>NC_090935.1:432173988-432478363 GCF_040938575.1 Ambystoma mexicanum
TTGTAGTAGTAACATTCTGCCTGTTATTCTTTGTTTAATAAGTGGGGATTTGTGGGTAGAATGGGTCAGAAAACAATGTTTTTTTTGGTGCGCAAATTGCATAAATAACCCACACAGTCTCTTTGAGGAATAGTAAGAATATAAAGGTAGTACTGTACTTACTTTTTTTTGCGGAATGACCAGGTTTCTTCGGATATGTTGTTTGCAGTGGAGATGCTGTTGATTTTCAGGCGAGGGTGTGGCACATGCGGGGTCTACAGCAAATGCAGCATGGAAAGGGGACTGTAGGCATCAGCCAATCAGATGTTCACATTGTTAATTTGTGTCGTAAAACGGTGCATGTAGTGAAGATGGCAAAGATGGAGACAGCCAGGGTGTTGGTGCTCGGAAATATTTTTGTCCATGGTGTACAGCACTATTCCGAAAGAAGGCATGTGGCACACAATTTCGATGTTAGAGGAGTGGAGGTGGTGTGGAATGCTGCGACTGTTTGCAATGTTGCGGCAATTCTCCAAGTTTGCAGAGATATGAATAGGATGACCAGTCCCCATGTGGTACCTTGGCACTACGGTGCTTGCCATTTGGGCTACGTGACTTTGTTGGAAGATTTGGAACAGTTGGTGCAAGCAGTCATTAATATCTTTCCAACTGCGAAAGTAATTTTTTCTGGCGTGCTCCCTAGAGGAAAATGGGACAACAGTTCTGTTTTCTGTCCTGATCAAAGCACTGGGAGGTGTACCATCAATCACAGCATGCATGCTTTCATGTTACGCGCTGGTATGTTTTTCCGCAGCCACAAGAACATTGTTTCCAGTAATGTGGCTTATTTTGAAGCAGATGGTGTTTCGTTATCTTTTTTGGGAAATGCCACGTTCTTTTGGAATGTAGGGCTTGCTTTGAAGAAGGTTCTGTAATGATTGTAGGAGGAAAGTAAGAAGAAAAAAAAATCAAAAAAACACAAAATAACAGGTGTCCGTCAGGCATCTGCCCAAAAAACCAAAAAAAGGCTCTTTTTTAGAGCCCATCTTAAAGGGGAAACGGGGCATAGTATTTAAATGTACAGTCGTCAAGCTCAGATCCTCTATATGTATGCGGACATGGCGATAGTATGCAGGCAGCACATATTATCAACAGGGTTTCTGGGGTGGAGACGCATGCAAATGAGAATGTGCTAAGCTAGGGATTGGTCAGTAAAGTTCAGTGGGTGTGTTCCGAATGGAGAGATTTAGTCAGTACGTCTTTTTCCTTACAGGAGGCCAGACAGCTATGGCTCTGTGTGCTCGAAAACAGATTATCTGGATTTTGGGAGACTCATGGATACATTGGTTGAAGGTGCATGCAGAAGGTTGTGGTGTATCTGCAGATCTTGGATTTTCTCATGTGGAAGTGCACTGGTATTGAGTGCGTGGAATGAAGTGGCTGGACTTGGTACCTCTTTGTGCTACTTTACAGACAGAGCGTCATCCTGATATAATTATCATTCATTGTGGAGGAAACATTTTAGGGCATGTCTCTGGAATTTCTTTGTAATTTGCAATGAAGGAAGGACTTGCGAAGGCCATGGACATGTCTCCAAATTGCCAAATAGTTTTTTCCCGTATTGCACAAAGACAAATGTGGCTGTGTTCTTCTGCATTTGGTCCACAAAAGGAGAAGGCGAGGTGCAATGTCAATAAGGTTGTTTGTGCCTTTCTAAGAGATGTTGGCATGTCTTCATTCCACAATGAAAACATTTTGGTTCGCAGCACTTTCATTTTTCGCAGAGATGGAGTCCATCTCACATATACTGGCAATCAGATTTTTCTTCGAATTCGAAATGTTCAAAATGTATTGCGACCGTTTTTGGATTCATAGTCACCTATTTAGCAATCTGTTTTTTTGAATCCACAGTTTTTGAAACACACTAATCACCACCAAAAGGCTCTTTTCGGAGCCACCACTTACTCCCAGCGAAAATTGCATTGGTTGTGCTCCGGTTGCACCCTCCATTTTTGTGCGACCTATGGCTGTCCGCAGACTTTTTGAAAAAAGCACGGGGGCCTACACCGGCCACTTGATAGTTCCATTGTTAAACTGAAAAAGGCAGCTCTGAAAAGAGCCTTTTTTGTAATTTTTGTTGTTTTCCATTCTTTTATTTTTTAACACATGAAACACTAGGAAAGGAGGGTGAAGGAGGGTAAGGAAGGGACACCAACCATGGGGATAAGAAAGAGAAGGTGGCGAGAGAAAGATGTAGGGTGGACTTTACTTAGGTAGGGAGCAGTTCTTCTGCTGCTCTGTGACCGTAGTCTCAAAAGCACTTCAAAGAGTCTCCCCCCTGCAGAGTACTGCGTCGCAGTACATACACAATATTGTGACCCTTGCAAGGTAAGGGTCAACAGCATCGCAAATGGCCTGTGAGGCAGCTGGAGCAATGCGCTCTCCCACAGGAGTGTCTCTTGTGGTGAGAGGATTGGACTCAGAGGATGCTGCGGAGTAAGTCAACCTACTACGTTCTTCACATGGTACCACCTTGCGAATGTCCGCACTGTGGAACAAAGTTAGGTGTCGCTTCATGGTTGTCGTATCCAAAGCTGTACGCACCAGGTCTCACACGACTCAGCACCAATTTGCTCTGGTGACACCTGACCTGGTTTGCACATGATTTTGGTATGTTTCCACAAATGGTAAGCAACTGCCACACCCACGACTCCCGTTGAGTGCTTGTATTGCAGAGCTCCTCCACCTCATTCTCTTCTTCCTCTTCTTCCTCGCTTTCTACATCCTCACACCTATTTCCCTCTGCAGGCCCTTGGGGAGGTGGTGGCAGTGGAGGGTTGGGGGTGGTGCTGAGGCTAATGAAGCAACAGCAGCCATTGATGCCATTAGGATTGGTCGGCTAATATTCGCGACATCAGTAAAGGCAGTAAAACTCAATCTGCTATAGCCAGAAGTACAATGAAGATGAGCTTGGGGGTGTGGCCTTTTATAGGGGTGGAAGGGTGTGCCTCGTGACTATATCGATCACTCAAAAGCGTTGCAAAAATGTTAAACAATACTTTGAAAGGTAGGGCCATTGTATGGGACATGTGAAATGGCGATTTTATACTGTAAAGTAATTTCCCATTGTTGTATTGTGCCTGTCTGAGGTGAGGTAGCTTGAGATGTCATGTGGAATGTTTATGTGTGGATGATGAAATATTCTGAGTGGGTGATCTGTGTAGAGGCGGTTACAGCTGGCTGGCCCTGGGTGATGGGAGCCGGTGTTGTCACAGCTTATGTCCTTTATGTCTTCATGTGGATATGTAACTAAGAACTTGGAAATAAACTAACCTGAAGAAATCTTAAAGAGCCTGGAACCTGCTTTTTAACAATGGCGACGAGGATGGGATGAAAGAGGCCCCTTTTTGGATGGGCATCTCCTAAGTAGGAGGCAGAGCTCTGCCCTGGGGGCTGGAGTTGCCACTGGACCAGCAGGTGAAAGATAATATGGGCAATACTGGGAAATTGATGTTGAAAGCAAATGCTGTACCCTGGTCCTCCCTGAGATGTAATGAAGAGCTAGCCCACTGGGAGGAATGTGATGCTACTCTACGTTTCTTTTAAAGTTAGAATGGCAATTGAAAAAAAGAGACGCTGCTCTGAGTTTGGGAAATGGATGTGAATTTGACATGAACAAGGAGGACTGTTTGCCTGACTACACGTCACTCCCATGTCTTGTGCACTCATAGCAATTGGGAGCTGTTGTTTTAAACGGTGTTCTTCTCACGAGATAATTGCAGGCTTTGAAGTTATGGGAGCCTGGCAGCACCGTACTGTGCTTATCGTGCACATCATGTTTTTGGCTGTCTCAAACTCTGGTGATTTATGAGCCTTTCATGGCGAGGTCTCCTGGGAAGTGAACGACCATTGGCCTATGAAGCTCTGCATAGCCCTGCTGAGCAGTAGTGACTGATGATGTCACACATGCAGCAGGGGGAGATGGTGAAGCGTAGAATGCTCTTTGGAATGTGCTATTGTTAGAGCTTCATATTATAAGTGCTGTTTGCCCTGACGATGTAAAAGGGAAAGTACTTTAAGGAATCTGACGTTTGGCAAGACATGTGTCTTAGAAGGAAGGAAGCAAAATATGTGTTCAGCTATATTAAGGCAGGAATGAACAATGCTTAGAACATGGGAACCCTATGATACGAATCGGATCCAAGAGAAATGGTTTGTTTAGGTGCCAAATGCTGCGGTCTCTGCTTGGCAAAAGAGACATTTTCGGCGGATTGTGATGCTGGCATGCCGCTCCGTCTCAGTTAGCGAGGCGACAGGTAGCGGCCAACAAATAAGGTGACATTTTTAGGTCATGACAGTATGGTGGGCTATAGGCTTGTGCAGAGAGTAACAGCCATAATGTTGGGTAGTTTGGAACTTTAATATACCTATTTAAAACTGACGGAGCATTTTGCATGTGCAGGATGGTGAGTGCCTTTGTGCGCTGTGAATCTGTAGAATGGGGGCACTGCGAGGATGCAAATGAGTTCGTGTTTATAGAAGATATACATGCATCTTAAACGGCATTGTTCTGTCATGTAAATGGGTAAGTAAAATGGTGACAATATAGTGTGGTAATATGTTGTATTGAAGGGTATTTAGCATAATTCTTTTGAGGAATTGCAGGTTTCGAGTGCCAAGCACCACGGCACATGGACACTAATGTGCATAAATCGGTGCTGTTAGTGTAAGATGGGTGGTATGTGTATGAGTGTGATAGCTTTAATCATTTTGAGGATTTTCAGCTATATTGCACATGTCAGTAGAGCCTGTGTAAATGGCTATGGACTCATAGGTTCGCTTAAGAGCCTACAAATGGCTATGGACGTTTTAGTTCATAAAAGTGTTAGTTTTGGGGATTTTACTTACTATGAGCAACATGGTTTTGTATTCAAATGTGCACAACGCAAATGTTTTCAATGCGGTTTATGTATTGTTTACAGCATATGGTTGCAGCATTCTATTATTTTGGAATGCATGTTATAATGAATCTGACTCAGATAGGTTGGAGAGAGTCAGTGAGTGTCGGGTATTGGGTGGACTCGTATTCAGCATGGAAGTGTTGCAGTGTGAAATGCATGGTTTGAATTGTTTGGGTAATGTCAGTGGGGTATGTAGTTTTCCTTACATTTTTTTGGTTTGGTTCGGGTAGTTACCTGTCGTGGTAAAAGTTGAACACCCATGCGATTGTTCTAGAGTGAGATAGCGCCTCGACTCTTTCAATTAAGGATGTTAGGATTTTCTAATTTCATGTCAGGGGATTGGTCTGGTTATAGGGGTTACCTGATTCCGGTAAAGGTTGAACAGCGATGAGGATGTTCTGTGAGGGAGGTAGCGCCTCCTCTAGGGTTTTTGTTATCCTTCTCATCACATTGAACAGTAGGTAGATGGTGGTAAAAGGGTAGCTGGGGACGCCTGGTAATGACCCATCGGTATTGAGTGTGGTAAGTCCTGAGATGATGAGTAAATTGTTTTCTATGTTACTTGTGATATTTATTGTGGATTTCGTTGTATCCATGGGTTCAACAGCTTGTTTTGGGTTAGGATGTTTTCCTTGCTATAAGACCGTTTAGTTTTTACCAGTCATTGATGTTGGCATTGGGAGTGCGTGGCCACCGCTCCCAATGTGTTTGGAAGGCTTGTACATCCTGGTCTGGTGTAATGAGTATGGTATTAAGACCATGGTTGTTTATGATCTCAGTGATGTTGTATGTTTCCACTTTGTGAATCCCTGTTGAAGCGAGGTTGTGATTGTCTTTTTGGAGGCTTTGAGGTCTCAGTTCTCTAGAGTGGCAATCTAGAGTCCTGCTGGGGTTCCAGGGTGGCAGCCTGGACACCCGCGTTGTTGTAGGAGGGGGCAGGTGGTAGGAGGTGTAGCAGTCTTGTGGTTGTTCAGAAATGTAGGCGAAGTAGCCCAGTTTCAGGGTTGGCCAGGTCCTGGGGTGAGAGCCCAGTTGCTTGTTTGTGGCAGGAACAGGCAGATGGATGACAGTATTTTTGTTATTGGTACATGGAATGTGGTTTGTCAGGGTGTGATGTTTTGATGGTTGTGTTTGGCCGTTTAAGTGTCTGTCTGCCAGTTGAGTATTTCGTGTGCGTATATTTTGGAAAGTGGTAGTTGTGTTGTTCTGGTATGTGACTTGTTCTGTGCATGTATGGTTTAGTAAAGGAGGGAGGTGTGTTGTATTGTGCCTGTCTGAGGTGAGGTAGCTTGAGATGTCATGTGGAATGTTTATGTGTGGATGATGGAATATTCTGAGTGGGTGTTCTGTGTAGAGGCGGTTACAGCTGGCTGGCCCTGGGTGATGGGAGCCGGTGTTGTCACAGCTTATGTCCTTTATGTCTTCATGTGGATATGTAACTAAGAACTTGGAAATAAACTTACCTGAAGAAATCTTAAAGAGCCTGGAACCTGCTTTTTAACACCCATGTCTATATAAATTCTTTTGAAATGTTGCGGAAACACACAAACTGCGCAAATTAGGCCACACGCTCAGCGTGGGTGCGGTCACAAGATGAGGTTGTGAACACATCTACGAAGGAAATCGGTGTCCGCTGGACACCAAATGCAACGTAACAGACGTGCGCATGCGTGCAGGTGTTCTATGGACAGTGTTCGAGTCCTGAAACTAATTAAAAGTGTGACACAAGTGAGACGGACAGTTACGGACAGGTGAAATGTTCGCAGTACTTATGGGTGTGATGCGCATGTGCATAGATGTTCTGCTGACTGTACGGCCAGGTACAGTGTCCTTAGAACACCTCCATTTCGTTTGTCTATAGACATGCCGGCCACCGCGCCTGGTCTACGGACAGTTCCGTCTTGGCTGCAGAAAGTACGGACAGCTATATTGTCCTTAGGACACTCCCAATTTGTTCATTTACAGACATCCTGGATACCTGGTGTGTTCTAAGACCATGTTTTATCTTGGTTGTGACCAGTACGGAGATGTATAATGTCCTTAGGATGCCCCCATTTTGTTCCTTTATGGACATCTTGGACACCGGGTGAGTTCTAAGATTAGTTCCATCTTGGTTACGAATGGTACAGGTAGGGGTATTGCCCTTAGAACATCCATATTATATTGATTACGGCCAGCCCGAATTGGCGCGCTGTCTGCGGACATTTTAACTCTTTTTTTAAAAAATTTTTTGATCCAAATCATTCCACTACAACTAACATAAAAACAAATTTCAATACACACACATACATCATTCAAGAGAAATACAGGGGGAAGCAGATATTGAAACGAATATAGGGGAATTAGGGTTTAACACGGGCTGGTTGTGAGAGGAGGATGAGATGGATGTTTCGTCAAAACGTTTATGTTCTTCTTGAGGATTTGGGGTGGTTCACTAGGAAATGGAGAAGGTGGACAGGTACAGGTGGGGCAGTGATATCTTATTTTTCCTCTAACGTATTCCTCCACAAATTGCCTTAACCTGTTAAAATTCTCATTTAGCATGTCCATTTTCTCTTCTATCCATTTCAGGCTGTCTTGCTCTGTGTCCTTTGGTGGACTTTCTTCTTTTTTTACCTGGTCTGTTAAAAATAAATATTTATATGTTAAATGCCCATAAAATACTGAGTATTAATTTGCTTATGCAGAGAAGGTGTACCATTATTATCGCTATCTTCCGACATTTCCCCATGTGGAAAATTCTCCTCCAGCCACTCCAAAGTACTGCACATTTCTGTGTCAAAACAACAGAAATACATTATTTTTTCTGCACCTTATACAAAAAAAGTACACACAAAAATAAGAAAAACGAAGTTCGCTTATTATTTTCTTGTAATTTGTCTTTGTTGTGCTGTGTGCTTTTACTGTCGCTCCTGGCTGTACAGTTTCTCTGAGGTAATTACGTTGGAGGCATATCTTTTTTTGTTATGGTATAATCCATTTCATTCTACATGGTAATTAAATGGATGGGTAATGTTTGAGACGTGTAGGTTCAATTGGTTACTTATTAGGACTTATAATGTGTTTATGTGTTCTTTTTTAAACTTGTGCATTTCTTCTATGGCACAATAGTACAATTTCAGATACCCCCTGACTGTATGGGTAGTGTTGATCTCGTCCGCGCCCATCCACAGACAGGCGCTCCGTCCGTGCCTTTCAAATATCATTAGCAAGGGTGTTCTGTATGTTCTATGTTACATGTATATAAAGTAAGGGAATTATAGTACATATCTCCCAAATTCACATAAAGAAAGTGTATATTCAGTAAAAAAACTTTATTAATGGGATGTTATGATTAAGTTGCCATACTAAAAAACTATGAAATTCAGTTAAAAAAAAATTTGTTAAAGGGACGTTATGGTTAAGTTGCCCTACTAAAAACCCGTAAAATTCACTAAAAAAAACGTTATAAATGTGACATTATGGTTCAACGTAAAACCGAAAAACCCCTGAAATTCACCAGTAATGGTAGGCTTAGCAACCATAACTGCCCGCACCACTGTGCACTGCTAACACTAACACCCAGGACATCAAAGATGACATCACAAATGTCATTGATGACATCACTGATGACATCACATGTGTAGCCCCTTCGTTTTTGTTCACTGCCATATCTAGGCCAGGTGGGTTAATTTACTGACAGACAGAACGTTAACTTTCAAATGGTATTATATGTATAGATATTGCTATTTTCACATGTTCTTACAATACTTTCCTTAAAATATAATTGCATGTTATGATGTACATATATAGGGGAAGAAGCAGGCCTGAAACACAGCAATCATTTATGTACGTGAATACAATCATGTAGATTATACACAATTGCTAATGATACTGCCTCTTGTATGCTTACTTTACTCTCCAAATATAAGCCCCATATTTGTATGCATTGTAGTCTATTTATGTTTTTTGTGTATTACTAGAAATATGTAGTAAGTGATGCATTATTAGCAACTTAGTACATGTTTCACAGACCAGAAAAGTGTGATACAGAAACATTCACCATTTTATTATATAACTTTGGAAAGTACAAATATAGCACCTCTGTGGTGTATGCTGCAGCCATTTCCTACATTTCTGTATGAGTAGGTTCCTGTACTAGAAAGGACACTGCAATGGAATTTTCTTTAGAACACTACATTGCATGATGAAGTATATAGTTTATTACACATGTCCCGATAATCCCTGATACTTTTTTGCCAAAATTATATTCACAACCCCTTGTCTAAAAAGTAAATGCACATCAGTGATGTCATCAATGATATTTGTGATGTCATCTTTGATGTCCTGGGTGTTAGTGTTATCAGTGCACAGTGGTGCGGGCAGTTATGGTTGCTTAGCCTACCATAACCGGCGAATTTCAGGGGTTATTCGGTTTTACTTCGAACCATAATGTCACGTTTATAAAGTTTGTTTAGTGAATTTGACAGGTTTTTAGTAGCGCCACTTAACCATAACGTCCCCTTAACAAAGTGTTTTAGTGAATATATATATATATATATATATATATATATATGTATATATATATATATATATATATATATATATATATTCAGTAAAAAAACTTTGTTAAAGGGACAATATATATATATATTCAGTAAAAAAACTTTGTTAAAGGGACATTATGGTTAAGTGGCGCTACTAAAAACCTATGAAATTCAGTAAAAAAAACTTTGTTAAATGGACGTTATGGTTCCAAGTAAGACCGAAAAATCCCTGAAATTCTCCAGTTATGGTAAGTTAAACAACCATAACTCGCGCCACCACTGTGCACTGCTAAGACTAACACCCAGGACATCAAAGATAACATCAGAAATGTCATTGATGACATTACTGATGACATCACATGTCTGGCTCCCGCTTTATTCCTTTACTGAAATATCTAGGGCACATAGTTTTCTTCAGTAGGAGGCAGGAAATAACAATTGAAAAGGTACTATATTAGTAGAGTTATCCTTCAGGTTTTTTTTTTCACAGTAATTCTCTTAGGGTCCAGTCATATCCTATGAAACATATATATAAGGGAAGACAAAGGCTTGAAAGACAGCAATTGTTTCTGTGCATTAAGATAATCATTAGGGTTATCAGCACTTTTGATATATTTTTTTTTTATTACTATACTTTCCCTGTATATAATATACACATTTTACTCACACTATTTTGGGACCCCCCTCTAATTTTCCCCCTCTTGACAGAATCCCACCAAACTTTTCAGAACCATTTATATCTAGATCCAAAATCGTTTTGACAACTGTTGTGCAGATTTGTCAAATGGCACCAAATTTATAAGCTTTTACCATATTGTGGGACCCCTCTCTAATTTTGCCCCCTCTTGACAGAATCCCACAAATCTTTGCAAAACCATTTAGAATTAGGTCTAGAATTACATTCCAAAATGACATGCAGTTTCATTGAGTGTCGCCAAAGTTATAAGCCATCCAAAAACTGCTTTTCACCAACCCTGTAATGCAGAAATGCGAACACCACAGGGCTGTCCCAGGACATCTGGAGTGTTCATGGACTTTCGGGGATCAAAACCACCTGTTTCTTTGCTTCTTATGGCCACTTATTACATGTGTAACAGTATGCAAAACTGTAATAAGAAAGTAGTTATCATTTCAGTATTGAATATTGCAAAATTATGTATATTACACTTCCATCATGTATGTTGCACACAATGCGTATGTTTCTACATGAGTATGTTAGTATACTTGATACAATTTATAATAGAATGTATTTATATCAACGTATTGATTAATTCACTAAGTAGCTCATGATATTTATGTAAATAATCATTGACACTTTTTTGTGAACATTATAATAAGAATGCAATGCACAGACTTTTTATGAAAATGAAATGTACATGTGATGTCATCAGTGATGTCATCAATGACATTTGTGATGTTATCTTTGATGTCCTGGGTGTTTGTTTGTTTCTTTGGTTGTTTATTTGTTTGTTAATGCACGCCAAACCCATGGGTAGCCGGGCGCAACAGTTTACATGAAGACTTAAGCTTGTTACAGTATTTGGCATGAATATACACAACATAGCGGCAAGAAGAGCAAATATATGTGAGACTGTATACAAACATATACATATGAAACACAACGGCAAAAAGCAAATATATACAAGAATATGTGCAGACATATACCCCGAACAGGGCATGCCTTGGGGTGTCCGGTCAAAGGGTAGGTCGTGGCTGGGTAGGAGGCAGGTGTAAGTTATGTGTCATTGACTCGCAGCCAATTGATTATCTTATGCCTGAATTTCGGGTACGGTTGTTCCGTTCTGAGGTCAAGTGGTAATTTGTTCCAGCAGCTTTGACAGGAAAGCTAGTTCCTCCCGCGGTCGAGCGTTTAAACCTTGGAATCTTTAGTTTGGAGGTGTTAGCAGATCTTGTGAGTCGCGTGGGGATTTTCCTCTTTATTTTTTCCATAAGATACGGGGGGACAAGGTTGTTTAGACACTAAGATGTGAGGGAAGCTGTTTTAAGTAGGATTATATCCGTTAGTTTTAACCAGTTAACCTCTTTCCTGAAGTTAGTGATGTGTTCTCTGTAAGGGATATTTAGTGCTGCTCTTAGGGCATTGTTCTGTAGTCTTTGGAGTTTATCAGTGATATATTTATTGGTTCCAGAATACAGGGCATTACAGTAATCTAGCCTGGACATGATAATGGCGTTAGCTAATGTAATGCAGCTGGTACTGGAGAGGTAAGGTCTAGCTGCGCGGATGAGTTTGCAGGTGTAGGTAGTGGAGGAGGTCGAGGGAGTTGACCTGCTTCTTGAGAGTAAGGGAGGAGTCCAGATAGAATCCCAGGGTTTTAACCACAGGCATCACCTTGATAGGGTTGTTATCAATGCTGAAGGATGTGTAGTTTGGGCATAGTTTTTGGATGTTGGCTTCAGAGCCAAGGATTAGTAGTTCTGTTTTATCGTCATTCAGGCAGAGGCCATGTGTGGCCATCCATGCCTGAATGAGAGTGTATATCTTGTTCACCAAGGCTGAGTCTGTCTCGTAGTCGCCCGAAAGGGGTATGAGGATCTGGGTGTCATCAGCGTAGTTCGTTTAGATGACACCTGATCTGTCCAACTTATCAAACTAAGGCTTGGTGAAGAGATTGTACATGGTGGGGGAGACACAGGATCCTTGTGGGACACCACAGGTTATTTTGATAGGGTCAGCTGAGCTGGTGGTGGAGAAGACTTGTATAGTGCGATTTGCTAAGAAGGATTGGACCCAGGCTATAGCATCACCAGTGAAGTTGGCAGCAGATTCGAGGTGGTTGCATAAGACTGCATGGTCCACCAAGTCAGACGCAGCTGACAAGTCCAGTAGGAGAAGCAAGGCTGTTTTCCCGTTATCCTTAAATTCCTCAATGTGTGTCTTGAGGTCTTGCAGAACTGTTTCTGTGGCATGGAGGGGGCAGTTTATGAGCTTGGAAATAAAGGGAGCTGGATCCCTAGCTGCGTCCTTTATTAATTGTGCTGGGCAGGAGTCGCCCTTACAATTTGAGGGTTTGAGGGAGAGTATTATTTTTTCTGTATCAATTATGGAGATAGATTTGAATCTAAATGAATCAGTGGTCTTATTCTCCTGGGATTGGGGTGTTTGTTGGTTCAGAGGTGGGAGTGTGGCCTTTTTTTTAGCAATTTTACATTGAAGCAAGGAGATTTTGTTAGCAAGGGCGTTTTGTATGTTTGTGCACCAAGCTTTGTTTTTAGGGGCATTGTCTATTGGTTGAATAGGGGATTCCAGCTCACAGAGGATAGTGAAGAGCTCTTTAGTATTGGAGTTGGCTTTTGCGATCCTGTCATTAAAGGTGTTCTTCTTAGTTTTGATAATTTCTTTTTTGTAGGATTTGGCAAATTCGGTAAGGTTATTTTTGTTGTATTCAGTGAGAGAGTGGCGCCAAATGGATTGGAGCTTTCTTTTTTGTAATCGTAGCGATTTGAGGTGGGGCGTAAACCAGGCGTTTAAATGGGCTTCCTGTTTAGCTTTACGTAGTTTGGCTGGAGCAACTGCGTCTAATGATTTGGTCATAGCATCATTAAAAGTATTTACCAGGGTGTCCGGGTTGTTACTTTCCAATCCAGATATGGCAGGAAGGAGGAGAGGGATAATGTTTTCCGCAGTCATGTCCTTCTTACTTCTGGTCAGGAGGGGGGAACCATGTTGTTAATTTTAGGGCTATGGAGATCCAAAGTGGCGGAGAAGGTTATTAGATAATGATCCGTCCATGTTTGTGGAACAATATCGGTGATACTGATGTTGCAGTTCAGTTCCGATACCCAATCGAGGGTCCTTCCTTTGTATGTGGGATGGGGAGAGGATTTTTTGATCAAGGCTGTGGTCCTTGAGCAGGGCTGCAACGGACTCTGCATGTTTATTGTTAATTTAGGTGTTAGTCATAGCAGTGCACAGTGGTGGTGCGAGTTATGGTTGTTTAACTTAAGATAACTGGCGAATTTCAGGGGTTTTTCGGTTTTACTTGGAACCATAATGTCCCTTTAACAAAGTTTTTTTACTGAATTTCATAGGTTTTTAATAGTGCAACTTAACCATAACGTCCCTTTAACAACGTTTTTTTACTGAATTTCATAGGTTTTTAGTAGTGCAACTTAACAATAATATCTCTGACTTTATGTACATGTAACATGGAACATACTGAACCCCCTCTACTGAATTTGATGTCCACAAACCTTTCTAATGTCCGCGGACATATGCGGCAACAGCAACACTACCCAAAAAGTCGGGGGGGGGGTAAGTTTAATTGTTATATCATAACATATGAACATTGTACAAATTCACAAACCAGTACACATAAACATTATATGTAGTAATAAATAAGAAGTGTAACCCATATATATAACACATTAACCATTCATTTAAATACAATATGTTCTAAAATGGAATATACCAAAAAAAGAAAGATAGGCTTCCAACATGATTACCTCACAGAAACTCCACAAATAAGGGCATCAGCAGATCTACAGACCAGTAAGAACACACCTTACCAGAAGCTAGTAAGTGTACTGCATGTTACTCATATATGTGTAAACTTTCTGTATTAGATACAAAAAAAGTGATATTATTTTTTTTCTCACAGAAATATCTAGTACTATGGAGTGGCTAGAGGAGCATTTCCCACGTGAGGAAATGTCTGAAGATAGTGAACCTAATGGTAGACACTTTACTATATAAACCAATTAATAAATATTATGTTATATACATTTAACATATAACTTTTTTTGTACAGACCATACAAACAATGAAAATAGTAAAGAAAAAGAAGTATTGGATAAGACTCCAGCACATGGAAGAAATAATTGACCTACTCATGGCAAATTTCAACAATTTAAAAAACGTTCTGGAGGATCACTTGAAACAAAAAACTAGATACCATTGTCCCACATGTACCTGTCCCCCCTCACCATATCCCAGTCAACTATCCCCAAACCCTCTCCATGGACCAAAACATTTTGATGAGACTTCCATCCCTTCTTCACCTCATATGAATCCTATTGAAACCCCCAATTCTCCTGTGTTTATCTCAGTTTCTGCTTCACCTTCTCTGTCATAAATTTAACATCAATATATAATAAAGTAAAATTATTATATTGTGTCCTAATTAATTTCTTGTTTTTTTAAAAGAAAAGCAGTTCAGATGGACAGCGCGGATGTCCGGAATGTCTGTGAAAAAACGAAAATGGAGGTGTCCTCAGAACACTGTACCTGTCCGAACTGTTCGCTAGCAAGTTCAAACTGTTCTAAGAGCACACAAGATGTCCGGGATATCCGCAATTAATCAAAATTGAGATGTTCTAAGAACATTATGCCTGTCTGCAATGTTCGCAAACAAGTCCAATCTGTTCTAAGAACACATTCGGTGTCCGAGATGTCCGTAATCAAAGTAACACACGCTGTGTCCTGAAAAGTTCGTAAATAAACAAAATGGGGTGTCCTGAGGACGCTAGACCAGTCCATGCTGTTCGTAGGCAGATTGAAACTGTTCTAAGAACACATCAAGTGTTCCGGAATGTTTGTAAATAAACAAAATGGGGGTGTCCTGAGGACGCTGTCCGTATTGTTCGCAGGCGAGTTGAAACTGTTCTAAAAACACAAGCAATATCCTGAAATGTTCGTAAATAATCAAAATGGGGGTGTTCTGAGGACTCTGTCCGTATTGTTCACAAGCAAGTTGAAACTATTTTAAGAACACATGTGGTGTCCTGATATGTTCGTAAATAAACAAAATGGGGGTGTCCCGAGGACGCTATGCATGTCCGTATTGTTCGCAAGCGGATTGTAACTGTTCTAAGAACAAACGCCTGTTCATAACTATTCGTTTTGCTTGTGTCGCACTTTTGATTAGTTTCAGGACCCGAACAGTGTCCGTAGAACAACAACACACATGCACCAAACAGTTCCTGTGCATTTGGTGTCCTGCGGACACCGGTTCCCTTCACGGACATGTTCGCAAAGCTATCATGTGACCGCACCCACACTGAGCGTGTGTTCTTTGTTCTGACTGCAGACACTGTTTGTGTCCCCGAACAATTTAAAACTACCTTTTCAGGCAATCCACAATATTTTTCAATAATAAATCACCATAGCACAAGTCCCAGACAGTAATCCTGTGTTTCTACATACTTTTTGGGACTTTTTTAACCTTTTTTTGGTGTTCGATCTGTCCACAAAATCACGTGTGTCCGTGAACTGCGCACAAGCACCCCTATAAGAGGCCACACCCTAGAGCTCATTCTCATTATGTTTCTGGCTATCTTACAGAACACAGTGCATTTTGCTGCCAACTTTCCAGATTTCATCTGAAACCTGATGGCATCCATGGCTGCAGTACTGCCACCTGGTGCTGCATCTGCCTCAGCACCACCCCCACCCCCTCCACCACCTCCCCAAGGGCCTGAAGAGGGGAACAGGAGTGAGGATGCAGAGGAGGAAGAAGAGGATGATGAGAATGAGGTAGTGGAAGCCCCTACTACCAGCACTCGCCATGAGTCTTGGTTGTGGCGGTTATTTACCATTCATGATAACATATCTAAGGCGCGTGCAAGCCAAGTCACTTGCAACCAGTGCAAAATAGTACTGAGTCGTGGGAGGCCTGGTTTGTACAGCTTTGGTACGACTACTATGAAGCGACACCTAAAGTCGTTCCACGCGGGGGCCGTTCGCAAGGTTGTACATCGCGAGGAGCGTAGTAGGTTGACTTCCTCTACTACATACTCTGTTTCCAATCCTGTCACCACAAGGAACACTCCTGTGGGACAGCGTATTCCTCCAGCTGCCTCACAGGCCATTCACAATGCTGATGACCCTTACCTTTCGAGGGTCACAGTTGTGTGTATGTACTGTGACGCAGTACTTGCAGGGGGAGAGACTTTGAAGTGCTTTTGAGACTCTGGTCTCAGAGCACGAGAAGACCTGCTCACTACCTAAGTAAGGCCCACTCTACATCTTCCTCTCTCCACCCGCTCTTTCTTATCCCTCTGGTTGATGTCCCCCCTCAACCTCCTTTTCCCTCCTCTCCTAGTGTGTCGTGTATAAAAAAAACAAAAAAGAAATAAACCAACAAAAATAAAAAAAGGCTCTTTTCAGAGCCGCCTTTCACAGTTTAAAAATAGAAGTGAAAATAAATGAAGCAGGGCCTTGTGTATTTTTTAGAAGTTCGCGGACAGTCGGCGAACATCTAAAATTTTGGTGGTGTTTGTTTGTGTTTTGAAAAATTTGAAATGCTCAACACCTACTACAAAATGGATGCTGTAATTCCAAAAAAGGTTGCATTGTATTTTGTACATTTCTTAAAAAAATCTGATTGCCAGCATAAGTAAGATGGACTCCATCTCTGCGAAAAATGTATGTGCTACAGAACATAATATATTCATTGTGAAAAGAGGACATGCCAAAATCTCTTAGAAAGGCACAAACAGCCTTATTGACATTGTGCCTTGCTTTCTCCATTTGTGGACCAAATGAAGAAGAACAAAGCCACATTTGTCTCTGCACAATCCGTGAAAAAATTCCCACCACTTCATCCCATGTACTCCATGCCAGTGCACTTCCACATGTGGGAATCCAAGATCTACAGCTACTCCACAGCTTTCTGCATGCACCTTCAACCAATGTATCCACGAGTCTCCCAAAATCCAAACAATCTGTTTTCTGAAACACACAGCCATAGCTATCTGTTCTTCTCTCAGCAAAAAGAGTATCTGAGAAACTCTCTCCTGCCACAACACACCCACTAAACTTTACTGACCAATCTCTTGCTCTGCTCATTTTCATTTTCATGTTTCCCACCCCAAAATCCCCGGATGTAACACGCGATGTCCGCGGACTACCGCCATGTCCACGGACATATTGTAACATGGACAGTCCTTCAACCATTTTCATTTCACTTTCTGTGCCATTCCCTCATTGGATGCACAATTCTTATAGATTCATATAAACAAATTAACTGATTATAGCTTGTATAACCTATAAAATGAACTTACTGTCATTTTTCCCATCTTCTATAATCAACTGTCACTTCCAAAACTATCTGCTATTTAATTTCTTTTTACACACACATTTGCAAATAAAGAGTTAACATACTCAAACAAAATTGCATGCACACACTATGTTCAAATATCAAACAACAATACTTGTACAAAAACATACAAATCAATGTCTAAATTAAAATCAGTGCTATATACAAACAAAATTACTAATTTGTTTCCTTTATAATTGCAGTGAAGACCACTCTCCTGAAAAGAAGCAGCCGAATTTGAAGTACAAAGAACAACTAAGAAGAAACCTGCTCATTACAGAAAAAAAGTAAGTTTAATACCACCATAATATTTGTACTATTACTCAAACACACTGTAACGTTAATTCATGCTATTTCTGCGCCTAAAAGAGATTGTGCACCATTCCGTCCACAAATCCCCATTTGTTAAACAGAGATTTATAGGCAGAATGGCGCACAAATTCCCATTTTTTGGTGCACAAATGACCCATTTTTTGATAGTATAGAACAAACAACTGTTTTAATTGTATACCATTAGATTTACTATGTGTACTTCTCCACACCACTAGCTTACTTTCTACTGTCATCTGAAAACCAGTTTAGTAGCACATAAATTCATGAATACCCATCCCAACTAGTTGTAGTTGCCCAATGCACAATCACACACCATCACATACATCTTTATCATCATACTCAGACACTCATGCACACAGCACACATACATTGCAGAACACCCCAACCCATACCTTCTCTATTTTTTTCAACAGACCCTAAAGAATGCCTACCAAAAATCAAGTCCATAGAAAGCAACGCAGAAGTAGAGCAAATGAAAATAGAAGTGTCCAAAATAAGCATCCATCTCTAGCAGAATTTGTAAAAAAAAGTTCAAAACAGCTAATACAGTCATTTAGCGAAACAAAACCAGCTTCAAGTACAGAAACTTTGCCTCGTCTATCAAAATGTAAAACTAAACAGAAAACAATTAACAAAAAGTCAGCTACCACAACTGATAAAACTGCTCCTAAAAATCTTGATATAGTCACAAGTAAGCATACCCAAAAAAGTATTTTAGCAAAAATGTTCCGTCACAGAGTCCTTCAAAATCTTTTAAAAACAGGAGAGAAATCATGCACAACCCATAAAATCTATCGTAGGAAATTAATCTTAGAAGCTTTGATAGACAGTGCAATCCTTCTCAAAAGAAACTTATTTATTTTAGTGTTAAACAAAATGAAAGCACTAACAAAACAAATGACTAAATTACAAAAAAGACTTCTCAATAAACAAAATATCAACAGAAATAACATCTTATATATCTGTGGAGGGGAGTGGAGTCACACTACAAGCACAGAACCATATTTTAATGAAGAAGTATACAAACAAAAGCAAACAAATACAATTGCCATACATAGCAGTGGACGAGTTTATGAAAAAGTTAATAATACCATAATGGAACAAGAAATACTGCTTTCAAAAATATCCCCAGAAAACTTAGAATTACCTCTCAATTCAACCGAATCAGAACGTCTAGTATACAAATGGCATGCACGTCAATGTGTAACATTCCCAATAAATCTTTCAAGTCTTTACGCCAATTCCTCAATCAATATGTGAAAGGCAAAGACAAACTCAAAATTAAACTACTGCAACACAAAAACTGTAGACTTAACATACAAAATAGAAGACAATGAAGATTCTAAATGGTTTGAATTAGCTGTCTACCTTATAGCAGAAAACAAATACGAAATAACTGACCCCTTAATACTTTGCAGTTACTGCACTACAAAACTTGACAACAACCAAACTCCTTCACGTGCTATCACAAATAATTTGGAATTGTTTGCACTACCAAAACCCCTACAACAACTCAATTTATATGAGAGCATCTCATAATTCAAACAGTGCACGCCTTTCAAGCAATAATACGCCTTCAACCAAAAACAGCAAAATGACCTCCCTCTGAATTAGTGAAAGGTATTTGTGGAACAGTAGTGTATTTACCATTAGATCTAAAACAAAATTTGCACACTCTAGGAGTGCAACGTCCAATGGAGCAATCTTTAATTATCTTAGTAAATGGTGTACCTACAAAATACAAAAGAATTTGGCACCAACTGATAGATTTACATAAAGTTAGACAAGCCTTGCAATATCTAAAAGAAAATAATGAATACTACAAAGAAATTAATATTGAAGAAAACTTGAAGGAAACCACTGAAATAATTCAAGAGTCACAAGAAGCTGGTCAATTTGAGCTGCTAGATCCTGCTACAGTATCCAATACTTTAGACCACTATACAATTCATCCATTGCACTCTAATGACACCGTAGAAGATGCACTAGAAACGTACCAAATGCGACAAACAAAAGGATCACCAATCAGCATATGGTAAAAAAGTATAGAAGCACATGCTTTTCCTCTACTCTTCCCTACTGGCAAAGGAGCAAGGTACGATGATAGACCTATTCAAATAACAGCATCACAATACCGCTCGTTACGGATGTATTCTGAAGATCCCAGATTTAGACAAAGTGAACTAGCAACTTTATGTTACGGAGTTGCACACACATTAAAATCAGAATCCCACTTTCAAAATATGACAACTACACAATTATTACAAAAAGTGCAACAAAAAGATGAGGTTTTAGAATCAAGTATTACAAATCTATTAGCAAACATGCGTGGTACTAAAGAGTACTGGTTTCAATGTCATGGAGATGTACGTTGTATGATAAGAAACCTTGGCCCACCCACTTGGTTTGTTACATTAAGTTGTGCAGAATATGCATGGGAAGATTTGCATGATTTCCTACGCATATCAAACAAAAACAAAACAAACATAGATATACTAACACCTGGAGAACTTTGTTCTCTAGATCCTGTTAATGTTTCAAGATATTTTCACCATCGCTTCATTGCTATGCTACACTTTATTTGTAATAAAACTGTTCCTCCCCTCGGAGAAGTGCAACACTTCCTTTGGAGAAAAGAATACCAAGCCAGAGGAGCACCACATATCCACATGCTTTTATGGATTAAAGATGCTCCTAAATTTGGTCAAGACAATGACGCCACTGTGTTACAGTTTATAGAAAAATATGTCACTTGTGAAATTCCATCAGAAGCAACAGTGATCTTCATGCACACATTTTACGATTTCAAAGACACAAATGTGGCAAATATTGTCATCACAACTACAAAAACAAAGGGAAATACTACACCAAATGCCGCTTTGGTTTCCCTAGACCGGTTACAAAAACAGGTCAAGTAAACAACTTCATGTCTTCAGTTAGACATAATGTTAAAGGTAAATCACCTAAAAATACATATTACATCAAAAGAACAGAAGAAGAAAAATATATCAATGATTACAAAGCAATCATTGCCCACTAATGGAATGCAAACATAGATGTGCAGTACATTGCAGACAATTCCACTGCAGTTGCATGATATGTTACAGCATACTTAACCAAAGCAGAAAAAACAGAGCACCAAGACCTCTGGAATGACCTGTCATCAGACAAAACACTGTCTCAGAAATTATACATCTTGGGCAAAAAAAAAATCTCCCATCGAGAATGTGGCTCCTATGTATGAAGATACTGGTGGGGGGTGCCTGTACTTCCGCTCTCTATATGGTAGAGGAGAGGCACAGAGGACCCCAGCCAAGATTCTCAAGCGGTAGCAATGGACGAGCAATCAAGGCCTAGCTTCTCAGGAGGTGGTGCAGGCTGGTTCTTAAGTACAGTGTAGTCCCCAAACCCCCACAAAGGAATGTCCACACACTGTATTACTGAAAACACAGTCTTTATGTAATTAATATTCAAAGGTATGTACACGATCACAATAACGCACTTTGTACTCGGAAATAAACAATGATAAATATATACAATTCTAAAGTGGTACCACCAATGTTATCAAATCTCATTAAAGTGCATCAACTGTACGGCTAAAATGTCACACAGATCAATAACGAGGAAACCAGCAATAGAGATAGGAGGGAACGTAAGATGGTTGAAACAATAGGCAGAATGCTGGCCTATACCGATAGACACAGTTCTGTGTGGAGATCCCCCCACCTGGGCAACCTGTAAAATAAAGATATATAGCACAAGCCCAGTCCATATATTGTTCAATAGCCTTATTCCCTCCTATTAAGGTTTTACCCCCCCAATGTACCTGGTGGAGTAGAGTTCTTCGAAGACGCGTCGAAGGATCCTTCTTGAGTGACTCCCTTTAAAGCAGGAGCCAGGGATCGTCGAGAGGCGTCGAAGATGGTGAACTTGTCGTCGACAGGCGGTGATGAGAAGTTCAAGGGTGCCGAGACCCTGATGTCGATCCAGGCGGTGCTCGTCAGCGATGTCCTGCGAGGATGAGGTGTGCGGGGCACCTCGGCGATAGATTGTTCAGGACTGCAAAGAGTTTCAGAAGAGCTGTGTCCCAATCGAGGGCGTCGAGTCGTCGAAGTCTTTGTGGCCTTCAGGTGGCGGGAAACCCACCAGCGGATTCTCCTCGGTGCGTTGGTCGTCCTTGACTTTCTCCGGCAGGACAAAGCGGTCGACGATGTGGATAAGGGAGTCCTTGGATTCAAATGTTCTTAGGCAAAGGAGCGGGTGGCTCTGGTCGTCGGCAGCACAGCGTCAAGTGGTCCCCACGGCTGGGCAACACAACTTCGATGGGCCTCCAGCGGTTACAAAAACCTGCGAACCCTGGTCGACGGCAATGGACTTCGACAGCAGTGAAGTTCGGGTGCTTGGCTTCGTTCTCCTCAGCGGTCCCGTCTCGGGTCGACAGCCTTTCGAGGGTCTGACTTCCAGGGAGCTTCGGCGAAGGTTAGCGGTGCTCGATGGTCCCTCGGAGCACAGGAAGAGGGCGCCTTACCAAGTCCTCTCTCGGATCAGTCCTTGACAAATTCGGCAGCTTTCAGATTAGGTCGAAGCAAATGCAACAGTAAGTCTTCGTCTTCCAGCTGGTCGTCGAGGATCAGCAGTTCCAGTTACTCTTAAAGTGTAGACACAGCTTCTGAATGCTTCTGAACAATTTCCTGTGGTGAGAGGTCCCCAGATATACTATCTTGTCTCTCATCGACACTGCGGGGTAGCTCTCAGCAGCCTATCATACAGAAGGGCATTCATGCAGTCAGTCAGCCTATCAGGCACACAGGGCATTCAGGCCATCCTCCTCCCTCTCAGACACTCACAACAAGGAATGTGAATTGGGACAAGTACTCAGCCATTCAACACTACACACTGCATTCAGGCCAGTTTCGGGCAGGGCTGTCTCAGTCTTTGTCTCTCATACCAGAAACCAGACAACCACAACAAGAAGTGCATATTGGTCACACACTCCATTCACCCAGGTCCCACCCACAGGAGGTACCCACAACATACAGTCACTGGGAAGGCTCCAGTCAGTCTGGACTGGACTTCACAACAACACCATATATGGAACTTCCACCCAACAGCCAGTCAGGGGAAAGGGACAGAGTCAGGGCTTCCCAGGACTTTAGGAAAACAAGGTAATAGGTAATAGAAAGCAAGAGGCCACAGGGGCCATCTTGTTTTCCATCCGGAATCAACTGATTCCAAGGGCAGGGCCTGGGGATCCCCAAAATGAAGGATACTCAGCGCACCTGTCAAAGTCAGCATGGAGCTGCCACCAGCCCATACCCTGCTCTGCGGGCCACCCATAGGTGCCCAAAAACATACACTAGGGGCACAGGGTTGTACCCCCACCCACGGGTGCCATAAGGGTATCCCACGGGTCTGTTCACCAAACCAAAAGAGAGAGAGCTGCACCGCCAGGAGTCCCACATGAACTCCTGCGCGGAAAACACCACAGAGCACACGATAAAAAGGCAGTAAAGGACAAGGATATGGAGGCCCTGTCCCTCCGATGCATTTCCAGCATCACACTATGAAGCAGTAGATTGTTAAACTGGTACTCCTTTGTATGGAAAATCTGAAAATATAGTATGGCTAAGTCTTGGTCCTGCTAAATCTAGAAAAAGAGTTCTAAATTCATACAATGATATAGAAACAATAGCCAAACATGATCCCAACAGCCAAGACATTTTAAAAAACAATTTACTGGACACATACTACCCAAACAGAAGTACCACTTTGGAAACCATGTGCCTATACCACATAGCCCAAAACTTCACATACAAAAATAATATAAAACCCGATGATAAAAAAAAGGTACATACAGAGTGTCAAATTGTGAAGGCTGCTTAGTAAAACTCACCAAACCATTTTAATTAATCATATCAAATTATCATTAAAGACTCCTCAACATAAAGAACTATATTAAATGTCTCTGCTACAACTCTTTAAACCATGGATAAAAGAAGAAGAAATACTAGATAACTATGAATCCTATGAAGACGCTTTCAAAGCAAATGAAAGCACTATAACCGATGTAAACTTTACACAGTACAAAACAATGTTGCACAATGAACAGCAACACGAAGAAGAACTCCAGGCCTAACTAGATAAGGACACTCCTGACAGTAGTCAACCTTCTGTAACAGGAAGACAAGAACCACTGGGAGAGCCACTAATAACAAATGAGGCAGAAATAGCTATGACGGAAGTAGAAAACACCATGTTTCAGTATGAAGATAAAGAAGACTTAACTTTACTACAATCAAAACTAAACAATGGTGTACAACATGAAAACAAGAATGCACCTGCCAAAATTACAAACCTATACTACTGTACGTCAGTGGTGAAGCTGGTTCTGGCAAAACATTCTTAATCAAAATCATCAGTAAATTCCTTCAACAATTGACAAACAACAAACTGTCAGCTGTTGTCACTGCCCCCACAGGTTTAGCTGCCTACAACATAGGCGGTGTCACTTTACACCGATTACTACTCCTGCCAGTAGAACACCAAAACAAATTAGACTATTACAAACTTTCTACAGAAGCTCCAATGGTACCACGCAGAGTGTTGAAACAAATGAAAATGCTATTAATAGATGAAGTGAGCATGGTCTCCAATCTAATGTAGGCTTTGATTCACCTCAGATTACAAGAAGTACTCAAAACAAACTAAGACGAGCTCTTTGGAGGAAAACACATTATTGTTACCGTAAAACTGTTGGCAGCATTGGAAATGTCAACCTTTGGCAACATTTCGAATACAGAGAATTAACAGAAAACATGCGGCAATCTGCAGATCTCACTTATGCCAACATCTTAAAAAGTATTAGAGTTGGTATATTATCACAAGAAGCACAAGCAATAATGAAAACCCGGCACATTCATGCACTTTATGGCGATAATGCACATGCTACGGATGTAATGGAACAATTAGCCCACAAAAATGTCAATTGTATGGCCTTAATGCCAACTCTTGCAAGCTGTTTCAAATTCAATGAAAAAATGTTAAAAAAAGAAATGCAACCAATCATTGAAATTAGGCCCACAGACAAACTAGACATGCATGGTATGACACTACCCAATGGTTGAACAAGCCACAACGAGACTAAATAGTTTAGAAAATTCAATCTCCAACACAACTGGATTGGAAAAAATATTAAAATTATCCTTAAATTGCAGAGTAATGCCTAAATGTAACCTTGATGTGGATCAAGGACTAGTTAATGGAGCACTGTGTACAGTTGTTAGCTTTCAAACTGAAAGCGGATTCAATTCAACACTACAGCTAAGTCAATGCCTAGTCTGGAATGCTGATGGAAACCCTTATTGATATATTTTTATGTCCAGTTCGTTTACTCTGGATGACAACCCTTATATAACACCCCTCTCTTAGAGTCCCCCTGACCCCACTGAGCCAAGAAGTAGGTTTGTTTTGCAAATTAAAAGGTTTATTTGAAAATTAAACAATATATATCTGTCACACTTTTATAGTAAATTAATATTTGATAGCACACTTGTGAGGATGATAGTGATCAACAATGGATAATGTTACAGTGGTACACTCTTTTTGATGGCTTAGAAGTGATACAGAGAGGATGAAGTAGCTGAGAATGCTTTTATGGCTTCAAGGACAATGCAATGATGAATGGAAATGCAGTACATGAAATAAACTTGATATGACTTCAACAAAAGACAATGTAATCACTTTTCTTTGACAATTCACCCCTCCCCCCTTTATGCAAGGTAACGAGATGGAAGGAAAGCACACAGTTCTCAGGAATGCAATCAAATATAATTCAGTTCCCCCCTAGCAAGCTTAGAGGAAAACAGGTAGGAGTTTTAAACACAGGCAATATACTTTGATGTGGTATGCAAAGAAGTGAGAAATATGCTAAAATGATTTTAATTCCCTATAGGGGGTTCAGGGTAGTTGATAAATACTTTGAATCAGTTCAGGCCAGCCCTATCAATGATTGAGGGATGGTTATTATGTTGAAAACAGATTTCAGGGATGGAAGCAAAAACAAATATTTTTACACGTAGCTAAAATGAAGCAAAATGTCAAATTGCGGCAATTTAGTGGCGTGCGTCGAGCGCAATTACGGAGGCACTATAAGGAGTAGGAAGTCGGTTCTAGGTTCGTAGGAAAGCCTAGAATCTTAGCTTTAAGATAAATCTTGTTCCTAGCACCAACGGTTCCGGAGATACGGCCGATTTAGTAAAGGTAGTTTTTCGGATTTGAAATTTTAAAGCTCAGAATGACAGATGACAGTTTTCAGTTTTAAAGATGACAGAATGACACGATTCTAGGAGGCAGTTCTAATAGGCTAAAATAGTTTGGATTAGATTATTTTAAACTAAGAGATTGGTTTTGGTACAGTGCTAGCTGGGTACTCAAACTAGATTTTGGACAGGAATGCGACTTCGTCACCGATCGGGTCAGGATTGGCTGGACTTCTGCTAGCGGTTCTTCACAGCGATCTGGTCTCTGGGTCTCCGGTTCTGTTATCGATTCTGCTAGCAGCACTGCACAGAGGTCTGGTCTCTGGTTCTGCTCTCATCACTGCACAGTTCTGGTCTCTCTGGATCTCTGGTCTCTCTGGATCTCTGGTCTCTCTGGATCTCTGGTCTCTGGAGATTGATGGATTTGAAGTCTGGAGTCTCCCGGCAAAGCGTCCCACAAGAAAGTGGAAAGTGAATCTCCGTACCTGGGTTCCAGTGGCTCTTTTTATGTGGCTCTTTTTATGTGTTTAGAAAGTGGGTGGGTCGGCTCATTCTGCATGCCCAACCCTCTCAACTTATCATTGGCCAGTTCCTCCTCTCTTCCTTGATTGGGGGAACTGGGTTGTGAGTCAGAGTGATGAGGTAGGTTTATGGTCAGAGGATCCTCCCCTTGTCAAATTGCACACAAATCTATTTCCGATCCAAATACATTTTTATCTATGTACCATTTTTCTAATATTATAGGTCCAGTTAACTTTCTGTAGCACCAAACCAACCGATCCCTGTCTTTGTACGATGTTGGGGACACTTATGACAGAATTCTCCCCTTTTCATCCAGATAACGACCTCTAAACCTTTCCAGATTTTACACAAATGTGCACCAGGGATATGGGTTACAGATGATAAAGTGTCAGATTTTTAACATACATACATTTGGAATAACAACCTTTTTTCCGCTACTATCCGCAAGAACATACCACAGGGTCCTAACACCTCTTAAAATGTGCACAGAAAAATCACAAGAATGATGATGTTATTTATATAATTTTTACAAGTCCGCACTATGAATTATCCATCTTTGTAAAATCATGCTCTGGCCCCAAAGGGGTGTGGTTTTCCAAAGCACATGGTGGAATTTCTGGTTTATCCACTTCCCCCAAGCTCAGCTTGCTCACAGATGCAGTGCCCCTCCCACATCTCCTTCCAAGAGGAAGCCATTTATGACCCCCCTAATATAACATTTGCCTTTGCCAGGGACAGTGCTTTGTTTAGTTTCCTGTAGTCCCCAGGTACCACTCCCCTTATTTAATCAGAGAGGTGTCATCTCCTTTTGGCAGGGGCAGCAGGATGCAGCTAGGCCTGGGAAGAGTGGCTGAGCAGGTTTCACTCCTCTCGGGGGTAGTTGCCGAGCAGAATTCACTCCCTTCAAGCCAGGCTTCAGCTAAATGTCACTTTAGTTCCCAGTTTTCTACATTCAAATCAAACTGACAATTTTTGCACATGCAGCTAGAATGCTGATTCTAAGTTCAAAACTATGACATTTAACAGTTTCAACCTAGGTTACACTCAAAAGTAGGTCACTCATTTATTTTAAACATTTCGATTTTAGTGGCTTTCTGTCCATTTAACTTAAGCTGCTGACATCCACAGCTCAGCCAGTTTTGTTATGAACATGGTTTTGGGCTCTTTCTCTTTCCAGATTTAGTATGCACGCAAGAATACATTCTGCCAAATGTCTTCTGGTGTTCATTGAGATTTTTGAATATCTTGTGATGTTTAAAATAGGCATTTTGAGCTTGCATTCAGGGAAACAAAGGTGATTTTAAAGCGCTTTTTTTAGGCACTGCTGTTTTTCCTTTGGCACACATTTCACTCATGGCACTCCTGGCCCATCATGCTTGCACTGGTGGGTGGCAGGTTAGGCAACCATTTTGGTGTGCGCACAAACTGCACGGTTTTCCCGGATTCTGGCGCAACTGTGGGCTTTTCCGCCATCTTGGATTTTCTAAGCCCACAGCACCAAATGTTGCAGCTTAATAGTCCAAACGTGGGTCAGGACACCCAACAAGCCCCCCGCCCGACTGCACTTTGATTTCTAGTCGAGGGGGAGTCGGGTGCAAAGGATGTTTTGATCCACGCACTGGTATGTCCGCATCATCTTCTTCCAATTCTGTAGCTGGCACAGTTCAGCATCTTTTCCTCCATCCGGTTGGATCGATTTGTTCTCCACGCCTGTCCTGATGGGAATATTGGGCGGTACCCCGGGCCCCTCGGATCTTTGCTCCCGGTCTCCGGGTCGTTCTCCTTGGTCAGTCTCCATGGTTTCATCTCTCCTAGGATGATAAAGCAAAAGTGGCAATACCTATTCGTAGACATTTCTCCACCACTATCAATGGTGTGGCGAACACATACATTTTATACATCCGGTTACATTTTTCAGTCTTGTTTTAAAAACAAGATATAACAGGAAACATTTTCCTACCAGAATCATGATATTTTAGAGACTATCTGTGGGATATTTTAGGGTTGGAACTGAATTACTCTGGGGCGGCCCCCTCTGGGATTCCAGAGGATTCCTCCAGTTGTTGCAGAGTGAGCCTGGGATGGCAACACTTTAGCTGATTAATATGGACCCACTTGTCTTCCCCTTCCACCAGACTAACTTTGGGGATGCAGATCTTATACGCTACTGGGGAGACCTTGTCTATAATTTCAAATGGTCCCTTCCATGTAGGCAAAAGTTTTCGCTGTTTGGACTGGTTCCTTTGAAAATTGTATAGATAGACCCGGTCTCCCACAGTATATTCCTTCCTGGTGGTCTTCAGGTCCTAGTGGGTTTTCATGCTATCAGCTGATCTTTCTAGATTCCGCTGAGCATAGGCAAAAGCATGCTGAAGGTGTTTCCTTAAATTCTCCACATACTCATGAGTTGTGGAGGCATTTATCAGTGTCTGCTCTTGGGTCCTGTAGAGCAAATGCTGGGGAAGCACCATCTTGCATCCGGTCATCAACTCAAATGGTGACATTTTAGTTGCAGATGAAGGGGTAGATCTGATGGCCATTAGGACCAGAGGTAATCGGATATCCCAACTTGGCCCAGAATCTGCCACAAACTTTTTTAAGATGCTCACAATGGTTCGGTTGTATCTCTCTACTGCTCCAGAAGAAGCTGGCCTGTAAGCAATGTGTAGCTTCCTTTTCACCCCCAGTATCTCCCACATCTTTGTCATTACTTCACTGGTGAAGTGGCTACCTCTGTCTGACTCAATCCTTTGAGGTAGACCAAGACGGGAAAAGATGTGGTTAATCATCAGGGCAGCTGCTGTTTCTGCCTTGCAGTTTGGGGCTGGGAAACATTCCACCCACTTGGTAAACAAGCATGTAACGGTCAACATGTACTTGTTTCCTCTAGACGAGCAAATTACAGGGCCTACGAAGTCGATTTGTAAATCTGACCATGGCAGTGCCATCGCCCTCTTTTGGAGAGGCGCACAGTGTGTGAGGGATGATGGCTGAAATTGTGCACACACAAGACACCCCTTCAAGTATTGGTCGAGGTCCTGCCCCATATGTGGCCAGTATTGAACCTCTCTTAAGATATCAAGTGTTGTGTGAAACCCCCTATGACCGGCGGTGGCCGCATCATGGCCGTGAATTAACATCAGGCTTCGGAATGAGGTAGGGACCGCCCACTGATCATGGCCAGCTTGGGATTTCCTTACCAACAAACCGTCTTGGATTCAGAACCTTTTTGGACATTTCATCAACACTCTTAGGTCCTCTTTCCCAATGTAATCGGTATCCGTCAGGGGAAAGTTCTCAGGGTCCTCAATGTGTTGGTAACACTTACCAATTATTGGATCCCCCTACTGAGCTGTAATCAAATCAGCATTAGGGGTCTCCTTACTCCATTGTGCAGTTGAAAGATCATTGTGAGCATTTATCTGGGATCTAGTGATAGCAGTGACCAGGATTTCCCCCAACAGGGACTCTATTTCTATTAGATCCCCTTGGATGGCCCCGGTTTTGGCCAGCTGATCAGCTAAGTCATTTCCAGTTTTGTCTGGTCCCTCTACTTTGGAATGACCCTTGATCTTTTTCCAGTAGATGGTCATCCCATTCGATGTGACCAGATCATCAATATTTTGGATTAACTTCCCATGTTTCAGGGGTTTGTTATTAGCGCCTCTGGTTTTCCAATTAACCAGGTGCTGCACGAACCCGTTCCGTACATAATCCGAATCTGTGATTATGACCAGTTTGTGGAGTTGATGTTGGACAGCAGCGAGGATGGCCTGATGCACAGCCATCAATTCTGCCACCTGACTACTTCGGGGACCAATTTTGTATCCAGCGGAGGGTTCTGGGGACTCATTCACCCATGCGTTCCCTACGCCGGCCACGAGTTCTTTCTCCCCGTTGTTGTCAACATGGTAAGAGCATCCATCCACATAGACAGTGGGCATTCCCTCACACTTGTCTTCTTCAAAGACTTTGTGTGGGGAATTAAGGTATGCCTCCATGTTGTCCTTGAGTTTTAGACTTTTGTCCTCGAGACAGTTTTCTCTGGAACAATCATGCAAGTCAGCCAGACTTTGCGCGAGGGGACTCTTCTTGTTTTGGCCATATCTGACCTCCACAGGAAAGCCTTGCATTGACAGAATCCAGGAAGTAATTCGGGAATTACTCATATTTCCGACCCGGATTCTGTCACTTTGGTGATATTGCAGAGGCTGGTGTGGAGTCTCCACTATGATGTGTTCCCCCTGGATGAACGGGCGGTAATTCTTCAATGCCCACACCGTTGCCAGGAGTGCCTCCTCACAATCGTTGAATTTTTCCTCCACAGAGGTTAAAGTTTTGCTCGCATAGGAGATTACTTTATTGACCTTGTCATGCTTTTGGTATAATACTGCCGTCAAGCACGTATTAGAGAACCCTGTCTCCAGGAAGAACTCCTTGTTTCTGACAGGGTAAGCTAGGCAGGGCGCTTGTGAGAGGCTTCTTTTGAGTTGCTTACTGCCTCGGCTTGTTCTGGACCCCATTCCCACTTGACCCCCCCCTTCAGGAGATGAATCAGGGGTCTAGTGATCTCTGCGTAGCCCTCAATGAACTTTCTGCTGTAATTACTCAGTCCAAGGAGGCTCCTTAGTTCCCGCAGAGTTGTGGGGTCTTTCAGTTTCTGAAGTGCTTCCACTTTCTTTTCCTGGGGACAGAGACCCTCAGGAGTAATCTCATGCCCCAAGAAATTAACACGGGTTCTACACCACTGTGCTTTCTGAAAGGAAAGTTTTGCTCCGGCGGCCCTCAACTGCGTCAGAACATAACGGATCTCCGCTATGTGTTCCTCCACAGATGAACTTTTGATGAGGACATCATCTACATAAGCCAGGTTACCCCTCACACCCAGGTCGGGCATGGCCTTATGTAGGAAAACGTTGAATTAATTGCCGGAGTTGAGGTATTCGAAGGGAGTCCGGGTCCATGTGTACTGCTGGCCCCCAAAGGTAAAAGCCAGTTTGTATTGGTCCTCCCTACTGACAGGCACGGTCCAGTATCCATTGGTCAGGTCTATTGCAGTGAATACCTGTGACCCCTGGATCTGGGCCAGCCCTTGGTCAATGTAGGGCAGAGGCCATCGGGAAGTATGGACCCGTTTGTTGCGCTCCCGAAGGTCAGCGCAGAGTCTCCACTGGCCGTTTGGCTTCAATATTCCCAGCACCGGATTATTGAAGGTGCTGTGTACTGGACGGATTATTCCCCGGGACTCAAGGTTCTTAATTATTTCAGTAAGGGACTCCATGAATGCGAGAGGCAAGCGATATTGCTTCAAAAACACTGGAGTCATGCCAGGGTCCGTGGGAATTCTTGTTGTGTGGATGTCGGTGCGACCACAGTCATATGAGTCTACCGCAAAGAGATCTTGGAAATCCAAGAAAAATGGTTTCAAATTTTGCTTCTGTTCCAGAGTCATGCAGGCATCAGCCAGGTTGACTCTCTCTTCCACCATCTGCCTGAAGCCTGGAAAGACTTCTGGTTTTGCTATCCCAGCTGGGTGGAGAAGTCCCTGGTCAGAGTGCTGATTTGGGCTGGAGGCTTCAGGTGGGAAAGGCAGCCCTCATGGACCTGGAAAATCACCTCATCCCTCCTGAAGACACAAGTCACTTCTTCCATACCATAAGGGCAAGAAGTGTACACCAGGAAGTTCCCAACATGCCGGGTAAAGATCCTGTATGGTGTTGTATTGTCATCACTGTCACTGTCAAAACAGTCCTTTGGGATTGGTCCTAACAGTTCATTTCCTAAATCAATGGAGAGATGTCGGTCATCAACCGCCATTCCAATAATGGTGCCTGCGGCTAGAGTAATACTCTGTAAGTCGCTGTTATCCACCTCTATTGGAATGGTGTCATGTTCTATGTTGACTAATGGTGTTGGGTTAACCCCTAACCCTCGCTGTTGGAGAGAAGCATTTAGATGAATATAAGCATCAGGGTTTTTCAATTTTTGTCCTCTTTTAACTTTCACTTCCAGGGAGAATTGTCGGGTCCTTTCTGGGATGGTGACTTCCTCTTTAAGCTGAATTTCAACTGCATAAGGTAGCAATTGAGCTGACCTAAATGCTTTTTCTTGATCATCAAAGCCCATGGGATTATCCTCTAATCGGGACCAAGCTTTGAAGTTTATTAGGTCCAAACTAATGGCGAAGCGATTGAGAATGTCACTGCCTAAGTAAAAGGCGGCAGTGACGTCTCGCACAACCCAACAATTATGGACTATGCTCTTGTTGCCAATGGAGATTTTGAGCATACACCTGCTTGGCATGAGATGTTTGGAATTGGGTGTTTCTAGATCCATTTCCCATTTGTCTATTAGTTTGAATGTGGGAATGGCTGGATCTTTTTGGAGTTGGTGGAACATGGCTTCGCTGATGAAGCTCTTACCATTTTTCACACACACTCGAGCGAGAACAGAGTCCTTCCCATCATTTAACTGAACAGGGATGAACAACTGCTCTCCAATTTGCTGAATATCAGCCAGGCTCTGAGCTGATTTCACATGTTTCTGGGCTATAGGAGTGGGAGTGTCTGATTGTGGATTGGTAAAGAATTTCAGAGTATTTCCTTCCAGTGTGGAATACCACCTTAAACTGGAAGGAAGGTTGATTTTCAGAAATGAAGAGGACCCCCCATCACCAGTCTGTTGTCCTACTGCTATTACTGTCACGTCTGGAATTTGGTTGTTCTGGAAGTGAAATTGTACTTGGTCAGATTTTTGTTCAACCATGTGGCAGGTGCCGTTTAAACTAACATGGTTGACACTCTGTGTTAATTTTATTGGTTGGCTAGTCTGGGTCCAGAGGACCTTGTTTACGCAATCTATTAGGGGTGCCCTCTGGAGTCACTACTATGACCGGGTGTTTCACCTTGTGTCGCCCAATTTTGATGTCCAAATCTGCAGTCCCCTCATCGGGAATTTCTTTCCCGTCAAAGTTCTGGAGTTGTCCAGGAAGAGAGGTGAGGGGAATTTGGTACTTCTCCCCCTACCTGAATTCAGTTCATCAAAAGCCCTTCTGGACAGAAGGGTGGCTTGAGATCCAGTGTCCATCAGAGCCAAGATTGTACCCTGCCCCTGTACTTGTACCGGGGCATAATATCTTCCCTCCTTCTCCTCAAGGGGGCACAGATAATGCACATTTTTGGACAACTGGTGGGCTAACTTTCTGTTTTTTTTTGGACGTGGCGAGAGAAGAGATTTGGGCAGAATTCTGTGAAGAGCCTGGGGAATCTGAAAGAAAAAGTTGGCAACTGGAAATGGTTCCGGGTTCTGGGCCGCCCCCCCTTTTTGGAGGCAGTCATCAGGATGGGTTTGACCCATGGGATTTTGGTATTGTTGGTTCTGGGATAGAATGATGGGTGGCGACAGCTCAATCCCCACATCTACTAAGTCTGTTGATTCGGTTTTAGGTTCCCCTGGTTCCGGTTCTGGGCCGCCCCTGCCTTTTTGGAGGCAGTCACCAGGATGGGTTTGAACCGGGGAAGTTTGGTTTTGTTGGTTCTGGGATAGGATGATGGGCGGTGACAGCTCAATCCCCACATCCACCCAGTCTGGATTGGAATCTCTTGGGACCCATTTTTCCTTGGGAGGAGTTCCCCCATCTCTGAAGGAGAAGATCCTTTTCCCAGGATCCTCTGAGGATCCCTCTCCCTCAAATAATAGCCGGTCAAGTGGCACAGCGAGTAGAGCGCTCGCTTTGACATCCGTGCAGAGCCTGCTAACGCAGGTTCGAATCCCGGCAGGGCCAAACTCAGCCTTTCATCCTTCCGAGGTCGATAAATGAGCACCACACACCGTGGGTAATAATAAGCAGCGCTCAGATACCTGAGGGTTCGTAGCGCTATATAAATGCCAAATTATTTATTATTTTATTTATTTAAATTGGAAGACCTGTACCTCCTCCACAAAGTGGGTCTGTTTGGGTCCTTTGTTTCTCCTACCCCCCCTCTGCTCCTTGGGAGGTAGGCTTTCAGGGGTAGGAGATTATGTTTCCGGTTCCTGGTTTTCCAGGGGCGGTTTACAAGTTGGGAAGGAAGCTTCCTCCAAGGCTTTACACCCCGCTTCCCTTTGTGCCTCCTCCCTGGGAACCGGTGGGTTATCGGGGTGCTGCCCCGTCATTGTTCTGGAGCTCTAGGTCCAGAGTTTGGGGCATTCTGCGCCGGCATGCCCATTTGAGGGTTCTGTTGGGCCCTCAGCATGCGTCCCAAACCTGTGCCATGTTCTGAACCTGGCGCTCTAACTGGGAAACCCGTTCAGGCTGATACGGGGCACTATTTTCTCCCCTGGGCTGATCCCGGGAAGGGCAGCTATCCATTCTTTGGTAATGCCCCGGGTTGGGAAGATTTGGGTACCCCTCCACCCTTGGCCTCCCCTCTCCCGGATTAGGTGGTCTGGGCTCAGGGAATTGGGGAAAGAAGGACGGATGAGTTTGGGGCTGGAAACCTTGTGGATATCTGGGGAAAAAGTTCGGCCCAGGGTTTGGTGAATTTCTGCCCTCCTGTGGGAAGTTTGGGGGGAAGTTCTCTGGGTTAGGTGCTTGACTGGATTCCCCGATTGGGCTGGAGGAGTCCACACATAACCCAGGATGGGTCGGTTTCCCTTGTAGCGGGGACTTACATAATCAGGGGAGCGAGGGACCCCATTTGTGGGACTACCTCCTTGACTCCCTGTCTGTGACTGGCCCGAGGGCCTTCTGGTGTTAGAGTTATTCTGCGCAGGCAGGTTTTTAGGCCCCCCATCTCCAAATCTAAAATGGGGGCAACCTTTACCTCCGCCACCTTGGCAGCAGCAGGGGTGCTGTTGGTTTTGGGGTTTTTCTGCGCATTACTTTTAATTTCTATGGGCTTCTGCACCTCATAGATCAGGGTGGCTTGCTCAATGACCCAGTCTAAAGATCTTTTCTCATGAAAATCCCTCACGAGCTGGGTTAATATGTACTTGGTAAGAGCATGGAAAAATGTGTTGATGAATTCTCTGCTGTCCGTGCGCACCCTTCTGGTGGTCTGCGCAAAGGCATGCTTCATTTCTTGCATTAATTCTTGTGGGGCCTTATCCTCCCCACATTGCAAATTGTAGGCTGCCTTGCGAGCCTCTTGGGGATTTCTATGTACAGAAAAATGTTTCAAGATGGCCGCCCTATATGTGGACCATCTTGAATGGTTTTGGTCCTCCAGCCCCGCAAAGAAACTGGAGTATTCAGGGGAGAATGAACATTTGACGTACTGGATGCAGCTACTGCTGTCCTTCAAATGGAAAGTCTCCATCATTTGCTCATAGAGCTCCAAGTGTTCCCAAACAGAATACTTGGTGTTCTTATGATAAGGCCTGATGACACTCCTGATTGCCTTAATCTGTTTTAAGGGGTCCTTAAGCAAGGCCCTTTTCACCTTATTGGCCTTTTTGGTTCGGGTAACCCTGATCCATTCATCCTCTGATTCAGAAGCACTGCTCCCAGAGGTGCCCGTCTGATCTTCCAGGTTTTCCCGGATTCTGCGAGCCTGGGAATAGCTGGCAGAATGTGGGAACCTGGTCTCCTGTGTCCTGTGACGCGCAGAGGAGTCTTCAGATCCCTCCTTGCTACCAGGATTTGATGGGTACCCCCCCAGTGACCTAATTGGGCAGAGGTTTTTAGGATGCCCTTAGGGGGCCTAATTTCATGGGGTTCCCCACTAAATTGCACTGTACTTATGTGCCCATACCCGGGTGCCCGCCCATCCATTCCTGGGTGGTACTGGCCTATGAGCCCCATACTTTTGGCTGGATAGTAATCTGCCATTCCTGTGGCCCTGTGCTCATGCGTGCCAGGGGATATGGGGATGGCAGAGTCCAGGGAATAAGAGAGATGAAGGCCTCTGGTACTAGGGCTTCTGAGGTTATGCTCAGGTGTTTCCCTTTCCCAGCAAACTTCATCTCTGTCAGCCCCTGCTCCCTGTTGCAATGCAAGAGCCTGCGCTTTCAGTGTCTCAGTTAAGGCCTTACTAGACTCTATCAGTCTCTCCTGCATGGCTACCTGTTGCTGGAGCCTATCATTGTGCTGACAGAGAGTCTCATTTTCTCTCCGTGCCTCCTGATTGTTCCTGGAGTACTGGGCCAGTCTCTGCTGCAGGAGGGTTACCTCCTGAGTCCCATCCCCACTGGCCTGCTCCTTTCTTGCCAGAGCCTCCTCCACCCTCCTGGTGTGATCTAACAAGCCCTGATGCTCATTTTTGGAGGTCAACCAGCCAATGGAGGGCCAGGTAATTTTCTTCTATTTTTCTTTTTAAATGGCAGACTTCCTGGCCTAAGGTATCCCTTTTCTGACCAAGAGCCTGCATTTGTGATGCCAGGTCGTCCCTCTGCCTTTGAAAGGCACCAGCTTTCTGGCGTTCTTCATCAAACTCTGCCTGGGTATCCAGGTCTTTCAAAATCAATTTGTTGCTTTCCTCTTTCTTTCTGTCTAGTTGGGTTTGCAGGGTGGCTACCTGCTCTGTGCATGCCCTGTTGAAATTGATCTGTTGCTCCAGATTTTTCTGGATCTGCAGTAAGGAGTCCAAACTGACTTGGTGCTCCTTCTGCAAAGCCAGAATTCTGGTATCCTGGTCTGTCTTTTAATGTTGCAGTATATCCATGTCCTCTTTTATTTTAATGATATACTGCCTACTATCATTTTCTGACTCCTGGCTCCTCTGCAGCCTCTGCTCAGAAGAGACCAGGTCAGATTGGGCCTTCTCTAATGCCAACAGTTGCCTACTTGCCAGATCTTGGCCTTCAGCACATTTGTCCTGCATGGCTCCCATATATAGATACAAATATGCCGCTATCCTAACCATCTTGTCGTGTTCATCTTTAGCTTTAGGAGCCATGCATAGTTCGCTCAGGGCCACATGTCTCTCCAGATATCCAACCCAGTTGCAGTGACCTGTTGTGTGATTGCCTGCAACCACGCATCTTGGCCCTGCTCAGTCCATTCACCTCTCACAAATAGCTTATGTAGGAAGTGCTCTCTGGCTATTTTGATGTCTACCAGTGTCGTCTTCTGGAATTTGAGTTCCTTCCTGACTTACAGAAGTTTGTATTTTATTTTGCAAAACAGACCGTTTCCTTAGAGCGTTCCTTTGAGAGGTGCTTTCACAGTGTAAAACAGCGTGGTGATCTAACCGGATATGTGTATCGGTCAGTTGGCACACTGTATTAAGCTGCACAGGTGGTAATTCTAATCCAGAATCCCCGGTTATGAGCCCCCACTTTGTAAGCGGATTCAATTCAACACGACAGCTAAGTCAATGCCTAGTCTGGGATGCTGATGGAAACCCTTATTGATATATTTTTATGTCCAGTTCGTTCACTCTGGATGACAACCCTTATATAACACCCCTCTCTTAGAATCCCCCTGACCCCACTGAGCCAAGAAGTAGGTTTGTTTTGCAAATTAAAAGGTTTATTTGAAAATTAAACAATATATATCTATCACACTTTTATAGTAAATTAATATTTGATAGCACACTTGTGAGGATGATAGTGATCAACAATGGATAATGTTACAGTGGTACACTCTTTTTGATGGCTTAGAAGTGATACAGAGAGGATAAAGTAGCTGAGAATGCTTTCATGGCTTCAAGGACAATGCGATGATGAATGGAAATGCAGTACAGGAAATAAACTTGATATGACTTCAACAAAAGACAATGTAATCACTTTTCTTTGACAATTCACTCCCCCCTTTATGCAAGGTAACGAATTGGAAGGAAAGCACACAGTTCGCAGGAATGCAATCAAATATAATTCAGTTCCCCCCTAGCAAGCTTAGAGGAAAACAGGTAGGAGTTTTAAACACAGGCAATATAGTTTGATGTGGTATGCAAAGAAGTGAGAAATATGCTAAAATGATTTTAATTCCCTATAGGGGGTTCAGGGTAGTTGATAAATACTTTGAATCAGTTCAGGCCAGCCCTATCAATGATTCAGGGATGGTTATTAGGTTGAAAACAGATTTCAGGGATGGAAGCAAAAACAAATATTTTTACCCGTGGCTAAAATGAAGCAAAATGTCAAATCGCGGCAATTTAGTTGAGTGCGTCGAGCACAATTACGGAGGCACTATGAGGAGTAGGAAGTCGGTTCTAGGTTCGTAGGAAAGCGTGGATAGTTGGCTTTGAAGTGGAAGTTAAATCTCGTTCCTAGCACGAACGGTTCCGGAGATACGGCCGATTTAGTAAAGGTAGTTTTTCAGATTTTAAATTTTAAAGCTCAGAATGACAGATGACAGTTTTCAGTTTTAAAGATGACAGAATGACACGATTCTAGGAGGCAGTTCTAATAGGCTAAAATAGTTTGTATTAGATTATTTTAAACTAAGAGATTGGTTTTGGCACAGTGCTAGCTGGGTACTCACACTAGATTTTGGACAGGAATGCAACTTTGTCACCGATCGGGTCAGGATTGGCTGGACTTCTGCTAGCGGTTCTTCACAGCGATCTGGTCTCTAGGTCTCCGGTTCTGTTATCGATTCTGCTAGCGGCACTGCACAGCGGTCTGGTCTCTGGTTCTGCTCTCAGCACTGCACAGTTCTGGTCTCTCTGGATCTCTGGTCTCTCTGGATCTCTGGTCTCTCTGGATCTCGGGTCTCTGGAGATTGATGGATTTGAAGTCTGGAGTCTCCCGGCAAAGCGTCCCGCAAGAAAGTGGAAAGTGAATCTCCCTACCTGGGTTCCAGTGGCTCTTTTTATGTGTTTAGAAAGTGGGTGGGTCGGTCGACTCATTCTGCATGCCCAACCCTCTCAAGTTATCATTGGCCAGTTCCTCCTCTCTTCCTTGATTGGGGGAACTGGGTTGTGAGTCAGAGGTAGGTTTATGGTCAGAGGATCCTCCCCTTGTCAAATTGCACACAGATCTATTTCTGATCCAAATGCATATTTATCTATGTACCATTTTTCTAATATCATAGGTCCAGTTAACATATTTTCTGTAGCACCAAACCATCCGATCCCTGTCTTTGTATGATGTTGTGTCCACTTATGACAGAATTCTCCCCTTTTCATCCAGATAACGACCTCTAAACCTTTCCAGATTTTAGACAAATGTGCACCAGGGATATGGGTTACAGATGATAAAGTGTCAGATTTTTAACATACATACATTTGGAGTAACAACCTTTTTTTCCGCTACTATCCCCAAGAACATACCACAGGGTCCTAACACCTCTTAAAATGTGCACAGAAAAATCACAAGAATGATGATGTTATTTATATAATTTTTACAAGCCCGCACTATGAATTATCCATCTTTGTAAAATCATGCTCTGGACCCAAAGGGGTATGGTTTTCCAAAGCACATGGTGGAATTTTTGGTTTATCCACTTCCCCCAAGCTCAGCTTGCTCACAGATGCAGTGCCCCTCCCACTTCTTCTTCCAAGAGGAAGCCATTTACGACCCCCCTAATATAACATTTGCCTGAGCCAGGGAAAGTGCTTTGTTTAGTTTCCTGTAGTCCCCAGGTGCTACTCCCCTAATTCAATCAGAGAGGTGTCATCTCCTTTTGGCAGGGGCAGCAGGATGCAGCTAGGCCTGGGAAGAGTGGCTGAGCAGGTTTCACTCCTGTCGAGGGTAGTTGCCGGGCAGAATTCACTCTCTTCAAGCCAGGCTTCAGCTAAATGTCACTTTAGTTCCCAGTTTTCTACCTTCAAATCAAACTGACAATTTTTGCACATGAGGCTAGAATGCTGATTCTATGTTCAAAACTATGACCTTTAACAGTTGCAACCTAGGTTACACTCAAAAGTAGGTCACTCATTTATTTTAAACATTTCGATTTTAGTGGCTTTCTGTCCATTTAACTTAAGCTGCTGACATCCACAGCTCAGCCAGTTTTGTTATGAACATGGTTTTGGGCTCTTTCTCATTCCAGATTTAGTATGCATGCAAGAATACATTCTGCCAAATATCTGCTGGTGTTCATTGAGATTTTTGAATATCTTGTGATGTTTAAAATAGGCATTTTGAGCTTGCATTCAGGGAAACAAAGATGATTTTAAAGCACTTTTTTTTAGCCAACCAGCACTGCTGTTTTTCATTTGGCACACATTTCACTCATGGCACTCCTGGCCCATCATGCTTGCACTTGTGGGTGGCAGGTTAGGCAACCATTTTGGTGTGCGCACAAACTGCGCGGTTTTCCCAGATTCTGGCGCAACTGTGGGCTTTTCCGCCATCTTGGATTTTCTAAGCCCACAGCACCAAATGTTGCAGCTAAATAGTCCAAACGTGGGTCAGGACACCCAACAAAACATACACACGTGACAACAACATTCAGTTTGTCAATATTCTCTTTGACAAACTTTCAGAAGTGAAAAGGATAGGATGCTCAACAGCTCGATTCCTTCTCTTCAAAGACATGTATGTACGCAGAGAACAATATTCTCCAACTCTTGCATACGCAGTCACCATTCATAAATCACAAGGTCTTACCCTAGACAAAGCATTGATAGACATTGGTAACACAGTCTTTAAAGAAGGCATGAGCTACATAGCACTATCACAGTTACGTACACTTGACTGTCTATTTTTAATTAACTTTGATGCAAGTAAAGTAAACACTGATATTCCTTGCATTTTAGAATACAAGAGACTTCGTTCACTATACACCCTCCATCTAAAAACATATCCTGTTCCACAAAAAGTAAAATGTTCTAAAAGAAAACTAAATCAAACAGAAATGCAACAGGATGTAACTTAAAATCCTCCAAAGAGAATAAAAAAAACTAATACTTCATCAAGTACCACAAACAAAAAAGAACCTATTAGGGATTTAAACCAGGTACTTCTTCAAAAAAGGAAGACAAACTAAAAAAAAGCACTCAGATACAGAACTACCTGGTCCATTTAAACTTTCAAATGTAATTGGTGTAAGTTGCTACGCAAATGTAGCAATGAATATTGTATTTCAATTACCACCAATTGTTGACAACATTTACTTACACAGTACAGACCAATTGTGTTTGCAAATGTTAGTACTTCATAGAAATGCAACAAACAATCCTTACAACACGTATAGTGTTTATGGAATAAGACAACAATTGGACTAATGTGCTGTAGTGGTGAAATTCACTAAAAACTCACAGGAAGATCCACAAGAATTTCCAATGTACTTACTAGAGGTACTGGAAAACAAAAACATACCTATAAATGAAATCTTCCAGATTTCATACATGTGGAAACATACATGCACTCTCTGCAACAATGTGACACAAGAACAAATCCCCAATGAGCACTTTGTATATGTATCAATACCTAATTGTGAATCCGTTCCGTTTCAGCAAATTGTACAAAATGCAACCATGGTAGATTATTTACTACCTGCAATTCGGATAATCGCTCCACCTTACTAATACAAACACATAGTAAATACGTAATACTAATGCTTCTACGTTACAATGCAGATGGTACCAAAAAAAACTGCAAGCTGACTGGATTCACACATGGTCAAGAATTACAATATCCAAACAGATAAATCAATACCACTTCATTATAACAAAAAATAGACTGTTAGAATATGCCACCAGGTATCTAACTGCCCCAAGATTCTACAACAACTAAACAGATAAATGAATACCACTAAATTATATCAAACAATAAACATTTACAATACGCCAACTGGTATCTAACTACACCAATATTTTGAATAACCAAACAGATAAATCAATACCACTACATTATAACAAAACATAGACAGTTAGAATACTCCAACTGCTATCTAACTGCCCCAAAATGTTACAATATACAAACAGATAAATCCATACCACTTCATTATAACAAAAAATAGACTGTTAGAATATGTCAACAGGTAACTAACTGCTCCAAAAATCTACAACAAGCCAATATGTGGAGCATTAGCCAGAAACAACAAGTGAACACTGAAAACAAACAAATAGACTGTAGCATAACAATTTTTTTTTTTTTAATCCAACAGACCCAATGATTTTAGCAACAAACACAGAAACTGAGCAAATTGCACAATACACTGGTTTGTAATCTACTAAATATGAGGGTAAAAAAATAAATGTTGATTATTCAATGTTATAATTCGTTACAAAATACCAATACTAACATGATCTTTTCTTTTATCACAGAAATTAACAAGAAATACATGTACTCCAGTTACTAAATCAAACAGTAAGTATATTATAATAAGTACAACCATCGCAGCATATCACACCCATAGTAACTTATAACTTCGGTGCTTATGAATTTGGTCTTGTCCATGCACCCAAGACTATAGGCCCTGCTCACAACCACCACAGCATATCACACCCAAAGTGGCTTATAACTTTGTTACTTATACATTTGTTTTTGGATCCCAAAATTATAAGCCACTACGGTATGGGTGTGATATGCTGCAGTGGTTGTGGCCAGGGCATGCTCCCAAGACTCTATGCCCTGGCCACAACCACCGCAGCATATCACACCCATAGAGTCAAACATTTTAACTATGCCATATGGGCACTTTTAATGTCCGCGGATGATGATGAGTGTTCTTAGAACAGTTTCAACTTGCCTACGAACAGTACGGACAGGCATAGTGTCCTCAGGACACCCCCATGTTGTTTATTTACGAGCATCCCAGGACACATGATGTGTTCTTAGAACACTTTCAACTTGCCAGCAAGCAATACGAACAGTGTCCTCAGGACACCCCCATTTCATCCATTTACAAACATTTCAGGACACTGCATGTGTTCTTAGAACAGTTTCAACTTGCCTGTGAACAAAACGGACAGGCATACCGTCCTCAGGACACACCCATTTTGTTTATTTTCGAACATATCAGGACACCGCGTGAGTTCTTAGGACAGTTTCAGCTTGCTTGCGAACAATTCGGACAGGGCCAGCGTCCTCAGAACACACCCATTTTGTTTATTTATGAACATCCCAGGACACTTGATGTGTTCTTAGAACAATTTCAACTTGCCAGCGAACAATACAGACAGCGTCCTCAGGACACCCCCATTTCGTTTATTTACAAACATTTCAGGACACAGCGAGTGTTCTTAGAACAGTTTCAGCTTGCTTGCGAACAATACGGACAGATGTAGCGTCCTCAGAACACCCCCATTTTGTTTGTTTACAAACATCCCAGGACACTTCATGTGTTCTTAGAACAATTTCAACTTGCTTGCGAAACATACGGACAGGCATACCGTCCTCAGGACACCCCCATTTTGTTTATTGACGAACATTCACCGCCCTCAGGACACCCTCATTTTGTTTATTGACGAACATCTCAGGACACCTGATGTGTTCTTAGAGCAGTTTCAACTTGCCTGCGAATAAAACGGACAGGCGTAGTGTCCTCAGGACACCCCCATTTCATTTATTTTCGAACATTTCAGGACACCACGTGTGTTCTTAGAACAGTTTCAACTTGCCTATGTACCATATGTACAGGCATAGTGTCCTCAGGACACCCCCATTTTGTTATTTAGAACATTTCAGGACATCTGTGTTGTCCACGGACAAAGCGAACACAACAGGGGGGTCTACCACCTAAATAAATACAACATTTAACCCATCTCTTACTCCCCCACCCTCCCCAAACAGTTTTACACACCAACACACTCTACTAAATAGTATTTTTCCACCAAGTTTCACCGCGCTGTCCGCAAATCCAAGATGGCGGGCGTTCCCGAAAATCGGACGCGCTTCCCGCCCCTCACCGTCCAATCAGCGAACACATTGCATGTCCACGGACATGACGCAAGCCGGTTGGCCATTCAGGACACTGTCCGCGGAGCAAACAGGGAAGTGTGTCTGCGGACCGAACATAGATATCACTAATTTTTTGTGACCTACTTTTTGGTCATTTTAAAAATAACTACTGGACGGATTTTCACCAAATTTGCAAAAGCACGCTTTCGGGACCAAGCCGCTGCTCTTGGTCCAAATCCGTCCAGCGGTTTGGGCTGTAGGCGTGCGCAAAGTTTTTTCCCCATTCAGTCTATGGGATAAAAATACGTTTTTGGACCCCCCTTATAACTTTGCCCCCCCTGGACCAAACCTCACCAAACTTTGCAAAAAAAATTCAGAGTGACCCATATACTTTTTTTTTCAAAGTTTGGTGACGATTTGTCTAGGGAGAGCAAAGTTATAAGCCACCCAAAAAGGGCTCTTCCTATGGAAACAGCAACTTAACCATAACTACACAGCCACTACCGTATATATATTTGAGACAACCAGGAAAGCATTCACAGATTCCTATAAGGGGATTTGAATTCCACACAAAGTGAATGCCAACTCGTTATTCCGCCAAAATGTAAAAAGATCAGCCCAGCAGCCATCAGCTCTTCATAGTATTCAGTTTATTTGGCAAAAAGTTTAAAAAGAGAACAACACAACACAGAGCAACACGTTTTGTGGCATCCTTGCCACTTGTTCTATATATATATATATATATATTAGTAAAAAAAGACTACTGAAAATTTCCAATTTGTTTTAGTTATTCATGTCAAAGCCTGGTAAGTTACCACGACCTTGTGTCTCCTTCCCCAGAGCAGTGGATATGTAATTACTTGCATATTTTAGAGTCTGCTATGCTATAAGTTGCATGGACACTTATTCAATGAAGGCACCTGGAAAAGATCCCTCTCGAGCAGGCATTTTGTTGTTACGGCACACAATCAGTCAACCCACAACCATCAAACAAAAAATGTATTTCTGTAAATAGTGGAAATTGAATTCAAGCTCTTCATTGTGCTAGTGTGTGCCATGGCATAGGTTGTGAGTGTGTGTTCAGTGATACACATGGAGTAACACACACACACAAGCAATTTGGTACAAGTTATTCTGCCAGAGAAAGTTAAATGTGTGCTAATATATTACCAGAAACCCTACACAAGCTTGCAATTGCTTTTAAATTGCATTTCAGCTGTTCTATGGAAAAATAAAAACATGAAATAAAGATCTTTCAAGACCAGTCCAAAATCATCCTTCCAGACCCAGGGCGCTTCCCGGAAACAAATATAATCCCTGCAGAATGAGTCTTCCTAGCTCTCCTTGTAAAAATATAACATACAATTACGTTTTTTTTTTAAAAACCTGTCTCAAGTAAAATGCTAAATTCATAAATGTATCCAAATTTTTCTCCCTCAAGTAAGCTCTTTCACCCACCAATATCCGACACCATCCTCCCTGTGTAAAGGTTCACGGGGTCTGACGATGGTCTTCAGATGAAGGTCCTTAAAATAGTTGGGTTTGGGTGCTTGAACTCCATTTCTCCAATCGCTTGAAAGTGTGAAAAATGTGGTGAATACTAAATAAATGTTACATTGTTGCCATTCAGGATTCGTCCAAATATACTCGCTAAGGCTTACTCCATAAGTCTTGTCTTTTACTCTTTCGTCATGGGATCACGTGCACACCGCAGCCTTATACATACATTTGAACTGGTAATGACATATTAATCTGAACCGAGAGAAACTTGTTTTACATTTTTGCAACGAGTTTTGGCTGGTCACACATTAAACATCTATCTAGTTGAACCCATTTCTCGATTAATTTAAACAATGTTCTCGGGTGTCCTGACCCACGTTTGAGCTATCATGCTGCAACATTTGGTGCTGTGGGCTTAGAAAATCCAAGATGGCCAAAAAGCCCACAAGTGCGCCAGAATCCAGGAGAACCACGCAGTTTGTGCGCACACCAAAATGGTTACCTCACTTGCCACCCACCAGTGTAAAGAAAGATCTTTGTTAACAAAATCCACTGTTTTTGATGTCAAAAAGTTGCTGAAATCGTGGCTCACCGGACCACTTTAAAGATTCAACCCTTTTGTGGGGTTCCACATAACCATTTTACTGTAAGGAGCCCCATCAAAACAATGTTAAGCAAGGATTTACTACCATGTAAGAACCATTCCTGTTTGGAATGCATTAATCCAAGAAAAATCCCAAAAATGGTTGCATTACCTGTACTCACCACTATCAGAAAGCCGGCGTTTTAAAACAACACCAGACATTTGTGTAAAACTGAATAAATGAACCCAAAGCAGGCCAAAGAAAGACTTACTAAGAGGTGGATACAATGTAAAGTTATATTCTGAAGTGATTTGAAGGTTTATAACAAGACTGGCTGAGCTCTGCAGGTCTGCAGCGGCTTAAACTGAAACTGGATTTAAAATTACCAAAAATCGAAATGTGTAAATAAACTGAGGGACAGACTTGTGACTGCCACATAGTTTGTCACTGTTAAAATGTCATCGTTTTGAACTTAGAATCGGCATTCTAGCTGCATATGTAAAAATTGTCTTGACTTAAACTGGGGAACAAAAAGTGACATTTTATCTGAAACCTGGCTTAATGAAACTGAATTCTGCCCACCAGCTACCCCCGACAGGAGTTGAGACTTGCACAACAGCTGTGTTCCCAGGCCTAGCTGCCTTTTGCTGCTCCCACCAAAAGGGATATGACACTTCTCTGATTGAATTACCTGGGCTCTGCAGGAAATTGAACAAAGCCCTGTCCTGACTCAGGCAAATGTTTTATTGGGGGTGTCATAAAATGGCTTCCTCTTGGCAGAAACTGGGAGGGGGAGAAACTGGAGACAGAGGCTGAGCTTGAAGAAAGTGGAAAGACTGGTTTCTGTACAATGTGACCTGAAAAGACACACCCCTGTAGCCAGAATATGGTTTTAGAAAAAGATGAATAACTCATAGTACGGACTTGTCATAATTATTTAAATGATACCATAATTCTTGTGATTTTTCTGTCCACATTTTAAGAGGTTTTTAGAACCGGTGGCATGATCGGGGGGCAAACTAGCAGTTAAGAGGGTATTACTTAAAATGTCTGCATGTGAAAAGTCTGATACTTCATCAATTAATGCCTGCATGCCTTGCACACATTTGGGTAAATTTGAGTAAGAATACAATATTGGTAACCCGACCAAAAGCGCAAAAAGTTGCCATTTCTCAATGCAAGCTCTCAGGAAGAGCAGATTTGGGACAGAGACTACCTCATGTGATAGGTAATATGTACATGCAATGACAAACCACTATGTATTTGAGAAATGTGCATTTTGAATCAAATATAGATTTGTGGGCAAACTGACCAGGGGAGGATCCTCTTACCCATAAAACCTACAGCATCACTCTGACTCACAGTTCCTTCCCCAATCATGGGAGAGGGGAGAATTGGGCCAATGACAAGTTGAAAGAGGGGCTGGCTAGTGAGGCTGCACACACACCCACTTTCAAAACACATAAAAGCAGACAGCCAGGACAGATAGAGACATTCAATTCCATTTGCCGCGGAGCATGCTGCCGGACCATACAACATCCAGAGATCCAGACTTCAAATCATCAATCTCCAGAACCTGTAGCAGTACTTAGAAAGCAGAGCAGTATCCAGAATCCAGAGAGGCTAGACCAGCAGAGCAGAGCTGACCCAGATCACTGTGAAGAGACCCAGACCAGACCGGAGTCCAGTCCAAAACCTGACCAGATCCGTGGCGAGGCCTATTTCTAAATATATTGTGAGTACCTAGCAGAACTGTGCAGAACCAATCTCTTAGTTAAAATAATATAATCCAAACTATTTTAATCTAAGTAGAACTGCCTCCTAGTTGTCACCTGTCATCTGCAAGCTGTAACCTGTCGCTTTGAACTTTTAAAATTTCAAATCCGAAAAACGACCTTTATTTAATCGTCCGTATCTCTGGAACCGTTTGGGCTAGGAACTTGGTTTAACTTTCCTCTGAAAGCTTAGAATTTCATCTTTTCAACAAGCCTAGAACCGACTTCCTTCTCCTTATACTTTCTCCGTAATCACGATTCTCGCACTCGCGAATTTTGCCGCAATTTGCGATTTGGTTAAAAACCCAGCCACGTGTGAAAACAGCAGCTTCATTGCTTTCCTTGCTAAAAATTCTTTTGCCTCTTAAGAACCATCCCTGAATCATTGCTAGAGTGAGCCTGGACTAATATTAACTAGATACCACTCACCCTGAACCTCTAGAGGGAATTAAAAGCATTTTAGCATATTTTTCACTTCATTGCCAGCACATATAAAAGCATTTTGGGCCTGTGTTTCAAACTTCTGTAGTCTAAGCTTGCTGAGGGGGGGGAAATTGAACTGAATTATATTTGATTGCATTCCTAAGAACTGTGTCATCTTCATCTCCTTACAGTGCATAAAAGGGGGGGGGGTGAATTGTCCAAGAAAGTGATTACATTGTCTTTTGCTGAAATCCTATCAAGTTAATTTCTGTACTGCATTTCATTCCACCTTGCATCCATTTGAAACCATAAAAGTATTGTTGCTATCTCATTCATCCTATAACCACTCATCATTGATTATAAAGAAGTGTGCTAGTGCCAGACTATCCATTATTGATTACTGCTCAGATTAAGTGTGATATTCAATTATTAATTTATTATAAAGTGTGATATATATATCTATTGTTTAAATTATCAAATAAACCCTTTAAACTTGCAAAACAGAATTACTTCTTGGCTCAGTGGGGTCAGGGGGATTCCAAGAGAGGGGTGTTATATAGGGGTAGTCATCCAGAACGCATGAACTGGACGTAAAGATATATCAATAAGGGTTTCCATTCAGTATCCCAGACTAGGCATTGACTTAGCTGTAGTGTTGAATTGAATCCTCTTACAAATTGGGGGCTCGGGCCGGACGTTTGGGTTAGATCGATCACTTGTGCAGATTAATACAGTGTGCCAGCTGACCAGATACACATATCCGGTCGGATTACCACGCTGTGTTACGCTGTAAAGCACTCCTCAAAGGAACGCTCTAAGAAAAAGGTCTGTTTTGCAAAAATAAAATACTAATTTCTGTAAGTCAGGACAGAGACCAATCTCTAGAATGACGACCTTAGTAGACATGAAAATAGCCAGAGAGCACTTCTTACATAAGTTATTTGTGAGAGTTGAGTGGACTCACCAGGACCGCATGGTCTGGTTGCAGGCCATCACGCAACAGGTCACTGAAACAGGGTCAGATATATGGGGAGATCAGGGTCCCCTACATGTGGCCCTGAATGAACTATACATGGCTCCTAAAGCTAAGGATGAACAAGACAAGATGGTTAGGATAGTGGCATACCTGTACCTATATATGGGAGACATGCAGGATAAATGTACGGAAAGCCAAGATCTGGCGAACAAGCGACAGATGGCGTTAGAGAAGGTACAATCTGACCTGGTCTCTTCTGAGCAGAGGCTGCAGGGGAGCCAGGAGTCAGAAAATGATAGTAGGCAGTATATCATTAAAATAAAAGAGGACATGGATATACTGCAACAGGAAAAGACAGACCAGGATACCAGAATTCTGGCTTTGCAGAAGGAACGCCAAGACAGTTTGGACTCCCTACTGCAAAGCCAGAAAAAGCTGTAGCAACAGATCAATTTCAACAGGGCATGCACAGAGCAGGTAGACACCCTGCAAATCCAACTAGACAGAGAGAAAGAGGAGAGCAATAAACTGATCCTAAAAGACCTGGATACCCAGGCAGAGTTTGATCAGGAGCGCCAGAAAGCTGGTGCCTTCCAAAGGCAAAGGGACGACCTGGCGTCACAAATTCAAGCTCTTGGTCAGGAAAGGGACACCTTAGGCCAGGAAGTCTGCCACTTAAGAAGAAAAATGGAAGAAAGCCACCTGGCCCACCAGAGACTGGGTGACCTCCAAAAAGAACACCAGGACTTGCTAGAGCACACCAGGAGGGTGGTGGATGCTCTGGCAAGGCAGGAGCAGGCCAATAGGGACACAGCTCAGGAGGTAACCCTCCTGCAGCAAAGACTGGCCCAGTGCTCCAGGACCAATCAGGAAATGCAGAGAGAGAATGAGGCTCTCTGCCAGCACAATGATAGGCTCCAACAACAGGTAGAGATGCAGGAGAGACTGATAGAGTCTAGTAAGGCCTTAACTGAGGAACTGAAGGCGCAGGCTCTTGCATTGCAACAGGGAGCAGGGGCGGATAGAGACCAGGTTCGCTAGGAAAGGGAAACTCCTGAGCATAACCTCAGGAGCCCTAGTACCAGAGGCCTTTATCTCTCTCAGTCCCTGGACTCCGCCACCCCCATGTCCCCTGGCGCACATGAGCACCGGGCCACAGGGATGGCAGATTACTATCCAGCCAGAAGCAGGGGGCTCATAGGCCAGTACCTCCCAGGAATGGATGGGCGGGCATCCGGGTATGGGCACCCAAGCACAGTGCAATTTAGTGGGGAACCCCAGGAGAATAGGCCCATTAAGGGCATCCTGAAAACCTCTGCCCAGTTAGGTCAGTGGGAGGGGTACCCATCAAATCCTGGCAGCAAAGAGGAATCTGAAGACTCCTCTGAACGGTACAGGACACAGGAGACCAGGTCCCCACATTCTGCCAGCCACTCCCAGGCTCGCAGAATCCGGGAAAACCTGAAAGAGCAGACAGGAACCTCTGGGAGCAGTGCCTCTGAGTCAGAGGATGAATGGACCAGGGTTACCCGAATCAAAAAGGCCAATAAGGCAAAAAGGGCCTTGCTTAAGGACCCATTGAAACAGATTAAGGCAATCAGGAGTGTCATCACGCCTTATCATAAGAACGCCAAGTATTCCGTATGGGAACACTTGGAGCTCGATGAGCAAATGATGGAGACTTTCCATTTGAAGGACAGCAGTAGCTGCATCCAGTACGTCAAATTGACATTCTCACCAGAATACTCCAGTTTCTTTGCGGGGCTGGAGGACCAAAATCATTTAAGATGGTCCACCTATAAGGCGGCCATCTTGAAACATTTTTCTGTTCACAGAAATCCTCAAGAGGCTCGCAAGGCAGCCTACAATTTGCAATGTGGGGAGGATCAGCCCCCACAAGAATTTGTGCAAGAACTGAAACGTGCCTTTGCGCATACCACCAGAAGGGTGCGCACAGACAGCAGAGAATTTGTTAATACTTTTTTCCATGCCTTGCCCAAATACATAATGACCCAGCTCGTGAGAGATTTTCATGAGAAAAGATCTTTAGAATGGGTCATTGAACAAGCCACCCGCATCTACCAGGTGCAGAAACCGGTGGAAAACAAAAACCAGCCCAAAAACCCCAAAACCAACAGCACCCCTGCTGCTGCCAAGGTGGCAGAGGTAAAGGTTGCCCCCGTTTTGGATTTGGAAATGGGGGGGCCTAAAAACCTACCTGCACCTAATAATGCTAGGCCCAGAAGGTCCTCAGGCCAGTCACAGACAGGGAGCAAGGAGGCAGCCCCACAAATGGGGTCCCTCGCTCTCCTGATTATGTAAGTCCCCGTTACAAGGGAAATCGACCCATCCTGGGTTATGTGTGGACTCCTCCAGCCCAAGGGGGGGATCCAGCCAAGCACCTAACCCAGGGAACTTCCCTCCTAACTTCCCACCGGAGGGCAGAAATTCTCCAAATCCTGGGCAGAACTTTTTCCCCAGGTATCCACCCAATTTCCAGCTCCAAAATCATCCATCCTTCTTTCCCCAATTCCCTGAGCCCAGACAACCTAATCCGGGAGAGGGGAGGCCAAGGGTGGAGGGGTACCAAAATCTTCCCAACAAGGGGTACTACCAGAGAAGGGATGGCTACCCTTCCCGGGATCAGCCGAGGGGAGAAAATAGAGCCCCGTATCAGCCTGAGCGGGTTTCCCAGTTAGAGCGCCAGGTCCAAAATATGGCACGGGATCTGGGTCACATACTGAGGGCTCAACAGAACCCTCAGATGAGTATGCCACCGCAGAATGCCCCAAACTCTGGACCTGGTGCTCCAGAACAATGACGGGGGCAGCACCCCGATAACACACCGGTTCCTAGGGAGGAGGCACAAGGGGAAGGGGGGTGTAAAGCCTTGGAGGAAGCTTCCTTCCTCACTTGTAAACAGCCCCTGGAAACCCAGGAACCGGAAACAAAATCTCTTCCCCCTGAAAGTCTGCCTCCTAAGGAGCAGAGGGGGGGTAGGAGAAACAAAAGACCCAAACAGACTCAGTTTGAGGAGGAGGTACAGATCTTCCAATTTGAGGGAGAGGGATCCTCAGAGGATCCTGGGAAAAGGATCTTCTCCTTCAGAGAGGGGGGAACTCCTCCCAAAGAAAAATGGGTCCCTAGGGATGCAAATCCAGACTGGGGAGATGGGGAGACTGAGCTACCGCCGCCCACCACCTCATCCCAGAACCAACAGCAAGAAAATCCCCTGGTTCAAACCCATCCTGGTGACTGCCTCCAAAAAGGGGGGGCGGCCCAGAACCGGAGCCAGGGGAACCCACAATGGCTCTGATCTCCAGTTGCCAACTTTTTCTTTCAGATTCCCAAGGCTCTCCACAGAATTCTGCCCAAATCGCTTCGCTAGCGATGTCCAAAACCAGAAAGTTAGCCCACCAGTTGTCCAAAAATGTGCATTATCTGTGCCCCCTTGAGGAGAAGGAGGGAAGATATTATGCCCGGGTACAAGTACAGGGGCAGGGTACGATTTCAGCGCTGGTGGACACGGGATCTCAAGCTACCCTTCTGTCCAGAAGGGCCTTTGATGAACTGAATGCAGGAAGGGGAGGGAATTACCAAATTCCTCTCACCTCACTTCCTGGACAACTCCAGAACTTTTACGGGAAGGAAATTCCCGTCAAGGGGACGGCAGATTTGGACATTAAAATTGGGCGACACAAGTTGAAACACCCGGTCATAGTTGTGACTCCAGAGGGCACCCCTTGTTTACTAGGGAATGACCTCCTGAGAAGGTTGTCACCCCTAATAGATTGCGTAAACAAGGTCCTCTGGACCCAGACTAGCCGACCAATAAAATTAAAACAGAGTGTCAACCATGTTAGTTTAAACGGCACCTGCACATGGTTGAACAAAAATCTGACCAAGTAGAATTTCACTTCCAGAACAACCAAATTCCAGACGTGACAGAAATAGCAGTAGGACAACAGACTGGTGATGGGGGGTCCTCTCTATTTCTGAAAATCAACCTTCCTTCCAGTCTAAAGTGGTACTCCATGCTGGAAGGAAACACTTTAAAATTCTTTACTAATCCACAATCAGAAACTCCCACTCCTATAGTCCAGAAAGATGTGAAATCAGCTCAGAGCCTGGCTGATATTCAGCAAATTGGAGAGCAGTTGTTCATCCCTGTTCAGTTAAATGATGGGAAGGACTCTGTTCTCACTCGAGTGTGTGTGAACAACGGTAAGAGCTTCATCAGCGAAGCCATGTTCCGCCAACTCCCAAAAGATCCAGCCATTCCCACATTCAAACTGATAGACAAATGGGAAATGGACCTGGAAGCACCTAATTCCAAACATCTCATGCCAAGCAGGTGTATGCTCAAAATCTCCATTGGCAACAAGAGCATAGTCCACAATTGTTGGGTCATGCGAGACGTCACTGCCACTTTTTACTTAGGCAGTGACATTCTCAATCGCTTTGCCATTAGTTAGGACCTAATAAACTTCAAAGCTTGGTCCCGATTAGAGGATAATCCCATGGGCTTTGATGATCCAGAAAAAGCATTTAGGTCAGCTCAATTGCTACCTTATGCAGTTGAAATTCAGATCAAAGAGGAAGTCACCATCCCAGAAAGGACCCGACAATTCTCCCTGGAAGTGAAAGCTAAAAGAGGACAACATTTGAAAAACCCTGATGCTTACATACATCTAAACGCTTCTCTACAACAGAAAGGGTTGGGGGTAAATCCAACTCCATTAGTCAACATAGAACATGACACCATTCTAATAGAGGTGGATAACAGCGACTTGAAGAGTATTACTCTAGCCGCAGGCACCATTATTGGAATGGCGGTTGATGACCGACATTTTTCCATCGATTTAGGTAATGAACTGTTAGGGCCAATCCCCAAGGACTGCTTTGACAGTGACAGTGATGACAATACAACACCAGACAGGATTTTTACCCGGCATGTGGGGAACTTCCTGGTGTACACTTCTTGCCCTTATGGTAAGGAAGATGTGACTTGTGACTTCAGGAGGGATGAGGTGATTTTCCAGGTCCATGAGGGCTGCCTTTCCCACCTGAAGCCTCCAGTCCAAATCAGCACTCTGACCAGGGACTTCTCCACCCAGCTGGAGGAGGCCGCTGAGATAGCCAAACCAGAAGTCTTTCCAGGCTTCAGGCAGATGGTGGAAGAGAGAGTCAACCTAGCTGATGCCTGTGTGACTCTGGAACAAAAGCAAAAGTTGAAACAAGTTTTCTTGGATTTCCAAGATCTCTTTGCGGTAGACTCATATGACTGTGGCCGCACCGACATCCACACAACAACAATCCCCACGGACCCTGGCATGACTCCAGTGTTTGTGAAGCAATATCGCTTGCCTCTCGCATCAATGGAGTCCCTTACTGAAATAATTAAGAACCTTGAGTCCAGGGGAATAATCCGTCCCAACCACAGCACCTTCAATAATCCGGTGCTGGGAATATTAAAGCCAAACGTCCAGTGGAGACTCTGCGCTGACCTTAGGGAGCTCAACAAACAGGTCCATATGTCCCGATGGCCTCTTCCCTACATTGACCAAGGGCTGGCCCAGATTCAGGGGTCACAGGTATTCACTGCAATAGACCTGACCAATGGATACTGGACTGTGCCGGTCAGTAGGGAGGACCAATACAAGCTGGCTTTTACCTTTGGGGGCCAGCAGTACACATGGACCCGGACTCCCTTCGGATACCTCAACTCCGGCAATGAATTCAACATTTTCCTACACAAGGCCATGCCCGACCTGGGTGCAAGCGGTAACCTGGCTTATGTAGATGATGTCCTCATCAAAAGTTCATCTGTGGAGGAACACATAGCGGAGATCCGTTATGTTCTGACGCAGTTGAGGGCCGCGGAGCAAAACTTTCCTTTCAGAAAGCACAGTGGTGTAGAACCCGTGTTAATTTCTTGGGGCATGAGATTACTCCTCAGGGTCTCTGTCCCCAGGAAAAGAAAGTGGAAGCACTTCAGAAACTGAAAGACCCCACAACTCTGCGTTAACTAAGGAGCCTCCTTGGACTGACTAATTACAGCAGAAAGTTCATTGAGGGCTACGCAGAGATCACCAGACCCCTGATTCATCTCCTGAAGGGGGGGGGTCAAGTGGGAATGGGGTCCAGAACAAGCCGAGGTGGTAAAACAACTCAAGAGAAGCCTCTCACAAGCGCCTTGCCTGGCTTACCCTGTCAGAAACAAGGAGTTCTTCCTGGAGACGGGGTTCTCTAATACATGCTTGACTGCAGTATTATACCAAAAGCATGACAAGGTCAATAAAGTAATCTCCTATGCGAGCAAAACTTTATCCTCTGTGGAGGAAAAATTCAACGATTGTGAGAAGGCACTCCTGGCAACGGTGTGGGCATTGAAGAATTACCGCCCGTTTATCCAGGGGGAACACATCATAGTGGAGACTCCACACCAGCCTCTGCAATATCTCCAAAGTGACAGAATCCGGGCCGGAAATGTGAGTAATTCCCGAATTACTTCCTGGATTCTGTCAATGCAAGGCTTTCCTGTGGAGGTCAGATATGGCCAAAACAAGAAGAGTCCCTTCGCGCAAGGTCTGGCTGACTTGCATGATTGTGCCAGAGAAAACTGTCTCGAGGACGAAAGTCTAAAGATCAAGGACAACACGGAGGCATACCTTAATTCCCCACACAAAGTCTTTGAAGAAGACAAGTGTGAGGGAATGCCCACTGTCTATGTGGATGGATGCTCTTACCATGTTGACAACAACGGGGAGAAAGAACTGCTGGCCGGTGTAGGGAATGCATGGGTGAATGAGTCCCCAGAACCCTCCTCTGGATACAAAATTGGTCCCCGAAGTAGTCAGGTGGCAGAATTGATGGCTGTGCATCAAGCCATCCTCACTGCTGTCCAACATCAACTCCACGAACTGGTCATAATCACAGATTCTGATTATGTACGGAACGGGTTCGTGGAGCACCTGGTTAATTGGAAAACCAGAGGCATGTTATGTGCTAACAACAAACCCTTGAAACATGGGAAGTTGATCCAAAACATTGACGATCTGGTCACCTCGAATGAGATGACCATCTATTGGAAAAAGATCAAGGGTCATTCCAAAGTAGAGGGACCAGACAAAACTGGAAATGACTTAGCTAATCAGCTGGCCAAAACCAGGGCCATCCAAGGGGATCTAATTGAGATTGAGTCCCTGTTGGGGGAAATCCAGGTCACTGCTATCACTAGGTCCCAGACAAATGCTCACAATGACCTTTCAATTGCACAATGGAGCAAGGAGACCCCTGATGCTGATTTGATTACAGCTCAGAAGGGGGATCCAATAATTGGTAAATTTTACCAACACATTGAGGACCCTGAGAACTTTCCCCTGACGGATACCGATTACAATGGGAAAGAGGACCTTAGAGTGTTGATGAAATGTCCAAAAATGTTCCGGATCCAAGACGGTTTGTTGGTAAGGAAATCCAAAGCTGACCACGATCAGTGGGTGGTTCCTACCTCATTCCGAAGCCTGATGTTAAGTCACGCCCATGAGGCGGCCACCCCCGGTCATAGGGGGTTTCACACAACACTGGAAATCTTAAGAGAGGTTGCATACTGGCCACACATGGGCCAGGACCTCAACCAATACTTGAAGGGTTGTCTTGTGTGTGCACAATTTCTGCCAACATCCCTCACACACCGGGCGCCTCTCCAAAAGAGGGGGATGACACTGCCATGGTCAGATTTGCAAATCGACTTTGTAGGCCCCGTGATTCGCTCTGCTAAGGGGAATAAGTACATGTTGACTGTGACATGCTTGTTTACCAAGTGGGTGGAATGTCTCCCAGCCCCAAACTGCAAGGCAGAAACGGCAGCTGCCTTGATGATTAACCACATATTTTCCCGTTTTGGTCTACCTTAAAGGATTGAGTCAGACAGAGGTAGCCACTTCACCAGTGAAGTGATGACAAAGATGTGGGAGATACTGGGGGTCAAAAGGAAGTTGCATATTGCTTACCGGCCAGCTTCTTCTGGGGCAATAGAGAGATATAACCGAACCATTGTGAGCATCTTAAAAAAGTTTGTGGCAGATTCTGGGCCAAGTTGGGATATCCGATTACCTCTGGTCCTAATGGCCATCAGATCTACCCCTTCATCTGCAACCAAAATGTCACCATTTGAGTTGATGACTGGACGCAAGATGGTGCTTCCTCAGCATTTGCTCTACAGAACCCAAGAGCAAACGTTGATAAATGCCTCCACAACTCATGAGTATGTGGAGAATTTAAGGAAACACCTTCAGCATGCTTTTGCCTATGCTCAGCGGAATCTAGAAAGATCAGCTGAGAGTATGAAGACCCACTATGACCTGAAAACTTCCAGGAAGGAATATCAGGTGGGGGACCGGGTCTATTTATACAATTTCCAAAGGAACCAGGCCAAACAGCGAAAGTTTTTGCCTACATGGAAGGGACCCTTTGAGATTATAGACAAAATCTCCCCTGTGGTCTACAAGATCTGCATCCCCAAAGGTGGTTTGGCAGAGGGGGAAGACAAGTGGGTCCACATTAACCAGTTGAAGTGTTGCCATCCCAGGCACACTCTGCAACAACTGGAGGAATCCTCTGGAATCCTAGAGGGTACTGTCTCAGATTAATTCAATTCCAACCCTAAAAGATCCTACATATAGCCTATCAAATTCTGTGTTTCTCAAGTTTATGTGTTCCTGTCTCTTAATTAAAAAAAAAAAAAAAAAATGTGCATGTTCATATCGGTTGAGTTCTAAAATATATATGCCACCCCACTATATCGATGGTGGGGGAGAAATGTCCATGAATAGGTATTGCCGCTCTTCCTTTGTCGTTTTAGGAGAAAGAAAACCTTGAGACTGGCCAAGGAGGAAGATCCGGAGACCGGGAGCAGAGACGCAAGGGGCCCAGGGTACCGCCCAATATTCCCATCAGGACCGGCGAGGAGAACCGATCGATCAGTACCGGATGGAGGAAAAGATGCTGAACTGTGCCATTTGCAGAATTGGAAGAAGATTATGCGGACAGACCAGTGCGTGGGTCAAAACCCTTGTGCACCCGACTCCCCATCGACTCAAATTCAAAGGGCAGTCACGTGGGGGGATTTGTCGGGTGTCCTGACCCACGTTTGAGCTATCATGCTGCAACATTTGGTGCTGTGGGCTTAGAAAATCCAAGATGGCCAAAAAGCCCACAAGTGCGCCAGAATCCAGGAGAACCACGCAGTTTGTGCGCACACCAAAATGGTTACCTCACTTGCCACCCACCAGTGTAAAGAAAGATCTTTGTTAACAAAATCCACTGTTATTGATGTCAAAAAGTTGCTGAAATCGTGGCTCACCGGACCACTTTAAAGATTCAACCCTTTTGTGGGGTTCCACATAACCATTTTACTGTAAGGAGCCCCATCAAAACAATGTTAAGCAAGGATTTACTACCATGTAAGAACCATTCCTGTTTGGAATGCATTAATCAAGAAAAATCCCAAAAATGGTTGCATTACCAGTACTCACCACTATCAGAAAGCCGGCGTTTTAAAACAACACCAGACATTTGTGTAAAACTGAATAAATGAACCCAAAGCAGGCCAAAGAAAGACCTTCTAAGAGGTGGATACAATGTAAAGTTATATTCTGAAGTGACTTGAAGGTTTATAACAAGACTGGCTGAGCTCTGCAGGTCTGCAGCGGCTTCAACTAAAACTGGATTTAAAATTACCAAAAATCGAAATGTGTAAATAAACTGAGGGACAGACTTGTTACTGCCACATAGTTTGTCACTGTTAAAATGTCATAGTTTTGAACTTAGAATCAGCATTCTAGCTGCATATGTAAAAATTGTCTTGACTTAAACTGGGGAACAAAAAGTGACATTTTATTTGAAACCTGGCTTAATGAAACTGAATTCTGCCCACCAGCTACCCCCGACAGGAGTTGAGACTTGCACAACAGCTGTGTTCCCAGGCCTAGCTGCCTTTTGCTGCTCCCACCAAAAGGGATATGACACTTCTCTGATTGAATTACCTGGGCTCTGCAGGAAATTGAACAAAGCCCTGTCCTGACTCAGGCAAATGTTTTATTGGGGGTGTCATAAAAATGGCTTCCTCTTGGCAGAAACTGGGAGGGGGAGAAACTGGAGACAGAGGCTGAGCTTGAAGAAAGTGGAAAGACTGGTTTCTGTACCATGTGACCTGAAAAGACACAGAATATGCCAGAATATGGTTTTAGAAAAAGATGAATAACTCATAGTACGGACTTGTCATAATTATTTAAATGATACCATAATTCTTGTGATTTTTCTGCCTACATTTTAAGAGGTTTTTAGAACCGGTGGCATGATCGGGGGGCAAACTAGCATTTAAGAGGGTATTACTTAAAATGTCTGCATGTGAAAAGTCTGATACTTCATCAATTAATGCCTGCATGCCTTGCACACATTTGGGTAAATTTGAGTAAGAATACGATATTGGTAACCCGACCAAAAGCACAAAAAGTTGCCATTTCTCAATGCAAGCTCTCAGGAAGAGCAGATTTGGGACAGAGACTACCTCATGTGATAGGTAATATGTACATGCAATGACAAACCACTATGTATTTCAAAATTGTGCATTTTGAATCAAATATAGATTTGTGGGCAAACTGACCAGGGGAGGATCCTCTGACCCATAAAACCTACAGCATCACTCTGACTCACAGTTCCTTCCTCAATCATGGGAGAGGGGAGAATTGGGCCAATGACAAGTTGAAAGAGGGGCTGGCTAGTGATGCTGCACACACACCCACTTTCAAAACACATAAAAGCAGACAGTCAGGACAGATAGAGACATTCAATTCCATTTGCTGCGGAGCATGCTGCCGGACCATACAACATCCAGAGATCCAGAATCCATCAATCTCCAGAACCTGTAGCAGTACTTAGAAAGCAGAGCAGTATCCAGAATCCAGAGAGGCTAGACCAGCAGAGCAGAGCTGACCCAGACCGCTGTTAGCAGAACCAGAGAGCTGACCCAGATCACTGTGAAGAGACCCAGACCAGACCGGAGTCCAGTCCAAAACCTGACCAGATCTGTGGCGAGGCCTATTTCTAAATATATTGTGAGTACCTAGCAGAACTGTGCAGAACCAATCTCTTAGTTAAAATAATATAATCCAAACTATTTTAATCTAAGTAGAACTGCCTCCTAGTTGTCACCTGTCATCTGCAAGCTGTAACCTGTCGCTTTGAACTTTTAAAATTTCAAATCCGAAAAACTACCTTTATTTAATCGTCCGTATCTGTGGAACCGTTTGGGCTAGGAACTTGGTTTAACTTTCCTCTGAAAGCTTAGAATTTCATACTCCTTATACTTTCTCCGTAATCACGATTCTCGCACTCGCGAATTTTACCGCGATTTGCGATTTGGTTAAAAACCCAGCCACGTGTGAAAACAGCAGCTTCATTGCTTTCCTTGCTAAAAATTCCTTTGCCTCTTAAGAACCATCCCTGAATCATTGCTAGAGTGAGCCTGGACTATTATTAACTAGATACCCCTAACCCTGAACCTCTAGAGGGAATTAAAAGCATTTTAGCATATTTTTTACTTCATTGCCAGCACATTTAAAAGCATTTTAGCATATTTTTCACTTCATTGCCAGCACATATAAAAGCATTTTGGGCCTGTGTTTCAAACTTCTGTAGTCTAAGCTTGCTGGGGGGGGGGGAATTGAACTGAATTCTATTTGATTGCATTCCTAACAACTGTGTCATCTTCATCTCCTTACAGTACATAAAAGGGGGTGTGAATTGTCCAAGAAAGTGATTACATTGTCTTTTGCTGAAATCCTATCAAGTTAATTTCTGTACTGCATTTCATTCCACCTTGCATCCATTTGAAACCCTAAAAGTATTGTTGGTATCTCATCCATCCTATAACCACTCATCATTGATTATAAAGAAGTGTGCTAGTGCCAGACTATCCATTATTGATTACTGCTCAGATTAAGTGTGATATTCAATTATTAATTTATTATAAAGTGTGATATATATATCTATTGTTTAAATTATCAAATAAACCCTTTAAACTTGCAAAACAGAACTACTTCTTGGCTCAGTGGGGTCAGGGGGATTCCAAGAGAGGGGTGTTATATAGGGGTAGTCATCCAGAACGCATGAACTGGACGTAAAGATCTATCAATAATGGTTTCCATTCAGTATCCCAGACTAGGCATTGACTTAGCTGTAGTGTTGAATTGAATCCTCTTACAATGTATGCTGTTCTTTGCTTTACATTGACAGCTCTTTACGTCAAGCTTTGTGAATCATTTGCATCTAAATACATTCAACATACCTCCCAGAGAACCCAGTCTGAGTGCTGGATAATCCTTTGTCCTCTGTAATGCCCCCAATTATTTGCTAAAAAAAGAATGTTTTCACAATACTTCTTTAACATCCAACTTCTTGCAGCATCATTGTACTTTCGGAAATTGAACGTTGTGACATGTTCTGAGTCGCGAAGGATGGATGTTGACTAATTCTCTGGAGTCAGTGCCAGTCGGATGGATGTCATGTCAAATGAAACATTCCATTACTGGGTAAATCCGTCCCAGTGTCAGTGTGTGCGTTCTCCTATTCTTCATTTCGTTAGGGCTTATACAGGCCGTTTATACTGCCCTCGTATCTGTGTTAGGGGCACAATTCATTGCATTGCTCATAGTTTTGACCCATCGCTACAACCTGTGCTCTTTCAATTTCATAAGGATGAGCTGAATACATTGTGCAACTTAGTAATGTGGATACAGCGCCGATCAATCCAAGAGATAGCACAGCTGCCCAAGGTACAGGCTATGCGATATATCCTTCAATTTCAAACTCCCTTAGCCAATAACACAGACAGCAGCTTTATCTGTGTAGATCAAAATTAAAGATGTGTGAAAGAACATAGGACAAAGAGCATCACATGTGTTAAATCAGTGTCCTACCTGTCTACACCTGGCCTGGAGGCATGCACAAGCAATACGAAGTTTATATTAGTTTTATTTAAAAAGTAATTAAAATTAGATGTTTTCCCAAAAATTCACGATACAACAGTCTATGCAAAGTTCCATCTTTACCAAAATAAATGGTTATCCCAAATGCAGGTGTGCCAGAAATGTTAATCTGAAATTGTGCTGTTTATAAATACGTTTTGTTTTGTTTTCATTGAATTATTCTTTCACTCCCCTTTCATCCAAACATACTCCTTTTGAACGCCCATTTCGTGCATCACTGCACCTATCTCTAGTCCTGTTCCACCCTTTTATTTGGGTTTTGCAATCAATTATCATTTTTTTTTGTTACCTGGAAGATTTCTCATTTGCATTTTATGTTTTTATCTATCACCTCAACATAATGCTAGCATGTCATGATAGGTCATGTTTTATTACGTCATGTGTTATACTATCAATTGACATAAATAGCACTCTGTACAAGGCTGACAAGGGATTTGAAGCGGTCGCAGCGTGACATGTAGCACTCAACAAACACCCAAATAAATCAATAATAAAATGTATTTATTTATTAATTGTTTCTTTGTAGAGCACCAACAGTAAGCACAAGCGCCTCGTGGTGATTTGCTTGCAAGCATTAGAGACAATGGGCCCCATTATGAGTATGCCGGTCCAGTAACAACGGTGCCGGTAAGCTACCGGCACCGTTTTAACCAGATCGGCATACACCGAGTTCTGCAAGCGGGTGCCTTTCCGCCCGCCAGGTGTGACCTGGCGGGCGGAACGGCACCCGCTCGCAGTCCTTGACAGATGCATCAGCACTGTTGCACACAGTGCCGGTGCACCCGTTATATGGGGAGTAATTTTTTCCGACACCTGGCTATGCGGAATTATTGGGACTGCTGGAGCTGTAATGACCTGGTAATTCCCAATTGCCAGGCGCCAGAAAAAAAAACGACCCTGGTGACAGTCGTGACTTTTTACCGGCACGGCTACCGCCAGGGACGTAATGGGTTGCAAAGATAGGAAACATTTGGTGTTTACATGCCTGGGTGATTTCAGAGCAGTCAAGTGAAATGTGACTGGACAATGATAGCGTGCAAGAGAAAGGACAACATAACTACAACCCATGTTGAGTTACAGAACTAGTGCAGATATTAGTGGTAGCTGCACAGTGAATCATAAAGTAGACAACCCAAGGCACAGAGCAATTTCTGTGTCCTAATCTAACAATATATTGAACATAAATGTGTTTAGCTCTTTGTGGACCTGCAGATTATTCTCCAGGTCAATGATCGAATATGATACGTCATGTCATTCCAGACCGAGGACCCTATAGCAATCAGACATTTGAGTTCTTGTGCCTAAACAGTTGTCTGCAATAAGCAGGCCAGGAGTCCAGTAAGCACTGAGATTGATCCAGGGGGCATTGAAACTAATGCAAGCATTAATTGGGCACAAATGCGAATTAATGCTTACTAAAAATGTGTGGTACTCAGTTCCACAAAAGGGCCATCATGCCCAGAGTAAAACTACAAATATAAGCTGGTAAATTTCCTGCTATGGAAATCAGATGCAGGACGCCATCTCAGGTGAGGTTAGTTCATCAACTCTTTAATAGAAGCAGTGAATGCAGACAAGAAGAGAATAAAGGCCACCATGCAATTCCAGAGTGTATTGCCCATCCCCTGAATTAACATCTTTGAATATCCCATCCGTCTCCATGCAATGAGTGGAATATTCCATGAGTGGAATATTCTATGACTTCACCAAAGAGGTCTTCCATTCTTCCACAGTTAACAAAGTTGCAGTCTCTGTGAAGCCAGGCGAATTCAGACACTCAAGCCAGTAGCAAATCTACATGAGATACCATTTTCAGCTGCATTATGTGAGAACAATGAAGCATTAACTTTCTTCTAGCTGTGAGCTTCTGAAAACAACCTTCTCAGACCACCCTAACAACATTTTGTCATTGTAAGTGTTCCTTTCAACAATCGTGCTGGTACAGCAGTTACAGTACGTCTTTGTTTTTGCTTTGTCACCCCAAGTGGGATGGGTATGCCCAGGCGTGGGTCCTGTGCCTGCTGGGCATAGAGACCCAAGGTACTCTTCACTGATTGTTTTATGTCATACACTCACAGAATGCTCATATGTTCTGTTGGAATGCCCGCGTGTTCCAACGATCTCACCTAGATCGTATTGTGTCATTCCTGTACTGGCGGTCCTCACCTCCGGGTGCCTTATATAAAAGCTCATCCTAAGCTTATTTGGTGTCGTGCCTCTTTATTACAATTGGCGACGAGGCACCCCTGTGGCCCCCGGAGTGCATCCTGTACACGCTGGCCAGCCCTGCAGCCCGCAGCCAAACAGCGGCCTCTCACTCACGGTGCACTTTGCACCGGTGTCTGCTGTTCGCCTCCCGTCCTGATTGGCCGCCCCAGGAGAGCGATCCCAGTCTGCAGGCAACCCAGCGGTGGGCACCGCATTAAAGAAGGTACCCCTTTGTTTTCTTTTCCAGGGGTTTGCGTGTAGCCCGGCCAAGCGCATCTTAGAATCACCTCCATAGGTGATTCGAGGAAATGACCTTCGAACGTAAGGTTGCGCACAGCCATTTTGTTGCCTTCGCTTTGGTTGCCATAGTAACGAAACTCTACTGCTACGGAGCTCGCTTTCAGATGATCAGTGCGTCCCACACACCAGCCGGTGTTGTCTCACTAAGAGGACCCACGCAACAACGAACTTTACACGCCTTGCACCCATTGGCTCTGCACTAAGCCATTTGTGTTTCTCGCCCTGCCGCCTACGTGAGCCTCATCTCAACTCAACTTTCCAAAACCGACTTTTTGTTGAAAGAAAAGTGTGCCTTCTCCTCAATCCAAGAATCAGTTGCATTTCAAACGAGATTTGTCTGCACCAGAGTGCACATGTGTCAATCCAAATCCTCACAGAATACACAATTGCACCAACCACCTCGAGTAAGCTCTGCTGGCAACTACTGAACTCCATTCGCCCCCAGGGCTTGGACACTGATTTCATTCATACCCTTCCATTACGCAAGGATAACCTACAACCCGCCCAAGCATCTACACATTGCCCCACGCATTGCCAAGCATGCAGAATATCCCACACCATGCGAAGTTTCTCCCCTGCCCAGGAACTCCGATTTGCCCGTGGGAACAATGGCTCGATGGCTTCCAGGTCTACCTAAGAGCCATTGGGGGCAACAAATTCAACGATGACCTCAAGGAAGCAACCCTTCTGAACTGCATAGGGGCAGAGGCTCTTAGATTGTTAAGGGCACTCCCGGAGCCTGACGATGTTGGAGGGGATGGCAACCGCAAATTTGACTCTGCCTTATCCAAGCTCGCCAAGCACTTCGGCAATAAGACAAACGTAGTGCTAGAGGGATACAAGTTTTTTCCAGAAAGCAATTGAAGGGTGAATTGGTTGATTCATACTTAGCTTCCCTCAGGGTGCTCATGTCTACTTGTGACTTCACCGGTGTCGGCGATGAGTATTTGAGGGACCAGCTGGTACTTAACGTGGCTGATCATCGCATACATCAGAGACTATGGCAAACGAGGAATCCCTCACTAGACCAAGCCACCAAAATAGTGAGAAGTATGGAATTCGGATCTCACTGCATGAAGGAGAGGCTGGTCCAGAGGGAGAATGTTGAAGTGAAATCTGTTGAAGTCAGCCCCGGAGTCGATTCTGGAGCAACCCTGGTGGCAGCTGTGAGAAAGGCTCCTCAAACTTCAAGGGTCAGCTCCGGAAGAGGGAGAGTCTCAATATACAACAGTCAAAATCCTTCACGCTGCCAAAAATGCGTATGGTATAAGCACCATGACGCTGGCAAGATATGTCCCGCAAAGAATGTTGAGTGTTATAAATGTGGCCAGCTGGGGCATTTTGCCAAGGTCTGTAGAAATACCCAAGTGAGATCCGGCAGATTTGGATTTACCAAAAGGCCATCCAACAGATTTGGGTCTGTGAGAGCTGTGGACAGCGATCAAGTCCCTGACAGCATGTTATCCATCAATCAAGCATGCTCACAAGTACAGATCCTCACTGTCACCTCTCTGCAAGAGTGCAATGGTCCCTGGGTCAAGATGTACGTTAATGACATACCTCTACAAGTGATGGTGGACCCAGGTTCCCCCTACACCATGGTAGACGTCGACACATTCCTGAAGGTGCTATCCGGCAAAATTCACAATTTACAAGACTCCCCGGTGAGGGCTACGAGTTATGGGAAAACCCCCATCGACATCATTGGGTTCACTTGGATTAAGCTTAGGTTCCATAGCAGGGAGACATATTGCAAACTGTTCGTGGCTAGGAATGGATCCTCGGTGGTAGGCTGGGAGGAACAAGCTGCCCTCCAAGTGAAGATTCACCCCGGAGAGGAAGTCCCTGTGCTGAGTGTGCTCGAAAGCAACACTGACATTAAATCTACTTTAGCCAAACAATTTCCCAAGGTATTCTGTAACAAGATTGGGCTCCTGAAGGGCTTCCAGCACAAAATTGTATTGAAGAGGGGTGCCATTCCTGTGGCCCCCCGAGTCCGTGGAGTTCCTTTCGCAACTAAAGAAGCATTGAGAAATGAACTCACATATCTGTGCGATGAGAACATTATCCAGCCCATAGAAAGCGCTGAATGGCTCGCCACTATCGTCTTGGTAAGAAAACCCGACAACTCCATATGAATGTGCGTCGATTTGAGGGATCTGAACAAAAACATATGGATCGACAGGCACCCTCTTCCCAATATATCTGAACTTCTCTCCACCATGAAGCCAGCAAAATACTTCAGCACTCTGGATCTCTCCTCGGCATATCACCAGATTGCCTTGGAGGAGAACTCAAAAACTCTCACGTCCTTTGTTACACCGTTGGGAGCGTTCATGTTCAACAGAATGCCCTTTGGACTCGCTTCGGCGGCGGCAGTGTTCCAGAGGTTAATGTCACACTTATTCGGAGGTCTTGATGGAGTACAATGTTTTCAGGACGACATCCTCATATCAGCCAAAACAGAAGAGGAGCATGACGCCAAATTTATGGGTGTCCTACAAGTGATCCAAAAAAGCGGGCTCACCCTTAAGCTGGAGAAATGCAATATAAAGTGCAACCAAGTTTCCTACCTCGGCCATTCCATTGATGCCAGAGGCATCAGTCCCAATAAGAAACTCATGGACACCATATTGAACCTTGCCGAACCTGAAAATAAAGATCAGTTGAGAAGTTTTCTCGGCATGATAGAGTATTACTCCAAGTTTGTAAGTAACTATGCCAACAAAACAAAAAACATGAGAAACCTCATGAAGAAAACAACCAAGTTTGACTGGTCCACATAATGCAAGAACGAATTTGATGAACTCAAGTCCGACATCAATCTTGCTCCAGCCTTAAGCATGTTTGACTATAAAGCCAAGACAATTATATCGGTTGATGCCAGTAAGATTGGGCTTGGTGGGGTCCTGGAACAACAACAGAATGAAAACACTCTGACCATTGCCTTTGCATCAAGGGTGCTAAGAGGTGCCGAGTTGAACTATTCCACCATCGAGAGGGAGGCCCTAGCTGTTAAGTGGACTCTACAACCCTTCAGGAACTTAATCTGGGGTCTGCCCATTCTACTCAAAACATACCACAAACCTTTGGTGAATGTTCTTCAATCTAAAACACCTCACCTCTTATCACCAAGGATAAGACGTTGGTTCCTTGACTTCCTTGACATCATGCAATACAATCTCCAAGTGTGTTGCACCCCTGGTCCACAAAACCAGGTAGCCGATTGCCTCTCTATGTTACGGCCAACCAAGATACTCCAGACATTGAGACTGAAGTTCCTGATGAGAACATCATAGCTGTCATCAATCCCGCAATTCCCACAGATGAATGGAAAAACATCACCAGCATTGACCTAGAACAACAAGAAATCAGGAGAGCTGTAGCCAATGACTGGGTGGGAGCTGGGCAGGCTCTAGCGGACTTCGCACCTTTCAAGGAAGAAATATCCATGGACGAAAAACATATCTATAGAGGCAACAGAGTAATTCCAGCTGTGGCACTTAGGAAGAGACTACTTGATCTGGCACACGAGGGACACCTAGGGAGGAGTTTAACAAAGAACAGAGTGAGGAACAACTATTGGTGGCCCAACATGTGGAAGGAAGCAGAAGAGGTAGTCAAAAATTGCTCCGCCTGCGCCACCAGCGACGATTCAAAGGTATTAAGGAAGACCCCCCCTTCAACCCATAGAGCCCCCAAGAAATGTATGGTCAAAACTTGAAATAGACATCATGGGCCCTTTCGAAAACCTAGAGGCAGTGAGAATATTCATAATTGTGATCGTAGATTATACCTCCAAATCGACTGAATGGTGGGTAGTGGAAACAAGTGTAACCACACAAAAAGTCACAGACTTCCTAACCGAAATCTTCAACAGAGAGGGTGACCCTAAGGATCTAGTCTCGGACAACGGGTCCCAGTTTACATCATCAGAATTTCAAGAGTTCCTCAGAAACAGATCCATCAACCACACCACAATGTCCCTGTACCACCCGATCTCCAATGGACTGGTGGAAAGAATGAATAGACCGGTGAAGAGTGTAATCCAACTCACCACAGCTAATGCCCTTCCGTGGAGGGAAACCCTCAAGAAAGCTCTATATGCATACAGGACAACTCCACACACTACCAGCAACATAGAGCCCTTTACCATGATGCGGGGCAGAGTCGCAACCAATTAACTGAGGCCAGCATGGATCTTCATGGAGACCGGCGAGGCAAGAATGATAATAGACCAAATTCGGAAAACAGTGAAGGAGAAGCAGAAAAAGTACAAAACATATTACGATTCAAGGAACGGAGTAAAAGAAATGTCCATTCAGGAAGGAGACTGGGTCTGTGTCAAAGAACCGAAGAAAACACTCAAGGGCGAATCCAGCTTCAGGTCTCCACAAAGAGTCGCAAGTTGTCAGGGAAAATCTGCCATTTTGGACGATGGAAAGAGATGGTCTGGAGATGATCTTGTGAAAATAACAAACGACATCTGCAGACCCAGCACAGCCAAAGACATTGACTGTGGCACACTGTCAAGAAAAGACCTCATTTTGGATGGTACATCATACCACAGGCACATGGAAGGTGACGAGTTTCATTCTGACAACGATGAACCCCCTATAGGGAGATTGTCGAAAAGAAATCGGAAGACCATCCGCAATTGCAACAGTGACTACATCTACTATTAACCAGCAGCTGCCACACAAATGTTTCATTTCACCCTTTCACCTCCCTTTCTTTCCTTGTTTGCATTTCCCCCCCTTTCCCTGCCTTCCCTCCCTTTCTTTCCCATAGGTAAGGAGATGTTATATGTCATACACTCAAAGAATGCTCATATGTTCTGTTGGAATGCCCACGCGTTCCAACGATCTCACCTAGAACGTATTGTGTCATTCCTGTACTGGCGGTCCTCACCTCCGGGGGCCTTATATAAAAGCTCATCCTAAGCTTATTTGGTGTCGTGCCTCTTTATTACACTGATGAGGCCCAACTATGCAGAAACATGTTTGGGGATGCTTGTGGTCTCTAGAAGGGATGTGACCTAGCAGTTCGGGCTGGACTGCCCTTTTTGGGGTTGGACGAAGCCTGATTTGCATAAGGTCTTTCCCCTTCTGTGATGGCTTGGCAGGTGATGAACGGTGGTCTGGAGGGTTGCCCAGGGCAATGCCAGAGGTTAATATTCATTCTAAACCTTCCAGCCATCACTTCTTTGTTTTTGCTTACTGAACGTTTGAGTAACTACATGAATTGCAAAGCTATGCATTTCCATTCAGGCTGATTTTACATTACTCAAGAGGGATTTTCTTTCCCTAGTAGAATGAGGCTTAGTTCATCTCAGTTGCACATACATATTTATATTTGCATTTTTTCCCAGATAAGAGTATTGCATCATTCCAGACTCTCACACCACTGGTGGCATCTTCAGAGCGGGCCTCAACAACTTCCAGGCGGGCTGATCTAGGGCATTGCTTATAATGTAGACACACTTCAGAACTCAACCTCACTGAAGAGTTCATGTAGCTCCTCTCTGCTTTGCTATCTTTAGAATCTGGCATACGCTGCCTGTCCAGGTCCTCAAGAGTAAGTAGAAGAGTTTGATCAGGAGTTGCAAGAAGACCTCAAGGCCTGGCCACCCTTCAGACAAAGGCATACACTGATCACTAGAACATTTCATAATGTCATAACAAATGGTACCAGACTGTCAATTCATACATGTCTTATAATGGACAGTTGCCCCATCACAGTGTTGTCCTAACATTACAGTTGCCGTTGACCTTGCAAGAATGCCACACATTACTTTACAGCCCCACTTCTTAGTTAAGTCGAATACAGTGAAATATGAATTCCACAATTCCACTCTTATCAAATTTAGACCACAGCATGTGGCCATGCCATGATGGCACTCTGACATACTTTGCTCCCTATTCTATGTTCCTTTAGTCTCCACTACTTTCACACTGCTCAAAGTCCACTCAGTGCACTAACCACTTTTGAAGCCCACTGACCAATGCAGTATTTTTTGGGATGTTCTAGCTAAAACAGTATAACTAGGGAATGCATCATTTAATTTTAGGGTAAGGCTTGTTGGAAGAAACAGAGTTAGGAGGATTCTCGAACCATTGCATGAATAGGCTTTAGTTGAGAGAGAGGTAGGGCAATAAAATATGAATTTTGAGTAAGCGGAAAATAACTAAATCAGGAATTAGTTGAGAGGTAGAAAATTTAATATGATAGATGATCTTTTGTGACTACCACTAAGAGAGGCGAGAATACCTATCAGCACTTTGAAAGGCATACATACCTGTGACATATGTTTGTTGCTTGGATTGGAACTCTTTGATACGTTGGTGTTGGATAGAGTAATAACCAATTGTCATATGTCAGTGCAGTATTTTCTTCTTCAATAATGTAGGAAACTTATAGTGTTTTGTACAGATGTTGGTTTTTATTTGGTTGTTTCCTTGTGTGACAAGTCATGAAGTTACATGCTAAGGATTTATGAGTGCTGACATGGGTTTCAAGTTTCTGAATGGTCTGCTTGCTAGCATCGGGTCCCGGTTGGGTTCAGTCTGCTGTGTCGGTCTCGCGGCGATCAGCTTGTGTAGACTCAAAACTAGGACTGTAGCAGCTCTGTCCTTTTGGAAACCAATGTACAGGCTAGAGGAGATAACAAGTACAATCAACATTAAGCACAAACGTAGATTCACAACATAGCACAGAGATCCACAGTTCCTTTAAGCTCCAAACCAACAGCATCAATGCCTCTGGCATATTCTATCAGTTTGACTACTGAGAAAGTACACTCATTGGCTGTAACTGAACATGCCAACATTTTGTGACAAGAATAAATATAAGCTTTGAATTAAAAGTCTTAAATTGTTTGTAAGCAGAAGGCATTATATTATGTGTCTGCGAAAGGGTGTACACTTTTTGTGCTAAATCAAAGAACTGTAATTGCAGACAAAAAGTCTCATAGTTCATAGGTAGGAGGACTTTAAATTAAATGGCTTCAGCTCATCTGATCATCATTTTGCGATGAGAGAAAACAGTAACTGATTGCAAAGAAAACAAATGTTTGTATTGCTTGGTGATGGGAGAGCAGGATGGACTGGAGTGCACTCAGTGGCTGTAAGTGATTGTGCAATATTTTTGAGACACAACAAAATAGTACAGTTAAATCTTTGCTAATCACCCCACTAGATTGAAGATAAGGGCACCTGGCAGAGCCCTGAAAAACCCAGGTGGGTATGCTTAAATTAACATTTCAAGGCGCTCGTGTCCAGAGATGTTCATGTCCAGAGACGCTGCGTTCCCTCACCTAGCCCAGATGAACACATGAAGATACTGTCATGTTTGAACAATCTGGGGTAGGAACCACGATTTACAGTGGGTGTCTCCACCATTCTGAACCTAGAAGACACATTTTACGATTTGAGGTAAACATTTATTCCCTCAACGATGCATTGAATGCCCCAAATATATCTATACCCATGATGGATTTTCTTACTTACCCTTACACTGGATACGTTTTTGATAGAGACCCCGGGACCATTCATTACATCACACGTCCTGATGAAGGCCTGCCCATAAAGCTGCACCACACAGCTCCTCGAGGCCGAAACACCATTGTGTTGACGATATCACCATTTGAACAGTGCACATCTGAAGCATTGTTAATGTGCTTTGTTGTATATATGTCCATTGATGTGGGTTTATGTTTATTCTTGTGACTGCACAATTGAAATGATCAACCAATATTAGCAGTTATCTGTTGTTGTTATTGCATTGGGATCCAGCCTGTTTTACTGGATCGTACCTATATGTATTGTTTTTTCTAAACATCTCTGGGTTCTCTATCCCCACCAACCTTATCCAGATGTCATTAAATACATTTTGTGAAAAATAATGCAGTAAGAAGTGACTGTTATATTTGCTATAATGTTGGAACTATGTGATCCTAATCACCCTACTGCCACTGAGACTTGTGGCCTGGTCCTTCATGAATCTCACGAGTTGCCAGGCCCTCCACCAAGTCAACTTCAACACCCCCTCCCCTCAACACTGCCCCTGTCGGCCCCCCTGTCTGGTGGCTGTGCATCCCGCCCGTTGGATTCTTCCGCCCTGGCAATTGCTTGGGCCTCCACCTTGGCTCCCCTTGCACTTCTCTCCTGGGCTCCCACCAGCACATGTCCATAGCTTTCCCCGTCCCACACACACCCTCTCTCCCTATTCCTGCACTTCCCTTCTGTCACAAGGCATAGTAGGACCACTGTTATTTTACTCCCTTGCTCCTTCCCCATTTTGTTTTGTGGCACCTGGAAACACCATTCGGTTGTATAGGCACCTAATAAATGCTCAATACATAAATAAATCCATCAGCTTGATAAGGATCGCATTCTATTTTTCAGCATCTGCCAAAGCCAGTAATATAGTCATTCTAGTTAAAAAGATGCAGCATAATGAAATATACAGACAATAGAATGCTGATAAACAGAGCAAATGAAAAAACAGGAACGTTTGTCTCCTGGCCTTTTGTGTCTGTAAACTACATTTGGGTGTCTGGCACATTTCCTTATATGCCTACATTGGTTTCCCAAAGATGCTGGAAAAGAATTCCTTGAAGGCACTGTGTGTTCTCTCATCCATCACTGTTTTGATGGATGAGAGAACATTCTAGTTGGGAAGATTGACAATAAGATAAAATAGCAGTTGTGATGACATTTGTTTCTTACAAATTGTTGGAGACAGGAGATTGCATACATTCGGTGCATCTGAGAGTGGCATATGTTTGTGTTTAGAGAAAAAACGAGTTGTGAAGAGAAGTCTGAATTATTTGGGGGCAGAATACACTATATTCAGTGGTGGTAAATGGTGTGCAATCCCTGTGGTATTTTCTTGTGCATCCTAAGAAGTGGCTATTTTGAGTGCCAACTTGTCTACAGTGCCTAAAAGTTCCAGCAGGGTGAACGGAAGGCCACGAAAGGATGTTTTGTATCAGCCACTGTAGTTGTTGTACTCATGTCAGCAATGTGTGTGGTAAATTGAAGTAATCAATGTTGCATTCAGCAGCAACACCTTCAGACTCACATTAACCAGGTGTAAAGTAGGGCTGAAAAAGTAGTAAATGCTCAGGTATTGCATATGGAATATGAGGCGTTTCAGCCTACTATGTCTGGGACATATGTTGGATAGGAGTTGTAGATTACTTCTACTGAAAGGCTTGGATTAACAACACATAATGCAGAAGTTAAGAATATGCAAAGTTCCTGGTCTCCCTCTCCACCATCACTGCCATCCATTGTTGAGTATGAGACTAATGTGATAAAAAAGACAACAGATGAAGTAGGCCCATCTGATTCCAGGCTACAACACATGAGTTTATAACATGTGTAACCAAGGAGGATAAGGTGGAGAAGAGTGTCAGAGTTACTGAGACAGGAGGGAAAGATGAAGGTAATATTACACCTTTGTAAATGGTCTTCCAAAGACAACCTGGCGAATGCCAATTTGTGGCCGCACACCACCAACTTCACCAACAAAACACTTGTAGCCATATGAGTGTGGGAGTTCTTCATAAAGAACAAAGAACTACAAAGGAAGAAATTAATGTACCTTTTGTGGTCAATGCAATAAAACTGTGTGTCAGGGAAATGCTGGACCCAAGCTGGCTGCAACAGGATGTAATATCATGTACAGGAATTTGGCGAACCCAGTAGACTTACTCTGTGGCCATCCTGCCAATTACCAATCACCATAGAGTCTCCACTCCATATTGTCACCCAGGTAGATGTTGCTCCTGTGCCATACCGCTAGTGGCTGACTATAGAGGTGACTTACGATAATAGTATGAGATTCCATTAGCATCTGTGCTATACTCTTCTGTCCTTGTATCCCACTATTTTACAACCATGCCATCCTGCTCAACCGGTTCCGTGATAACCTGGGTATCACTGATCAGGCCCTGGCTTGGCTGACCTCTTCCCTCTCTGATCGACCCTCCCAGGTCCAACTAGGGTCCTTCCTCTCCTCTATCTCTCTCTCTACCTGTGGTGTTCCCCAGGGCTCTAACCTCTCTCCCTGGCTGTTCAAACAATACCCTGCACCTCATACCCACCACATTGCTGCTCTCTGCTTCATGCTTCAACTTTCAGTGCTATGAGGATGACACTCAGCTCATTTTCAGGCTCCCTTCTGCCACCTCTTCTCCTTCTCTCATCTCTGACTGTCTGTCTGCTATCCAGGAGTGGTGTGCTGCCAATGATCTCTGCCTTAATGCCAGTAAGACTGAGATTATCCTCATTGGCACATCTGCCTCCTCGTTTCCTGCCACTCTCTGGCCGGCCTTCCTTGGCCCTCTTCTTGCTCCCACCTTTGAGGCTAAGAACCTCGGGGTCATCTTTGACTCCACACTCTCCTTTTATCCTCACATCTTTGACGACTCTAAGACGTCACACTACCAACTGCGCCTCATCAGAGGTATTCTTCCTTTCCTCTCCATCCCGCAGAAGCTCACTGTCTCCAGAGCTCTGGTTTTCTCTATGCTGGATTACTGCAACAGCCTCTTTCTAAATCTGCCTGCTTCTACTCTCTGCCCTCTGCTACTCATCCAGAACAGGACTGCGACACTTGTCTTTGGCCTCAAGCCCAGGGATCGTATCTCTCCAGCACTGAAATCTCTGCACTGGCTCCGAGTGGCTGCAAGCATTTTGTTCAAGACCCTCTGCATTGTCCACAAGGCGTTCTGGTGCCTGAAGCCTCAATACCTCCAACTCTCTCTTTGTAAATATCTTGCTACTCGAGCTCTTCGCTCATCTGCTTCCAACTCCCTCAGGGTCAGTCGCTTCTCCAAGTAACGAGTTGGCAGTAGATCTCTTTCTTCGGCTGGGGCCTCCCTCTGGAACAGCCTCCCTGCATCTCTGAAACTTGAGGTGAACCATCTCCGGTTCCGGAAGCACCTCAAGATTTTCCTCTTTGCTTCCGCCATCTCTATTACTCTCCCCTGCTGAAACTGAAAATGCACTGGTCACCTGGCTACACTCTGATCTCGGGCCCAGTTCGCCTCCCCGCCAGTTCCACACCTGCACTTCCCCGTCGGCAACCCTTGCACTTGGGTCTGTATCTGTTACCCTACAGTCCCCTAGCTGTACTTTGGACACCTGCTGTCTGCACTTACCCTTGCACTTGCCACCAGCTCGCCGCACTTCTTTATTGTTTGATCCTATGTACTGTACTGCTCCTCGCACTTTCCCCACGCCCTTACCCCTGCACTTAAGCAATCTCAATGTCACCTGGCCTAGTAAGATCGTTGTCTCTGTCTTCCCTTTGTTCCCCCTCCCTTGCCTCATCGCACCTTGAAACACTTGTGTATAGGCGCGTAATAAATGCCATATCATATCATAACCACAGTAAGGAAAAGAGGGGTGCTTTCCAAGAAGGCAGACAATGCCTGGCACATTTTTCATTTATTCCTTCTAAATGAGAACAGCAAACCTGGGTAATTTTGGGCACTGCCAGACCTGATACACACTAGCCAGATACATGTGAGTTAAAGCACACGCAAATGTTTACCGATAACTCAGTCACATCTGTTTCCGGCCAAAAATGCCAAAAAGGCACATTTGCAGTTAGCAATGTATGAGGTTCAAGAAGTCTTACATGACTATTGGGTGCTGAGATATTTTAAACCTGGTTAGCCGAGCACTTTGATAGTTAAATAGAAGAAGGAAGTTAAAAGAATTAGCAGATGTTAGTGATTGGAAAATTCACATTAAGCCTATAAAACAGAGAGGAAATACAACTGGATGGGCCTCATTCCAAGTATGGTGGTAGACATGGCGCTATTTGCGCCATGCCGACCGCCCATACCAGTACCGACTCCGACCTGGTTCAATGGGAACTTACCGGTGTAGTCCGACCTTTGCGGGACCGTTAAGTCCCCATTGAAAAATCCATCCATCGCAATTTGCGGTACCGTTATTAGCTCTGAAGTCCCTTAACAGGCCCCATCCATAACGCCTCGTCACAACAGGCCTTAAAGGAGGGACCCGCTAAGGGACCTCATAGTAGGGCGGTAAGGGATTACCGGCACCGTTCTCCTTAACGCTGCCCGGTATCCCTTACCGCCATACCCGTAATGAGGCACGATGTCTTTCTAATATGAAAATGCTCCATATTTGAATGTGAGGATCGGGTCCATAGCTGACTGTCCCACAATGTGAAATGATGACTATTGCACATGGTGTTATTAAGCCTTCTACTGTTAAAAGTTCAGAAATAGCAGATTTAACGAATGCTCTACAGTTTTATAGACAGTGAATACAGTCACACGTTGAGTCATTGGGAATTTTCGAACCTAGGTTTAGAATGGAACCTATGTCTGATGGGCACGTGCCTAAGATTGAAGGGGTTCGTATGCCCTAGATTACCTGAGAAAAAGAAAGCTACAACCTCATTTTATGGTGCTACTAGAATCATATAACACCAGATATTTACTGAATGGGAGTTGTAGGGGAGATGACTGATTAAATGATATGGTTTCCTTAAATTAATAAAGGCCTTTATGTGTGCATAATATTAATATTGGTATACAACCATGCTGTTGTGGGGTTGTAAATAAGACCCTCCTGGTGGATGGTACTACTGGGGCAGTATGCAGAGAGGGCAGGGGTGTTTGTGCAGGCTTAAAGTTTTAAGAGACTAGGGGCTGCTGAGGAACCTGAAATGACTCCCTGTGGGGAGGTCACAGGAAGCAGAAATGTGCTCTCTAGGACTACCCTCATTTCGAGATTGGGGGTAATCCACCGGTGCCACCAGAGGTTTGCTGCCAACCCCGTAACACTGTTTCCGACGCCTGAGATTCCAGTGCAACTGGGACATTACAAGCCATGTGGGTCTGTGACAGCTTGTTGAATTACCTGAGAAATTCAGCAGTTTTGATGAGGTGTAGACTAAAGGACCTCACAGGAAGTTCCAAGGGAGGCTCAGGGGATTCCGAGAGGTGGGGGGACAGTGGAATAGCCCTCTAAGGGTAATTAAGAGCATGGTGAGCCTGCGAGAAGCCAGCAGTGCAATGCTCCCTCTCCAGGTCACAGCTATGCACAGGCATACCAGATCGTACAACACACAGATGATTCCTCTTGGGACTTTACATACTCATGCTTCCAATGCACAGAAAGCACTAATGAGACTAGATGCTGACATTGTGTGTGTGTAAATAGAATAAATAACTGTGACCACATCATCACGCCTGCAGGTGATACTTATTCAGACCACAACATGGGGTCACGGAAGTCGAAAAATCTCATACTGAACTTTCATGCGAGTTTGAGGTCCCTTTTGTGGTGTCATCCACTCCTAAAAGATTTCCCAGGTCCACCAATTCCAGGCCATAGGCTTCACTCCAACCTGAAAGAACAGCCAGGCTGACGTTTATCCCGCCTTAGACTACAATCTTTCGTTTTAGAGCTTGCAGATCGATGGTAAAGCTTCCAGTTCACCTCAGGATCATTAGTCAAGTGTCAAGAGAGAGGAAGCACTTAGAACCTACAGCCTGGTGGCATTGCACTGTAGAATAGGTATTGCTCTCCCAACGCATACCCGATTATAGGTGAATATATGAGCTTTGTATATGTCTCTCTCGCTCTCTCACCCTCCCCTTCTCTCTCTTCTTCTCTCCATACATCATATTTCTGTGACCCTCTATTTTTCCCCACCCTTCGGTATGTCTTTATTTGTCTGTCTCTCTTGCTCTCTCTGTCTCATGCCTTCTCTCCATACAGCATCACACCCTGCCCTTCCATTTCTCTCTGCCCTTCTGTATTTCTCTCTCTCTCTGTATGTCTCTCTCTCTCTCTTTCCCTCTCCCTCTCTCTATACATCACATTTCTTTGACGGTTTATAGTCATTTGGTCGAAAGTCAAAATGTAGAAAAAAAATGTTGTAAAAAAAAAGTCACATTTCTTTTTCAATAAGTTTTTTTTTCGAAACCCCCCAACCCCCTTTTTTCTATTTTTTTTTATTTTACCCCCTTTTTTTTACTAACTGAACCCAAAAAAACATATAACTAAAAAAAGAATACATTCAACTTTTTTTTCGATGTTTTGTTTCGACATTTTTGTAATTCGACTTTTTTTTTCGACATTTTGACTGACCACCCTCTGTGACCCTCCATTGTTCTCCACCCTGCTGTATGTCTTTCTTTGTCTCTTGCCTTCTCTCCATACAGCATATCTCCCTGCCTGCCGTTTCTCTCCACCCTTCTGTATGTGTCTCTCTCTTTCTCGCCTTCTCTCCATACAGCATATCTCTCTGACCCTTCACTTCTCTCCACCCTTCTGTATTTCTATCTTTGTCTCTCTCGCTCTCTGTCTCTCGCCTTCTCTCCATACAGCACATCTCCCTGCCTGCAGTTTCTCTCCACTCTTCTGTATGTGTCTCACTTTGCATGTCTGCCTCTCTTTCTCTGTCTCTCGCCTTCTCTCCATACAGCATATCTCCATACCCGCCGTTTCTCTCCACCCTTCTGTATGCGTCTCTCTCTGTCTCGCCTTCTCTACATACAGCATATCTCCCTGACCCTCAATTTCCCTCCACCCTTCTGTATTTCTCTCTCTTTGTCTCTCTCGCTCTCTCTCCATGGAGCATATCTCCCTGCCTGCCATTTCTCTCCACCCTTCTGTTCGGGTCTCTCTTTGTATGTCTCCCTCGCTCTCTCTGTCTCGCATTCTCTCCATACAGCATGACACCCAGCCATTCCATTTCTCTCCACCCTTCTGTATTTCTCTCTCTCTGTATGTCTCTCTCCTTTCCTCCCTCTCTCTCTCCCCATAAATCCAATCTCCCTGACCCCCCATTTCTCTCAATCCTTCTGTATTTCACTCTTTTTGTCTCGCTCCCTCTCTGTCTCTCGCCTTCTCTCCATGGAGCATATCTCCCTTCCCGCCGTTTCTCTCCACCCTTCTGTATGTGTCTCTCTCTGTCTCACCTTCTCTCCATACAGTATATGTCCCTGACTCTCCATTTCTCTCAACCCTTCTGTATTTCCCGCTCTCTGTCTCTCTCCCTCTGTGGCTCTCGCCTTCTCTCCATACAGTATATCTCCATGCCCTCTGTTTCTCTCCACCCTTCTGTATGTGTCTCTCTTTGCATGTCTCTCTCGCTCTCTCGCCTTCTCTCCATACAGGATATCTCCCTGACGCTGTTTCTCTCCACCCTTCTGTATTTCTCGCTCTCTGTCTCGCTCCCTGTCTCTCACCTTCTCTCCATACAGCACACCCCCTGACCCCGTTTCTCTCCACCCTTCTGTATTTCTCTCTCTTTGCCTCTCTCGTTCCCTGTCTCTCGCCTTCTCTGCATACAGCACATCCCCCTGCGCGCCGTTTCTCTCCACCCTTCTGTATTTCTCTGGCTCTGGTTCTCTAGCCATCTATCTTTCTCAAATGATCCATGTCATAGAGTCCACACGGTCGCCGACCGATTGGCTCTTTCTGCCCGTTCCAGATGCAGCTGACTCTCGCGCCACACGCTCCGCGCACGCCCAAACGAATGCAGGGGATTTCTTGACGTAGCCTCCCTCGCTTTTTTAAGTGATGTATGCCCTAATTCCAGGATGCCATAATACGCGTCACAGAACATGAAAGGCCCTTAAATTCAGAGCGCGTCAAGTTAAAAAGCAGTCTTAGATACAGGAAGTTGGCTCACTAAACACACCAATTACAATCAAATTGACGCTCAGTCACCGAAACCACATTTCCAATGCAGTTAGCTTAATTTTTGGATTGCTTTTAAATTCATACAGACCTCTGTGGCAGGCACTGCGGAAATTGTTTTAAGAAAAGAGGAACATCAGAGGCACATTTCAAAATTTTAAGTGACGGTTGCCATTGCTTTGAATTTTTTTTTTTTTTGTGCAAAATTGCATTCTCAATATTAATTCAAGTGCCGTGCAATGCATGGTGTTTCTGCTCCATTACATAGTCACCTACTAGATTTCCCTAATAAAATAGGATAACACGTGCAATCCTGACTGCCACTCAGTCAGTCAGTCAGGAGCAACTGAGTGACACTCAGCCGCTGCATTAGGGGATGCACTTTGAGAAACGCTGTGGCAAAGCATGGTCGCACTACAGAACTACGCGGGGCAGGCGAAACATGTCATTAGGATCTGCAGACCCATTCCTTATGACTCGGCATAAATGAGCAAGAGTAATCGCCCCAACATTACCCTTTCCACCAGTGGTGTTGCCAGGTCTGGAAAAGATCTGGGGCTATGCTATTTTTGGAACTCTCGGGATTGGGGGCTAGCTAGCTTTTTTGGTTGTAACGTCTCAGCTTCCATCGGGGGCTCCAACCAAACAACCCGGGCCTATAGCACCCTCAGCCAGGGGCGTTATTAGGGGGTTCTGAAGGGGCGATAGCCCTGGGTCTTTTGGTTGTAGCCTCTGATAGAAGATCAAGGGCTACAACCAAAATGCTATAGTTAGCCCAGAATCCGGCCAGTCCCAACATTAGCTTAGCCTCGGATCTTTTCCAGACCTGGCAACACCCCTGCCAGCTGCCCCCCCCCAGCAACGCCTCTGATTTCCACCTCAAGATGTCCGTGTTAGAGGAAGGATCAACCACTGATACAGCGCCACAGGGTGGCTGTTTTAAAACAGGTGACTTTGCCTGTGTTGACCACAGCGGACTCGACCACTGGCCACAAGCCAAGGTTGTTCACCACTGAAATGATCAGGCAGCAGTGTGAAGAGTGCTGAGGTATGGCAGGATCCTGCTCAGCTCTATGCCGCTGTGTTACGCAAGCAGTGGAATGGCACACGTCTAGAGTCGCAGGCACGCACCAGCCTATGCAGAAATGTAAGAGCTTGAAGCATTAATGAATGGTGAGCAGAAGGAACGGGTTCTCAACTACCAGGAACCTCTCAAGACAGCTGTAGTTGATACCAAATTAATGCATCTGCTTCAATATGCAATGTGCAGTTACGTTGCCAACTAAGATCATCATCCAATCACCCTTTCCATGATGAGATCCTCCTCCTTTGCTATAACAACCATCTAATTGACCCCGCTGTGTATATGCCAGAATCAGTACTTCTTTTGAATGGCTATTGCTCTTGCTCTGCTTGGTGTTATGTTTAAATCGCAGCAGGTCCCTACCACATTCTTTCATACCCCCATATACATGTACACATACTGATACATGTATGAACTATACATATATGGCATTACTTGTTATTGAGTACATCAACATGTAACAATATCTTTTCTCTGGATAACTGTGTCAGAGTCATTCAGGTATCGCACTCGCTCAAACACTTGATGCTTTTTGTTGGGTGTCATCTTGTGAACATCCAGTAGTCTCTGCTAATCCTTGCGGAAATCTCTGTGAGGGTGAGAGAGAATGTTCTATTCCAATAATGAACATGCAGTGATGTGTTCTGGCCGCACGGAGGCCCGTAGTGGTAAACTGGTAGCCAGGCGCATGTCAATGCAGAGAGACACAAGTCAATGTGGCAGGGGCAGACAGTCTGCAGAACTGTATGTTGTATTTTTAGGGCTGAGGTGGGTGCAGACACAATTACCGCACCGTTGACATGAGGTGCCTTGGTGGTGCTGCGGCTGGGAACTCGATGCAACTGATTTGAAGCGGCACGAACACTGGATGCAAAATCACGAGAGACACGCTGACGACTTGCATCACACACTCAGTGGCTTGTCTGTGCGCTTAGAAACGGCATTTGCAGACATTCCAAAGTGGATGCGAAGAACCCCGGGTCCCTTTTCTGCATTTAACACAAAGTACATTCATTTTATTTCTGATAGCCGTCAGGGACATCATTTCACCAAAATGTCAGGAGTAGCGGAAGTGCCATCACACGACCCTTGACATCTGATGACATCACAAGAAGTGACCATTTGACCCCACCCCGAAGTGACATCATGGGAGGCGATGGAACATGACCTTTCACCACTTGACAAAACATGAAGTGGCCTCACATACCATAGTTCCTAAGTACACTACGATAAATATGGTTGTGATATCACTTTAATGCGATATACATTTCATACAAGAATGGATCACCATATGTATCGTTAATATCAGTGTGTATTTACCCATATTACCAAATGACTGTGAATGCAAGCAGATGCCCAAGGCCAAATGCTAATGATGTGCTATTATATAGCACTTATGCTTAAGCGCTTTATTACAAAGCCCGCAATAGCGGCCGTGTAGTTATAGGTAAGTTGCTAACTCCTAGGAAGAGCACTTTTTTAGCGCCTTATAACTTCGCTCCCCATGGAAAAATCCTCACCAAACTTTGCAAAAAAAGTATATGGCCCACTCTGAATTTGTTGGGCAAGGTTGCGTGCGGGGGGGAGTTATAGAGGGGGTCCTACATTTTTTTCCCCATAGACTGAATGGGGAAGCACTTTGTGCACATCTACAGCCCGAACTGCTAGATGGATTTTCACCAGATTTGCGCCAGGAGCGGGGGCTTGGGACAGAAAGAGTGCTTTAGTCTGTTCGGTTGCAACCGGCCCAGTAGTTATTATGCAAAACAGTGAAATGTACGTCCCAAAAAATTAGTGATATCTGAGTCTGCTCTGCGGACCAATTTACCCGTTTGCTCCGCGGACCGAAGTGTCATTGGCCTGTGGTACGCCATGCTGTCTCCGAGCAGTGGACGCGGCCGGTGGTTGGCTGGAGGAAAACGTGCTGCGTGTCAAAGGTTTCAGGAAATGCTGCCATGGTGTATCGGAGTACATTGTTGCAGTGAGTGTGGCAAGGGTCTACAGTACTGTGTGCATGGCTAGGCCTTTTGTACATAGCAAAGTGCGTACATTCAAAATAGTCATATGTAGAACCACTCCGCCGTCCTATTTTACTGTTCGCAGCGCAGGCAATAGTTGGCTTGCACTGCAGTGTGCGGTGACGGAATGTGTGAACAGTGTTCCATGTCGGCGGTCTGTTGTATCGGAAGAGAATGCGGCTTTGAAAGTAACAGTGTACGGCATCTGGTGGTGGGAAGAAGAGATGGAAAGGGTGCGGGGAGTGAGCGGACCTTCACGTGATATCTATCCATATATACAAGAAGACAGTCATTTCACAGCGGTATCTGGTGCCAGGCAGATTTGCTGAAGGGGAGTGCATTGCATGACACATGACGATGTAAACATAGTGTGTACTATGGTGTGCTGTGTGAGGTAAGTCCGTAAGCCCTTGGCTGCATGCCCGCAGCTGTTCTACAGAAAATTATGTGCACTAGTTGAAAGGGAACTGCACTGGGTCACAGTAGGTGCCACATTGCTGCTCTTTGTGTCTCATTTGGCTGCAGTGCAAACAATGTTGGTTGCATGATGCATACATATGGAAGAGGTCCCGGTGCAAATGTTTCTTGTATATGCTTGTGTAGTATGCATTACGCAGATTTGTAAGTGTTGCCATGCAGCATGCACCATTGCTTCTATGCGCGTACTGCAGTGGTGGAAGCAAGCTGAAAGCTGTGAAGACTGTCTTGTTTGGTTGGCATGCTTGTCATGGTTTCTGATTGGAAGTGGGTAGCTGTGCACAACACATTGGTATGTTGCTGCATTAGGGTAAGTGGAACACGTGTCATTACGTCTCTGCTTTATGGTGTGGCCGTTAGGTGGATGTGCCGATGCGTATGGTGGCTTTGTGATATTTGGCACATGCGTAACTGGTGCCTGCATGGCTCTGTTATGATGTGGCGACTGTGGCCTAGGCCTAGACTGTTGGGTGCATGGCCAAAAGCCATGCACCCAACAGTCTAGGACTCAATCACAGCCTCCACATTATAATAAAGCAATACAGTTCTTACTGTGCATGCTTCTGGAGATGGTGAGTAGCACATAATGGTTGCGGAGGACATTGTACACTTGGTGGAACAGCAGAAGTGAGCTGCTATGCGTGAATTAGTGTATGGTACACATGATTGCCCCAGTTGCACAATAGGGAGCCACATCTCACCATCTGCATTTGCAATGGCTAGGCCCTTATAAGACCGTCCCTTGATGAAGCCTTTTACCACATTGCGCCATGAAAGGAAGCCATCAGAAAGTTGGGCATCGAACAATGTACACAGCCACTCACATATTGGAAGGCAGACACAACACAATGTAATTTTGCAACGTATGTACAGATGTGGCCAGAGTGAAAATTAGCAGGGTCATTTTCAGATGGGGCCTGCCTTACACATGAAATAAGAAGTACAACATAGGTTCCACTAGGGTGCTCAGTGTGTGGTGAGGCGCCTCATGGTCAATGCTGATAGAGCAATGACAGAGGGGAAAACAATGGAGAACACATGAAACATGGAACCTACACTGAAATACGGTGCGCTGTGTGTGCTAAGCCTGTAGACCCGTCGATGCATGGGTGGCCACCTTGCACTGGCAAAAGAGTGCTGTGGGGTGAAGTTGGTTTTACAATCCTGTCATCGATGTGCAGATATTGATCAGTGCATAAAATGTTGCTTTTACGGTTGTGGGGATTGCTTGCAATTATTGCACTGTGTAGTGTATGCTTGGACCTGATGGAGTGCCAACTCCTCCAGTGTATCCTGTGGGAGAAGTGTTGAAGTAGTGTATCCTTAGAAGTGGCTAGGGGTGACCTACATGTACCTGGCTACTTGTTCACCTGCATGAGTGTGGTATGGTGAGCTGGGTATGGACAAGGCCAACACTGTTGGGTGCATGCCAAAAAAGCCTGTAATCCGTAGGGTAGTCTCTTAAGAGGCTAGGCTTGCTCAACAGTACGCCACCATAATGCGACATGCACTTTTAAGTATGCATGTCTCAGCTGGTGGTGACGTTAAAAAAATGGTTGCGCACGACTTTGTAGACGTGGTAGAACAGCACAAGTGACCTGAAATGTGTCTGGTACCATATGGTACCCATTATGGCACCACCTCCCACATTAGGGAGCTTCATGGCGCTACTTGAGGTTGATATCAGTTGCCTTTAGCACCACTTGTCATATGTTACATTTCTGGATTGTGGTATGTGGGAAATGCTCTCTTTCACGAGGCCATCATGTTGTGCTGGGTGTAGGTAAGGCCTACAGTATTGGGTACATGGCCAAGGGCTGTAGGCCGTTGGTTATGTACCCAAGAGCCTATCCCTTGACGACAGTCAGCATACCATACTGCAGCCATCTACAGTTGCCTCTGTTTGTCTCTGAAGATGGTGACCTTTGAATAATGGGTATGGAGAGCATTTCATTCTTGGTGGAACAACCGCAGTGAGGTGCTATGAGTTCGCAAGCACATGCTGTATGTAATTGCATGTGCAGCACACTAGGCCATAATTTGCCCACAGCTACAGGTCGAGAGGTGTTTCATAAACAGAAGCATGTGTGCAGTGTTGGGATGTTCAGCACCGACTACGACAGCATTAGGGAGTAAGATTTGCACTGGGTGCAAGGAAATGGAATATTTATGCCCTCCATTGGCATTGCTGTTTTGTATGACACTCTGCATGCAGCATTGCATACAATCCTGTAGAGCTGTACGAGAAGTGTTGACCTTCTGTACATACAAGTGTGAGGAGGAGAAGGGAACAGGAACACATTGAAAGACATAAAAACAAAAAAATGTGTAATCTAGCATGTGCATAACAAAAACAGGACAAAAAGAAAGTAAAAAAAAACATTTCTTTTTGAAGATAGTACTACAGACCCAACTCCTTACCCTGTTTTACAATTACCACCCCAACCTGCCCCCTCCCTCCTCCCTCCCTACCACAAAAGGTCAGCGGTTTATGCTGAACGTTAAGCTTTCATATGCCACATCCATCTGTTTTCTGGATGGGACCCATGGAAAGGAAACTGTGGAGCGAAAGACACTCTTCATAAGGTTGGTGGGTCAGCTGTATACTGAAAAAGTGTACCAGAAGGTTTTTTTGCACAAAGCAGTGCAGAAGGCTAAGGTGGAAGTGAGCAATCTAAGGAGCAGGAAGCCTTGGTGTCTGCAGCAAACGTATGTTTTTCTTTGCAGTTGTTAACATGCTAAGTGTGGAGCATGGGTATCTGGTCATTGCATCGAAAGCGGTGCATTGCATTTTTTACATCTGAAAAATGTGCATCAAATGCATGTTTTTTGGGGTAAAGGGTTAATTTTTGTTTAGGTGGATTTTTAACGGTAAAAAACAGGAGATACGGGACCCACCTCCGAAAAAAAAGAAAAGAAATGCATTTGATACACATTTTTTAGATGGAAAAATTAAATGCAAAGACACCTCAATGCAAGAGATTCGATGCAATGACCATAAACCTGGTGTGTGTGCCCAATATTTTTTGACAAGCGTGCAGTAAGGGGGGTAGTTCCGAAACCAATCTGCAACTTTGCAGTGCACACAGAAAGTGGCAGGCATCTCACTGTTGGCCATGCATTGTGTGCATGATGTAACATGATGTGCAAATGTATGCTATGGCATTTGTAATGCATCTACACACAGCAAACCACAACGAGGCAAAGGAAGGCACACAGAGGGGAACAGAGACAATGAACCTACTAGCCTAGGTGTCACTTACATCCCCAAGAGCTTGGGTGGAGGGAGGGGAAGGTAGAATAGATGGGAAGAATAAGAAATGACAACAGGTAAAAATGTAAGCTAATTGTGCCAAGTGTTCGGATAAGTGCACTCACAAGGTGGTGGATACACTGTTAGGCATTGTAAGTGATTTCAATCCAGCACACACCCAAGTCAAAGCCCAGTATGTAGTGCACAATTGGAACCCTTATTTATTTGTGTCTATAAATTCAATATTCTGAACGATATACCACTCATATCACACCCTTCTCCTGGACACACCCCTGGTCACACTGAACCAGGAATAAGGCTGGTTTACAAAGGTAAATATTTATTTATGTATTTCAAATTTTATCACAATGTTTTAATAGATAAACAACACTCACCAATGGGGTGACAGAACACAGAATAATATATTTAATACACTAGAAATAAGTAAGGAGCACCAAAAACATATGCCGCACAGATCAGATAGCACTATGGTTAGAGGTCCCCCCTGCAACACCCCTCCACCCCTAATAGGCAATGTAAAGAGATGGGAGGAGAGAGCAGGTATTCAGGAATAGCACAAATCAAACAGAATATCAGTCCCACCTTCCCCCCATCAAACACAAGAGAAAAAACGGAATTGACTTTTCAGCTGTCAGATGGCTTTTATAATTGTCTTTAGAATTGACTGGGCCAAAACACCAAATATGGTCAAAAATACTTGTTGTAAATTCCTATGTGAGCCGCTTTGAACAGTTGCAAACAATCACCAGAAATGATTTAGTCCAAAGAAAACTTTTGAAATCTTAAGGTCCAAGTCGGAAGCAGTTTAAAGCTATTTTACACGTGTAAACCTTTCAGATTTTTAAAATCGCAGCAAATATTTCCTTGCGCAATGTTTGCTATAATAGGATAGCTATGGATGTTAGGTACAAGTAGGAGTTGAAATCTCGTTTCTATCACAAAAACTGAGGGATTTATAGAGGTGTTAGTAAAGGTTGTTTTTGCGAGATAGGCGCAAGAATGAAAAACAGAAATGCACTTTTGAAATTGACAAATGGGTTTGCTTACACTAGAGGATGACTATGAAAATGCGAATACCACAGATGAATCTTAAAGTTACGTGATCAATGTAACCCTCCTAGTGAGGAAACTCGACTTCTTCAGATGAGAAAACGGTCAGCGCACAGATGTTTCTAACAATACTGGTTCTGAATGAAAGATAGGATGGGTTTGAGATAGGGATAAGACATTGCAAAGATACTTCTAACAATACCGGGTCTGAATGAAAGATAGGATGGGTTTGAGATAGGGATAAGACAATGCAAAGATACTCCTAACAATACTGGTTCTGAATGAAAGATAGGATGGGTTTCAGATGGGGATAAGACAATGCAAAGATACTCCTAACAATACTGGTTCTGAATGAAAGATAGGATGGGTTTGAGATAGGGATAAGGCAAAGTTAATATACTATGGGCCATGGTTCTTCCTATTAATACTCACAGGATCAGTTATTAAATTGGACCATCAGCTCTGGTCATTGGATTGGGTCTGGTCTAGGAAAGACAGCACATCAGGCATGGTATTGGATCAGCTAGGCCGGTTGCCGGATTTGCACAGGATCTGCCCTCCTAGTCTGTGGGTATTTGAATCAGCTGGATGGTGAGTTCCTCAGGCAAGCCTAGTGCTGGCAAGCCAGAGAATTTCAGGATACTGGTTCAAAAGGCCTTATCACACCACACAGCGCCTTGCTGGGTGGAGAGAATACATGTTGGCCTTTGCGGAAATCAATAGTTCTCTATTGGTGGTAAGAGTTTTGGCCTCTGGATCTGGAAGAATATTAGAGCTGGATGTAGAATGCTGGATCAGAGTGCTTTGCCGGAATCAGGAAAGTGAGTGGATCTGTGAGTTCCTATGTGTCCCTATTTGTTGTCAGCTGTCTCTATTTATGCCTTAAAAATGACATCACAAAAAGGGTGTATGGGCCGGCTTAGCTAAGCTTGCCCCTGTGAGCTTGGATAGGACCACACTTCATCTCCGCCTCGCAATTTGAGTGATTGGATCAAGGCCGGATGATGTCACATTTTATAGTTTGCTTTACAATCCTCAGAAACCTTCCTTTACTCACTGATCTCAAAATTGGATTTGATACTAAATGTCCTGCGTGTTAGTCTTAGCAATGCATGGTGGTGGCGCGAGTTCTGGTTGCTTACCTTACCATAACTGGTGAATTTTAGGGGTTTTTCGGTTTTACTTGGAACCATAACGTCCCTTTAACAAATTTTTTTTCACTAAAAAACTATGAAATTCAGTGACAATACTTTGTTAAAGGGACGTTATGGTTCCAAGTAAAACTGAAAAACCCTTGAAATTCGCCAGTTATGGTAAGCTAAGCAACCATAACTCGCGCCACCACCGTGCACTGCTAAAACTAACACCCACGACATCAAAGATGACATCACAAATGTCATTTATGACATCACTGATGACATCACATGTGTATTTACTTTTCATGAAATGTGTGTACAAGGGATTCTTATTATAATGTTGCGAAAAAAAGTGTCAAAGATCATTGCAATAAATATCATACCCTAATTAGTGCATTGAACGATGCATTGATATAAATAGCATTCTATTATGGGTTTCTATCTAGTATACTAAGCTACTCATGCAGAAACATAGCATCGTGTGCAGCGTACAAAATGAAGGTATAATATTCGTAATGTTAATATGTTGAATAATGAAATGATAATTGTGTTCTTAATAGATTTTTGTGTACTGTGAAATATGTAATAAGTAGCTAACAAAACCCATGTATTACATAATTGCATTACTATAGACAAAACACAAAGATACAAGAACACATTCCAATATGGGTATATACAGGGAAAGTGAAGTTAGCAAAAAAGCACAAGTAGTAGCAGAAACAATTCATAACTTAACTGATTATTTTCATGCAAATAAATGATTGCTCGGTTTCAAAGCTGCTATTTACCCTGTGTATATGTATCACTTGATGTGATTGGACCCTAAGGAAAGTAGTGTGAGTACAATGTATACAAATATGACCGTATAAAGGGAAAGTACAGCCATAAAAAAACAACAGAACTATCAGAAAGTACTGATAAGTCTATTGATTATCTTTATGCACAAAAATAATTGCTGTCTTTCAAGCTTGTGTCTTCCCGTATGTATATGTTTTATATGATGTGACTGGACTCTAAGGGAATTACTGTAAGAACCTACTTGAAGGATACATCTACAAATAAAATAAAATTTTTAGTTTCTCACTGTTACTGAAGAAAACCATGTGGCCTAGATATGTCAGCAAAAAAAAAAAGAGTGATCCAGACATGTGATGTCATCAGTGATGTCGTCAATGATATTTGTGATGTAATCTTTGATGTCGTGGGTGTTAGACTTAGCAGTGCACAGTGGTGGCGTGAGTTATGGTTGCTTAGCTTACCATAACTGGCGAATTTCAAGGGTTTTTCGGTTTTACTTGGAACCATAACGTCCCTTTAACAAAATTATTTCACTGAATTTCATAGGTTTTTAGTAGCGCAACTTAACCATAACGTCCCTTTAACAAAGTTTTTTCACTGAATTTCATAGGTTTTTAGTAGCGCAACTTAACCATAACGTCCCTTTAACAAAGTTTTTTCATTGAATTTCATAGGTTTTTATTAGTGCAACTTAACCATAAAGTCCCTTTAACAATGTTTTTTCATTGAATTTCATAGGTTTTTATTAGTGCAACCTAACCATAACGTCTCTGTAACACATTTTTTCATACTGAATTTCATAGGTTTTTATTAGTGCAACGTCACCATAACATCCTTTTCAAATAGAGGAAGACCACTAGCATGAGCGGGGGGTAGGGGGGAACACGGGAGACACGGGGCATGAGTGGGGGGTGGGGGGATCGTGAGGGAGACACAGGGCATGAGAGGGGGGTGGGGGGGACAGGAGGGAGACACGGGGCATGAGCGGGGGTTGGGGGGTAATACGAGGGAGACACGGGGCATGAGCGGGAGTGGGGGGAACAGGGGAGACACGGGGCATGAGCGGGTGGTGGGGGTAAAACGAGGGAGACACAGGGCATGAGCGGGGGTGGGGACGCAACATGAGGGAGACACAGGGCATGAGTGTGGGGTGGGGGGCAACACCAGGGAGACACGGGCATGAGAGGGGGTTGGTGGCAACACGAGGGAGACACAGGGCATGAGCGGGGGTGGGGGGAACAGGGCAGACACGGTGCATGAGGGGGGGGTGGGGTGTGGGGGGCAACAGGAGGGAGACATGGGGCATGAGCAGCGGAGATGGGGGGAACAGGGGAGACACGGGGCATGAGCGGGGGGTGGGGGGTACAGGGGAGACACGGGGCATGAGTGGGGGTGGGGGGATCGTGAGATCGTGAGGGAGACACAGGGCATGAGAGGGGGGTGGGGGGGACAGGAGGGAGACACGGGGCATGAGCGAGGGGTGGTGGGTAACACGAGGGAGACATGGGGCATGAGCGGGGGTGGGGGAACAGGAGAGACACGGGGCGTAAGCGGGGGGTGGGGGGAACAGGGGAGACACAGGGCATGGGCGGGGTGAACAGGGGAGACACGGAGCATGAACGGGGTGGGGGGAACAGGGCAGACATGGGGCATGAGTGGGGGGTGGGGGGTACAGTAGGGAGACACGGGGCATGAGCGGGGGTGGGGGTAACATGAGGGAGACACGGGGCATGAGCGGGGGTGGGGGCAACACGAGGGAGACATGGGGCATGAGCAGGGGGTGGGGGCAACATGAGGGAGACACGGGGCATGAGCGGGGGTGGGGGAACAGGGCAGACATGGGGCATGAGCGGGGGGTGTGGTGCAACAGGAGGGAGACACGGGGCATGAGCGGGGGGCTGGGGGGAGCAGGGGAGACACGGAGCATGAGCGGGGGTGGGGGGAACAGGGCAGACACAGGGCATGAGCGGGAGGTGGGGGGCAACATGAGGGAGACACGGGGCATGAGCGGAGGTGGGGGGCAACATGAGGGAGACACGGGGCATGAGTGGGGGTGGGGGCAACACGAGAGAGACATGGGGCATGAGCAGGGGGTGGGGGAAACATGAGGGAGACATGGGGCATGAGCGGGGGTGGGGGAACAGGGCAGACATGGGGCATGAGCGGGGGGTGGGGTGCAACAGGAGGGAGACACAGGGCATGAGCGGGGGGCTGGGGGGAGCAGAGGAGACACGGGGCATGAGCGGGGTGGGGGATCAGAGGAGACATGGGCAGGGGTGGGGGGAACAGGGCAGACACGGGACATGAGTGGGGGGTGGGGGGTACAGGAGGGAGACATGGGACATGAGCGGGGGTGGGGGGTACAGGAGGGAGACATGGGGCATGAGCGGGGGGTGAGGGTACTGGAGGGAGACACAGGGCATGATTGGGGAGTGGGGGGTAACACGAGGAAGACAAGGGGCATGAGGAAGGGGTGGGGGACAACAAAAGGGAGACACGGGTCATGAGCACGGGTGGGGGCAACAGGAGGGAGACACGGGTCATGAGCGGGGGTGGGGGGCAACAGGGGAGACACAGGGCATGAGTGGGGGGTGGGGGGATCATGAGGGAGACACGGGGCATGAGCATGGGGTGGGGGGACAGGAGCGGGACACGGGGCATGAGCGGGGGTTGGGGGATCGTGAGGGAGTCCCGGTGGATGAGCGGGGGATGACGGGGAACAAGGGACACACGGGTCATGAGCGGGGGGTGGGGGAACAGGGGAGACATGAGCGGGGTGTGGGGGGAACAGGGGAGACACAGGGGATTAGAGGGGGTGGGGGGAACAGGGTTGACACGGGGGATGAGTGGGGGCCTGGGGGTTATCGAGAGGGAGAAACGTACATAACCTTAGTGTGCAGGCGGCAGATCCCGCTCCTCGGCACTCCGCAGGCCACCGTGTGCCGATGGCGTGAGCGGGAGCTGGAGGAACAGTGGAGACACGGGAGATGAGTGGGGGTGGGGGGGACAGGAAGGAGACACGGGGCATGAGCGGGGGTGCGGGGAACGGGAGGAAGACAAGGGCATGAGCGGGGGTGGGGGGAACAGGGGACACACGGGCATGACCTTACTAGCAGGTGGCAGACCCGCTCCTCGGCTCTCAGGCAAACCATAAAAAAAGATGGCGGGCGTCTTGCAAAATACGACGCACTGCGCGCTGCACCGCAGCCAATGGGAAAGCTCATAACATGTCTGCCGACACCACGCAAGCCGCTTGCCCAATCCCTGTCCTGTCCATAGAGCGAACAGGGAAGTGTGTCCACAAAGCGGACACAGATATCACAAATTTTTTCTGACCTATTTTTTGGTGATTTTTTTAAATACTACTGGACAGATTTTCACCAAATTTGCAAAAGCACGCTTTCGGGACCAAGCTGCTGCTCCTGGTCCAAATTTGGTGAAAATCCGTCCAGCGGTTTGAGCTGTAGGCGTGAGCAAAGTTTTTTTCCCATTCAGTCTAAGGAAAAAAAATGTGGGACCCCCTCTATAACTTTGCACCCCCCTGGACCAAACCTCAACAAACTTTGCAAAAAAATTCAGAGTGGGCCATATAATTTTTTTGCAAAGTTTGGTGTGGATTCGTCCACGGGGAGTGAAGTTATAAGCCGCCCAAAAAGGGAATATGGAAACAGCAACTTAACCATAACTACATGGCCACTAGCGTGGCCATGTAATATTACTTTTTGGGCGGTTTATAACTTCGCTGTGGGGGGGATGAGGATTGGATTGGATATGGCCACGCCCCGAAAGTCCGTGAACACTCCAGGTGTCCTGGGGCAGTGCTGTGGTGTTTGCGGACACTTCAGATGTCCTAGGACATCTTTACCTATTTCTGCATTACAGGGTTGGGAAAAGCAGTTTTTGGATTGCTTATAACTTTTGTGCCATCCAATGAAACTGCATGTCATTTTGCAATTCTATTCTAGTAATCCTGAATGGTTTTGCAAAGTTTTGTGGGATTCTGTCAAGAGGGGGCAGAATTAGAGGGGGTTCCTAAAATATTGTAAAATATTGTAAAGGCATATAAATGTGGTGTCATTTGACAAATCTGCACAACATTTGGAAAAACAATTTTGGATCTAGATATAAATGGTTTTCTAAAGTTTGGTGGGATTTTCTCAAGAGAGGTCGAAATTAGAGGGGAGTCTTAATATTTTTAGATGGCTTATAACTTTGTTGCTATTTGACGAATTTGGACAAAAGTTTTGAGAAAGATTATAGACCCAACCTTCAATGTTTTTGTAAAGATTGAATGGATTTTGTCAGGTGGCGGCTACGTTATATGACTATTGTATGTACATACATTTTGACACTTTAAAAAAATAAAACATGGGCAGATTTCGAGCAAACTCCTGAGGAGCATTGGCAAGGATATTAAAGCATGGTTTTGCAAATGTGTCCATGGGCAGATTTCGAGCAAACTCCTGAGGAGCATTGGCAAGGATATTAAAGCATGGTTTTGCAAATGTGTCCGTGTTTTATTTTTTACAAGTGTAATACTGCATGTACAAAAAATAGTCATATACCTTTGGTGACTGAGATATAGCCTGTGGCCGTGGCATAAGGTCATGATGCGGACAATCTGGCTACTGGCCATGACCGATAGGGACGAAAAATGGTGTTAAAGCGGCTATGTCTACCTGGGACCGGCTATGTGGTAAAGTTATTCGAAGGTAGGATAGATTTGAAAGGGAGAAAAAGTGCTTGTGGTAATATGTTCATAGGGTTTTGCAGGCTGCCATGGCAAGGGAAGAGGGGCTGTGTACGGAGCCCCGCCTTCTCTTTCCATGTTGGCTGTCTTGGAAAAGGATTTTCCTTCCTACAGCGGAACGCCGCAGGCGCCCCGCTGTACGAAGAATAATCCTTCCTCTTTACAGTGGGACGCCACATGCGTCCCACTATAGGAAGAAAAATCTATGTTTTAGCACCCTGGGTTCCCGCTTTGGAAACCAGGGGTGCTAATGGCCTTTATCCCCCATTTCAGGGGCTGCAATGGACGATATTGGTCCGTAGCCCTCCTTATTTATTTATTTATTTATTTATAACACACCGATTCCCGCAGACATCAGGCTGTGTGGTTACAGTATTTGTTTAGGAAGATGAGGTGGAGGAAGACAGCTTACTACTTGCTGAGAAAGGAACAACCTTTCTGAGAGCATTGAGGTCATTGGATTTGGTATGGTGGTGCATGGAGGTGGTCCCATAGGAGTACTGTCCATGTAGTCTGCGACTGAGTGCACTCAGTGCATTTCACTTTGGTAGCTTTAGCCTTTGGTACACTCCCGACAGTAGCAAAGAACTGGCACACCCATGATTCGATCTTGGTGCTGGAAGTAGGCACATCCTCTACCTCATATTCTTGGTCCTCTTCATTGTCTTTGAAAGTACTGCGCTTTTTTGTTGTGAAGGTCCTCCAGCTGGTGGTGGTGGTGGTGGTGGCTCTTGGGGAGGAGGGATGGCAATAACTGATGCCATTTTTAAGACAAATAGCAGTTTTGATAAAATTCTTCCAAGTATGTACTAACCAGTTTCAAGAGACAACTTCTTCATTTCAAGTGCATGATTCAACTCAATTTAAGTTCTTGATGTTTGCTTTCAGTTTGGGCTTGGATTCTTTTAAATTCTAATTCAAGTCTCATTCTTTCCAAAGAGACACATTGAGGACTTAATGTTGGACCTGGTGGGGTCCCTGTGCTGAAAGAATGAGGCCTATGAGCAGGTAGGGGTAAAACAGGGCCTACACTGTGAGACTGTTCTGCCTCATCTAACTCATCCATAACATTTGAGTTACCCTCAGAAACATTACCATCCTCATCAACATTTTCCACATTTTCTGCAGGGGTGGGGGTTTCAGACCCACTCCTCAGACTTTGGTATTCTAACAACTTTTCTATTAATGTAACCTTTTTGCCTTTTACAGTGATATTCCTAGCTTTACACATATCTGTCAATTGATCAACTGTTAAAGTGACTAGGGACTCCTGTCTGTAGCTTTCCATATCAGTCATGATAAAAGGAATTGCTTCTCTAGTGTTGCTTAGCCTTGTGAGGGTTATTTGAACAAAGGTAAGAGCAGTACTCTAAATGTAACAGGTATACCTTATCCTCAACACTGTACACTGGTATTAGGCAGAATCACATGCAGTACCCTTGGTGAACACTACATGCAATTAAGACTACAAGTGTCAGTACAATTTCAACTTTGGTACAAGCCTGTACTACACAGTTATGTGGTAGCAGTGGCTGAGCAGCTAGACTTATCTCAAGAGTTAAGTGAGCAGTAGAACAAGTTACACATAGGACCAACAAATACAGTGATTCAAACAAACACTTACTCAAGGTTTCCTGGTAAAAGAATATACATTTATATACATAGTCAGTTTGCAAACATTACACTAGCAAGAGCAGCTCACTAGAATCTTTGTATAGGATAACACAGTACTGGTCTTCCTTCAGCTTGTCTTCAGTTCTTTCCTTCCAGTGGTCGACTCTGCTTACCAAGTCCCAGAGACCTGCTTTTAAACAGTTTCCCCCATTCATTCCAGCCTGGCTGTCACTCTTGGAAAACATGGCTGACCCAATGTTTAGCTATCAGTGTTCGTGGTCGGGAAAAATCATGATAGTTTTTTTAAAACCACTGCCACCAGCATTTTCAAGAAGAAAAGGGTAAGATTTCACTGTTAAATGAGTGTTTAAACTCAGCGGAAGCTAGGCAACCCTTCCAACACTTTATAGGAAGATGGTGTGTGCTGGGTCTGTATATTTAAAAAGACTAGTAAAGACAATTTAACTTTACATGCTCTGGGAGACAGTAGTCAGTCCCAGAGAAGGTATTTAAACCATGGGAAGTCTGAAAGACCCCATGTGTCACTGCAATGAAGGTGCTGTGTGACAAACAGAAAAGGATGATGCCCATGGAGTTGTTTTAAAACTCCACATCCAAAGAACACAAAAGTAAAACACACATTAAAATACATGAAAGAGTGGGAATAAAAAGCTCACACTCTTTCCAGGTAAACATTTAAAACATAGAAATCCTACAAAGTTGCTAGGGGTCTCAAAAGATAAGGGAAATTAGCACATTCTTGAGAATTCTCCCTAACACTGAACAGGTCTAAGATGATATGAGATGGGAACCTATACCTGCCATAGACCTGGTCATCAGGCATCCCAAAAAGACTGTTCCTGTGTAAAAAAAATGCGGGCCCTGGCTCTCCTCCTCCTCCTCCTGCGGTGTCCCACAATCACTGCTGTGAGAAATGGCATGTTCATCGTAGCTGTATACGCTTGTTTGTATTTTGTGTGTCTATTTATTCATTGTATTGGGGCACCATGACGCTTACACCAGCTTTCGCTTGGCGGACGCGTTTCCAGGTTTGCGTGTTTTTTCACGCACACCGGTAGACCCTGTTCGATTCCATGAATACGTGTTGTCTGCGTGTGTGTGAGCGTTGCGAGTATTTCCCTGGGGCACTTCCCACGTAACGCCCACATTTATGCTTGTTGTGTCCCATTCCACATGTTCCGCCCCCTTTTTAGGTGAATGCGCAGGACGGTGTGCCCTTCGCTGGGTGTCTTGCGCAATCCGTTCATGATGTCGCAGTGAGGTGTTGGGCCCGCACGGATTCGTGGCAGGTCTACTGTGCGTCACATGCTTTGTGTTCCATGAATCGGCAAACTGGCACTTGCGCACGTTTTTGCATGCAAGTCCCCCTTTTTCTGTGCTAATTTTTCCATGAATCGGCCAGATAGTGTGATCAAATGCCATTATTATGTTCTGTGCCTGCAGGGATGGTAGGTGCTATGAGCAAGCGGTGCACAATTTATTTTGCACAATAAATTCCTCAGTTAGATGCCCTAAGCATGGTGTATTAGACCATAGTTGTTAGCTGAAAGCACTTGATTTATTTGTCTTGTCCTGTGAACAGTATGAGAGCACAAGGGCAGGTGGGTATTGGGTGTAAGGTAATTGCTAGCTCTTTATTGCAAGGGAAGCATTTCTCAAGGGACAAAAGCCTGTTCCCAGACAAGTATACCAATCTGCCTCATCAGATTGGGAACAAATACATATAATTTGTGAAGGACGCAGTGAGGGTCTCAGGCAGCCGCAGTAGAAAATGTGCTGAATAGTATGGAGAAATTAGCTGAAATTATGGTCCCGAATTGGTGATCATCAGTGGACTGGGCACTTTTTTCTAGAAGGTCATTCATTGCAAGAAGGCTACTAGAAGGCAGTGTAACAGGGCTGGCAAAATGTAACATGATAGGGAGCTACAAAGTGAGCAGGTGAAGAATGTGGGAATGGGTAATGAATAAAGGTGTGTTCCATGTTGGTTCGTTGCTTATTGCTCCATTTCAGTGGTATGTTGTGGCCCCAATTGTCTGAGCGGATATGGTCCAATCAAAATAAAGTAGTTAATCAAAATGTTTTCCTGAAACGGTATTGACACATTTTTTGAGCTGATTAGGTGGAGTGGTGATCCCATGGAGGGAGGTGTTGACCTTTTTGTGATGAGATGTTAACTGCCAATAGTTTTTTGACAATGTATAGAGTTTTTAGGTAGCTGGTGAAGACAAGCCAATCAGAATGTTAGGATGATGTTTTCGATAAACTTTTACTGAGATATGTCAATGTCCTGCTCGTGGCTATAAAATCTTTTGCCCACAAGAGGCGAGTCAAAGTTAGCATGTTTTGTTCATTTTCCCTGCCGTGATGCACAAATAAATGTGCTTTTTCCTGCATGTGGTACACTTCTTTTGAGTTCTTGTGGATTGTTGTTTCCCTGCTTTTGGACCTGAGTTGGGAGCGTCCCTAGCTCTACACTCCTAATAGTATAAACTTCCCTCAACCCATGTTAGCACAGAAAGCGAAGAAGGTAAATCTCTTGGCTGCACCTCTTTTACCTGATTGGGTAAATTGTTGGTGTGTAGATGTGTAGGGGCTGAGCATGTGGCTTAGTCACTACTCACACATATCCACTTGCAGAGCAGAAGTCATTTCATCACAACCCCAGACATTCACGCGCAGTTTTAATAGGCCTAAGAGGGAAATGGCTATGTAAAATGTGAGCTGCAATGGATGTATGCTTCCATTTCCCACTCTGCCCCATTTTCGTGCTTATACAAGGCAGAGGAGTGGCAGAGACTGGACGCCTGCAGGAGATTTCCATGCAGGCAAAAAGCGAATGATATTAACTTGGTGAATTCCATAGGAATCCATTAGTAAACAGTGCCAGCAAAGAATATTTGTAAAACTGTACTCACTTTTTCTGTAGACAGGAGAAATTAAAAGAGTAAATAGTGAGTTTACCTTGCTTTTACTCTTTCATTTTCATCCCTGCCTTGCAGGGGATCTCACAGCATGTAAGTGCTAACGTTGATGGTACACTGCAAGCAATTTACATTTTGTAGAAAATGAGGATGTGTGTTTTAAAATGTTGTGCTTTGCCACGATTGTGAAGGAAACTACAGTACCAGCAGCCAACTGATATTTTTATTGAAGTGCAGTTTCTGCATAGATGAGAACAGAAAGACTCTGTGAGAAACTCAGCAAAGACTGTATTTAGACGATGCATCTTTCTCTTTCATACATGTTCTTGGAGCGTTGGATGTGTTCCTGCACACGTTACTGTGGGCCTAATCACGAGTTGGGCGGTAATCCAGCTGTACATCCGCCCAATTGTAATAGCTTTAACAACCACCGGTCCACAGGCTGGGCATTAACTGTAAATCCCCATTCCCAATTGGGTCCATTGGACTCAATGGGGAATCTTTGAGCTCTAATATAGGGTGCTAAATGGGATTTTCACCTCCAGAAAAAAGGTTAGAGTTACAACAGTCCATTTAGCGACCAACTTGCGATAGGGCCAGCCCTTAAATGCAGTGGTAATACCTTCACAGCCGCATTTAAGGGTTACAACCCAACTCATGATGAGGCTCATGTGCTTAAATATTATCATGTGCTTACACTAATAGGTGATGTTGCATTACACATGCCCAAGTGGCGCATTTTGATAAACCCCTCTAATCTGAAAAAAAAGGGGCACATTAATTGTAGTCTTGTACCTGGCCCAAAACAATTGTGTCTTGATACCTATGAACTAAGGGCTTCATTCCGAGTGTGGCGGTTCGGGGACAAGGGTGCCGCCACTCTTGTTTCCGGACCACCACACTACAAGTCTGCCTGCAGGGGCCATAGCGCACAGCAGGTCTGATCCTGCCAGGCGCCTCGGCACCGGGAGGAAGAGTCGTCACGGCAGCACCAGCACTGTTAGCAATGGTGCCGGTGCTTCCGTCTCGACTCCACTGGAATGGGGAGTTACCGAATCTGCCGCCTGACTTGCTTCTCCGCCGGGACTTGTAATGTCCTGGTGGCACCAGGAAATCAGGCAGCAAATTCAGTATTTTGGGGTCGACAGCAACCCAGCGCTAGGACCCGCATGTTACCGCCGACCTCGTAATGAGCAATGTTTGAAAAGTGTAATCGAATCAGACGAGGGAACCAAATCCGAAAATGCAAAGTTACGATCTACAACATACATCCCACGCCTTCCTACACGTCACAGCGAGTTTAGTCCCAATTTTAGAACAACATATTGTAATCAGTGCTAAAAAGAATTGCATTTAATTTATAAGGTGTAACCTAGTACAACCTTAAAGCAGATGGCTTTTTCCCCGGATGATAGATTATCTGGTACTCACACACAATACGGAATGAGACACTGTCCTCCACAGGGTCACACCTCCGAGGCAGTGTTTCCTGCCACCCTGAATAGTTTAACGTGGGCGATGCTGATTTATGCACTCGAGACCCATGCACGCGCTGATTAATTGTGACGGCCTGAGCAGTACCCTCTGTTTGGTGACAAAGGGCCCATTCAAACCCAGAAATGCTGCTGCTGCGTAGGCCTAATGATCCAGCTTACCAGACTGATAAACTAATGAGTGTGTGCTGAATTCAAGTGCCCATTAGGCAAAAAGCAACATCCCCTGGCTGCGCGACTATTTTGGGACTATTTTTCTCTCTCTGGAGATTGAAGGCTATTTCTATTTGTAGTTTTGCAAGCCTTGCTGTTTCTGATTCCCTCTAAGTTTGATAGGTCGTTGTACATTGTCCCAGATGTGTCCTGCTTTCTGCTAAAATATATTTGCAGTTTTGCAATTTGCAGCTTTGCCAGAGCTGACTTCCACCGTTACGACATCAAAAGGCAGGTGCAGGGGAAAGTTAAAGAAGACTGGTATTAGGAAATGGTGACTTCTCATCGTGTTATTGAGTAATTACCCAAGGCTTCTTCTCCTGGTTTCATTCCTGTTTTTTTTTATTGTTTCGTGTTGGCAGCTGGTTGCTTTTATGTTTGGGGGAGGAGAAGCCGAAGGGCATCTTTTTAAAGCTTCCAGTTGTTCCTTCAAAGCACACAAATAGCGCAGCATGCCATACGGAGAGACTGCAAACGCAAGGAAAAGACACACATCAATGCCCATTCATCAGTCTCAAATGTTGGCCATGTTTGCTGTAAATACAGTTTAATGTTTGTAAATGTTCTATGCGTGATGGCATGAGTCTGAAATGTGATGTCTTCTTTTGGTTTTCTTTTCTTTTAATGTGTTGGAAACAACCCTCAAGTGTCAGCACTATGGGAACACAATCCACAGCTCTACAATATTTATTTATGTTTATATGCAGGGAGGAATGATGCTTGTTTGTTCACAAAAGAACAAAATCAGATTTGAGGGGAAGCAGTGAGCTTCTTACAATAGGGTGAGTTTGAGTGACATTCTGACCAGGTTGTGGAGGGGCATCAATGCAACAGTCACCAGTGACAATACGTGGGCGGACATACATAAAGTACAGTCAACATTTGACATGCTTAAGTGACTAGGAGAGATGAAGTGCTAGAGTGGAGGCAAAGAAAGTGTGGGACACATGCACGTTAGAAGCAAATTAAACATGTTAGCTAGGTAGATGAGTGATGGGTTAAGAGGGTAACGTGGGCGCCAGGAAGTAGGCTTTTAGTTTGGCTTTGATCTAATCGGTGTGGACTGTTTCTCAAAATGTCGTGGACTGCGTGGAATGATTATAATATATGCAGATGCCCAAATGAAACGTATGCTTAATTGGTGATTGATATTATTCCTTTTCTGTATATTGCAAATACAAATTGTAGAAATTGGCAATTGGCTGTGGGAATAACACATCTCTCTCTCTATATATATATACAAGGGACATTTGTGGATATTTGTGCGTGTCTGTTCAAAATGTTCAGCATACTTCCCAACATGCTAAAAACCTGAAATTTGGCATGTGGGTTGGTTCCATGGTATAGACAATGTACAAAGTGTACAATATACATTTTACACATTTTTGTGATCTGCAATTTTTGGATATGTGTGTGTGTCTGTTCGAAATGTTCAGTATACTTCCCAACGTGCAACAAACCTGAACTTTGACGTGTAGGTAGGTTCCATGGTGCAGACAATGTAAAACGTATAAAATATGAATGTTTCTATTTTTTTTAAGCTGTATGCAACGCGACCCCTGCCATATGGCTCTCTGTGCTGCGGTCCTACATTCTTTTTTCCTAAAGTTCGGCAGTTCATGAAAACCTCAGCAGTTCATTGTTCCTAAACTTTCCACACTATCAGCATTCTAGCTGACATTAACAGCACTCACTTTTTGAGTCATGTGTGTGACAGGAAATGCTGCTTATCTTTTCAAAAGTGTCCGCAATTACATTGTCCATCACATTGTGCCAAATCTCTCATGATAATTGAAGAAACTTCCTTTCCCATGGAATTTGATGAATGCATGCCATCTGAACAGTATGAAGCTTACATGTTTTAGCTGTACGTGTATGGGTGCGGCACTGCAAGCTTGCACGCTTTAGACCTACATGTAAGGCACTTATGTTGATGTTGCTGCTGCCTCAGCTGTAGATCAGGAAACCAATAATGTTCCTGCGCAATCTCAATGCTCCATCTGAAAGTAGCTGGAATCGATTTATGGGATTCAAGTTTTTATCATGGTCAGCTTTATGTGGCTTGCTCCAGAGTTCCAAAGAAAATTTGTTCACACTAACTCCTAGAGGAAGACTAGCAATAAAGTCTACAAAGAAGCATGGGTTTAGTTCCTTAAATAAACTTCAAACTCGGACTACACCTGCTATTGTGTTTGATAAAAACAAAAGGCTTTTCCCCACAGGAACTTTCTGTTGGTTGCTGACAGTGGGGGTCATTACAACCTAGGTGGCCATGTATGTTGCCAGTAAAGGACCAGCACCGCACATTCCGGCCCGCCCTATTACGAGGTCTGCAGCGGGTCCCGCTCTGGAATGCCTGGTCAGACCAGGAGTCCTTAGCGGGACCGCTAGCAGACCAGGATGCTAACAATGGGCTCGTCATTAATGGGCCTGTTGTTAGCATCCTCCCCATTCCCATTGAGCCCTATGGGGGTTCAAATGGGAATGGGGATGTGCCGGGTTTGGGTCCAGCAAAAGGGATTTACCGGGCCCTCCAAGGTCAGAATGGGCCGGTAAGTCCCCTTTTGCGGGACCCGGTGCCCAGTATGGGGGTAGCCATGCCGCTAAAAGCAGCATGCCTACCTCCATACTCGTAATGAGGCCCAGTGTCTTATAAATGTCTCAAACATAACAAACAAAAGCCAAGGAAAACAGAATGGAGTAGTTAGGTGGAACTGCTACTGTTGAGCAAGTAACCCTGAAGCTCTGAGACAGAGAGGGCAGATATGGTTTAATATGGATCAATCACCTTGAGCTCTATTGTGATTAAAAGCTAACTCCAAACTGAGAGAGTGGCCCTGTTGACTATGGCAATGGGTGAACGGATAACCACGGTTCTTCACTTAACGCTAAATCATCACTGAAATCACTGATGATTTAGCGAAACACCGAAAAACCTCCAGAATTTGCCAGTTATGGTAAGCTAAGCAACCATAACTCACACCACCACCGTGCACTGCTAAGACTAACGACCAGGACATCAAAAATAACATCACAAATGTCATTGATGACATCACTGATGATATCACATATCTGGGCCACTTGTTTTTGTTCACTGACATATCTAGGCTAGGTGGTTTTGTTCATTGACAGTCAGAATATTAAAATTCTAAAGGTGCTGTACATCTAGAAGTTAACCTTGTCATATTTTCTTAAAGTACTTTCCGTAGGGTTTGGTCTCAGCTCACAGTGCAAATATATATGGCGCAATAAGCAGGCTCACACACACAATTCATTTGTATACATGAAGATAAACTTTAATGTTATTAACGTTTTCTGAATATGCTGTTTCTTTCTTCCTTACTTTAGTTTCCCTGTATGTGCCTCTGATTTGTATGCATTGTTGGTGTTCATATGCATTGTTTGTACTCACACAAGTGTGTAGTAAGTCTTGAATTGTTAGCTAGTTATTACATGTTTAACATTACTCAAAACTTTGAGAAGGTAGCATTCATTATTGTACTATCCACAATTACAAGATTATAAATGTTGTACTTCTATCGTGCATGCTGCAGCCACTGCCTATGTTTATGTATGATTAGGTTCCTGTATTAACACTCCAATACAACGTTGGTTAGATGAGTACATTCTTTAATAGATTAAATAGTTCATGATAGGTCTCCCGATCACCCTTGACATCTTGTTACCAACATTATAAACACAACCCCTTGTAGGGACTTTTCATCAAAATTTATTTCACATTGTGATGTCATTTTTGATGTCCTGGGTGTTAGTCTTAGCATTGAAACTCTGCCATTTCCCACCTTCTAGCATCATTTTTAACACTTGTATACACTTTTTGCAACTTTTGTCCACTGTTTTTGGGTCCCGTGACATCCGCGAACGTCTGATGTCATTGCGGACCTACCGGACAGTGCCATGTGACCATGCACTTGTGCGTGGCATGATGACCTGTCCGCAAATGCATCTGCACTTCGCGATTCGGTCCGTGCTTCGAGGACAGTTCAGAACTGCATTTTCTGCCAATCTAGGAACTGTCAAGCTCAAAATGTACCCTTGCACAGCTCCTACACTCAAAGTTACTCATAATCCATTAACAATCTACTACAAGGTACATACTTGGAAGATTATTAGCAAAACTGCTATTTATCTTAAAATGGCATCAGCTATTGCCATCCATCCTCCCCAAGAGCCACCACCACCACCAGCTGGAGGACCTGCACAACAAAAAAAGCACAGTACTTCCAAAGACAATGAAAATGACCAAGAACATGAGGTAGAGAAACTACGTACCTTTAGCACCCAGAGAGAATCATGGGTGTGGCAGTTCTTTACCACTGTTGGGAATGTACCAAAGGCCAAAGCTACCAAAGTGAAATACACTGAGTGCAACTTTGTATTCAGTCACTGACTACCTGGACAGTGCTCCTACGGGACTTCTTCCATGCACCGCCATACCAAAATCCAAACACTGCAATACTCTCAGAAAGGTTGTTCTTTTCTTAGCAAGTAGTAGGCTGGCTTCCTCCACCTCTTCTTCCTCAACCAATACTGTAACCACACAGCTTAATTCTATGGGGCACAAAATCCCAGCAGCTACATTGCAAGCAATAAAAGTGGCTGTTGATCCATATCTTTCCAAGACAACAGTACTCTGCATATACTGCAACACACCACTCTGCAGGGAGAAGCAATTTTAAAGTGCTTTGGAAGCTGTAATCAAGGAGCATGAGAAACATGACCCCTACCATAGAAGTAACACACGTGCAACATTTTCCCCTGTCCACCTGCCCCTCCATATTAGTGCTTGGTGCCTCTTCCCTCATTTCCCATCTCACCTTACATTCTAATAAATACATCAAACAACAATAAAAGGAAGGTTCACAGTTAAAAAATAGAACAAAAAAAATCTCATAGACTCCATGTACTTTATATTTCTCAGTAAAGTACATAGACTCAATAAGATTTTCCAACATTTCCATTAGCATTTTTTGTTATGCTAAAGGTAATAATGTGGCCTTCATCCCCCAATCCAGGCACTGGAACAGGGATAACGTCCCGACAGCCCAGGTTATCGGCTCAAGCGAAGCAAGGGAAGATAATGAGGCCTCCGGACAGTTATCCCCCATTCCAGCCACTGCAATGGGGGATGAAGACCATTAGCACCCCGGGTTCCCATAGCGGAAACTCAGGGTGCTAAACAAAATAAAGGATTTTCCAAGAAGGCCACCATGAAAGGGAAGGCAGGGCTCTGTACAGAGCCCCTCTTCCCTTGGGCACTGACAGACGAAGGAGCAGAGGGCTGGCTGGGCAGACAGAGTTCAGTTCTGGCAAGATGACTAAAGATGAAGCTGTCTCCTGGGCTGACAATCCTTAGAAAAGCTCAAGAATCCTTATCTGGGTGTCCCTGTGCATGGCAGGCAGAAAGGCTGAGGAAGATTCCACGGCCAAGCTCAGTTGGGAATATCGCCAACAGATCTAGGTAAATAGGAGTTTAAGTGAGATGCTGGTGATGTGAAAGATACTAGGTAGCCCAGATTAAGTAGTTCACTTCATTTTAGGTATCAGAGATTCTAAGAGTCAATGTGCATGTACTACTGTGTTTGTATTTCACAAAGATTTGCTGTTCTTTTTTAAATAGTATTTTTCTTGCCAAGTGCACGAATCCAAGGACCATTGACAGGGCTTTGCATAGATAAAGCGCTGAAAGCAATTGCAAGAAGAAATGTACTTGAACTGGGAAGAACAATGTGGACATATGTGTCACTCTGCAATTTGCATAATTCTATTTTACGATAAAGAACACATTCAAAAAGTATTGTAGTCTCCTTATATTTATTTCACATTCAGTCCCTTTTATTTGACATGCTTAGGGAGATGCAGACGTGTGGTAAGAAATATCTCTAAGTAAAGTAGCCGCAGTGAGCTGTTTATCTAGAGACATTGAATGAATGTGCAGTATTTCGATTGCATGCTTTACATTAGTTGAAACTCAGCCAAAGGAGCGTAGTGTGGTATTGTACATAAGGTACCACAGGAGGCCATCAGCCATCTATCAAGAGTGTATTAAGTCCAGTACTTGTTTTTATTAGTGACCGTGGTATTCTAAAATCAGTCTTACCACTATAAAAATACCCCAAAAGGTTTACCACCAAATACCACCAAATACCACGAAGTAATAGATATAATCTCACATATATATCTTACAGGACTAGTCTTTATAAAGAGTGCTTCTTTTTTGGCAGAAAGAAAGATAATTAGGGTCAAATGAAGTCTAAATCCAATATTAACAATGAACTGGATCGCAAGTCATAACTAGTGTGTCCTTTGCACAAAAACTGAAAATATTGATATGCACATGTGGCCCACATCTGCCAAATGGCCCCATGTCATGTGTAACACCTTGAGCCAGGCCTGGTTGTTCACTTTGAATATTAGGACTTGCAGAACCAAACTCTAATGGTGAAAAATATTTTACAAATCACAGCATATGCCAGGGAAAGCCAGAACTACATTTCCCTGCAGTATTGTAGTCCTGCTGACTATTTGTTTGCATCCCAGGCACAGAAGCACCAGCACGCCTGAGACCAGCCGGTCTTTGCTGCTCTATAAAAGTAACAGTGCCTCTGTGGCCCCCTTTCATCTTTATTTGCTTTTATCACTGTGTATGCTTTGCTTGCTTGCTGAGGGCCATTTGCACCTTTTAAAAAATGTTGCTGCTAATTTTTCGACAACGCTAATTTTATTTACATTCTGAAGTTTTAAAATTGGGAAGTTTGTATTTTGCACACTGCTTTTGAAGCAGTAGGTTAGTTAAGGAATATTGAGGAAATCAGAACTCTGTTGTTTTCCTAATTGAGACCAGAACTACATTTCCCTGCAGTATTGTAGCACTGCTGACTATTTGTTTGCATCCCATGCGCGAGAGCACTGGTGTGAGACAGACCAGCCCGTCCTTGCCGGTCCATGCCGGAAATGGCGGCTGGAGTGTTGGGAGTTCTCCTAGTTCCTGGGTGAGTTCCATTTCTCCTGTGCTGGAAGCATTTCTGTAAAGTGTGGGTATTGATATGATATGATATGGCATTTATAACGCGCCTTTACACAAGTGTTTCAAGGCGCGTTTCAATTGCCATGAACACACCACAGGAGTGCGAAACTCGCAATCAGTCCCTCTTTACAAATTCTATTACTCAACACCAGGTCCCTAGTAAAGCCTGCCCTGGAGGTGGCGCACTACATCATTGACTAAGATATAGATATTTGCACCCTTACGGAAACATGGTTGCACAACGCCGCTGGCCCATCAATTCTTTTGGCCACTCCCATTAACTAGACTATCCGATATGTAAATAGGGAGAAGAAACGAGGTGGAGGAGTGGCATTTATTTTTAAAAAATCATGTGGATTCTTGGGAATTAGATCAATCCGGAATTAAGGGTTGTGACACCATGTGGCTTAAAGTAGGGACAGACCCCTGCTCAACTATAAATGTGCTCCTTCTTTAACACCCCCTATAGCTATGACCAGTTTTGTGCAGGATCTGCAGAGATGCATTCCCGCTCAACGTAAAGATATGGCTAAATGGATAATTCTTGGGGATTTTAACCTCTGGAAAGGGGATCAATCTAATCCGATTGTTATGGAACTTGAGAGATATTTATATAAGGTTGGCTTTTACAACCCAGTGATGAACCTCCCCATATCCAAGGCCACACTCTGGATTGGGTTGCAGCTTATAATGTACCTATAATTAACGCAAAACTCTCCCTGTGTCCATGTACGATCATTTTATTGTTGAATTTTCCATCACTTCCGTACCCCCTCTGAGAAATAGGAATACCAACCACATCTGGGCAAGCTCTTTGAAGTTGAAGAGACGGATCCCAGATATAATCATGGAGTTGATGATTCCAACTAATGAGGTAATCTTTCGTCTTGACTTCACAGAGATGACCAACACCCTGCTGGATGCATTGGATGAAATAACCAATCATCTGGCACCTGTCAAAGCCAGGAAGGTTATTGACAGACTGACCAACGTATGGTTTTCAGATTAATTTAGAACACTGCAGGTTCAGACAAGGAAAGATTTCTACCAATGGAAATCATCTTGTAGCACTAAGTATTAACAAAGGTACACTACCGCAACCAATAACTATAGAATTGCATTAATTGCTATGAAAAAGACCATTTATAATGCCAGAATTGAAAATGCCCAATAGGCAGAGCATAGTATTAGGAAAGATGCAGACTGGTGTACTAGTATTTGAAAAGCTATGTTAGAGAAGTTAGAACAAGTTAAGAGCACCATTGATAAAGAGAAACTCTAAGATCAGACTCCTCTACCGATCTTTGATGTTGGCCCCTCTCACATGACCGATACAGATGCTTCCTGTGCGACTCCTCCTTTTAATTTCAGATTTGTCTCAGAAGCAGATCTTAGATTCATTTTATCTAAGCTTAAACCCTCAAACAAACAAGGTCTGAACCCCACGATTCCCACCAATTACAGACCTATTTCGAACTCCTCATTTGTTCTCAGAATCTTGGATAGAATTGCATACAAACACGTTTTAGCTCATCTAGAGATTAATTCTATCCTTAATACATACCAATTGGGCTTTTGGCCTGGCTTTAGTACTGAATCAGCTCTTTTGGATCTTAAATGAAGGACAAAACACGTTGCTTATGGCTTTGGATCTATCTGCAGCGTTTGATCTAGTGGATTACTCGCTGCTCCTCCAAAGACTGCGCAAAGTTGCTAACTTCAGTGACCATGCTTTCACCTGCATGAAATATTTAATGGGTCACAGAAACTTTAGGGTCTGCAGTAATACTGCAGAAGTCACTCCTGTTCTCATGAAGTATGGGGTCCTACAGGGGGCCTGTATATGACCTATTTTGAATAACATCTTTACGCCCCCCCCTCTTTACCCTGCTAGAAAAGAATGAGATCTGTTTTTCAAACTATGCCGATGATACACAGTGCCCCATCACTCTTGACAGGTATTATCTGGAGGATGTGAAATGTATTTATAATATCTTTAGTCTGATTCATGGCTGGATGTGTACAAATGGCCTGGCACTTAATTTTAAAAAGACAGAACTTATGATCATAGGTTGCAGCTGTAGACTCTCTCAGTACTGACTATTTCCAATTCCTAATAAGAGACTGTGTTAGCAAGACAAAAGATAAAATAAAGACTTTGGGGGTTACGTTTGATAAATTCCTCACAATTAATGCCCAGGTCAGTAGTCTTGTATCAGCGTCTGCCTATTACATCAGATCATATGCGACCCTATCTCTCGCAAAAATCCTGTGAAACTGTAGCAAGGGCCATCATTGGCTCTAAGACTGACTATTTTGTTAGGCTCTTTGTAGCATTGGTAAGAAAGTGATAGCTAGACTCCAAATGATTCAGAATAGTACAGTAAGGTCCATTCTAGGCCTCAAGAAATGTAATCATGTCTCTGATGCTAGGAGAAGTCTGTATTGGTTCCCCATAGAGGCAAGAATTGAATTTTGACTTCTTATGATCACATTTACAACCCTTGCCAGTCATTTTACAGACAACTTGAAGAGTAAGAGAATTACCAGGAATTTGAGATCCAAAAATCTCAAACTCTTAGAAGATACCATGACCAACCTTGTTTTTGCCAAAACATGTGCGTTCTGGGTAGCGGCACCCAAATGGTAGAATGCCTTGACCTTGGTTCTCAGTTGTGTGTCCCTTGGTATTTGTAAGAAAAAAACTCAAAATGCATTTATTTGGTTAGGAGATTCATCGCTTCCATTTGATAAGGTCCAGGCTAGGTTGTCTTTGTCTTTTCCATCTGTGTTTAGGACCTCTGTCTCTGGTGCCCGTATTCCTCCGGGCCGCTTGCTTGTGCCAGATACAAATGACAAAATAAATAATAAAAATAATCAATAAATAAGTAATGGTTGAAGGTGACCTGTCCAAACTACAGGTGGACACACCTGATTTCATTCATAGACCCTAAACTGATAACATAATATATGACTATTGATTGCACATGCCTCATTAATTGGGTGCATATAAATTGCTTTCATGTTTAACTTTTTACGTTTTTTGTGGAATGTGTGATTGATGGTAATTCATTATGTGATGCACGTGATATGAATGTTGATGAATGAGTGACTACCCTAGAGCTTTTGATGAGAATTATTGGGCAACAAACTCAGTGGTTGTTGCTTTGAGGAATGCTGAAAATGATTGAATCATCTGTCAAACTTATTTTGTAACCAAATAGATCATGCTTGAGACCAAAAACCTGGTGCACATCAATGGTAGGATAATGATTAATTATGAGTTTGGCAGTACCAGCAGTAAATGCAGTATTTGGAATTACTGCATGTTTACCACTCCACAAAATTCGCAATTTAATTTCCAAAACGTTTAACTTTTGACTGCACAATGACGAATAACTGAAGGGCCTCTATGACTCAGAATCATACAGTCCTTTCAAGCTCATGCTTACCTCGTTCGATAAGAGTGATTGCATTTGGTAGTATTTCTGAAAGAAATACCATCAAACTGGTAATTAAGGACAGAGTATTACTTGGATAAAGACAAAAAATATGTTGTTGATTTTTCCAATGTATTTTTCATGTAGTTCAACAGCACTGTATGCAACTCTATGGCACATAAGGGTGTGCATTGCTGATGCAACTAAACATGTAAGGTGTTTGTTTTCTTGCACCTGAAGGACCTCAGGATGGCAAAGTATCACTTAAGAACCACTCAGAAGGTGAGTATGTATTTAGGTTTACATTTATTGCACTTAGATCGTATGTGATATTAAGCACTGCACTGTATATATATATATATGGAATCCAAGGGGTAGGTATTGTTGTTTGTACATCTAACTCATTTTTTCCTCTCACACTCCACACCTTTATAACTTAGCCAAAGACATAGCCTCAATCCCACACACCTCTGCACTGACATATAACAAAAACACTATTGCACAAAGCCTCTGTCTTAAGAATGAAGCTACCTTTCTCGACAAAGAAATCAAACTGTAGCTACTCACTTAATTTTCTATCCACTTAAACACAACCCCTCCTGCTTAATTCATAGTATACCTCCTTTCCGCCCAGCCACATGCCATTCACACACGCATAATAGCACCTTCCAATCCAATGTTCCCATATTTTGGACTTTGGTTCCTCTGAGGATGTTCGACGAACAGCGCGTTGGGACCATAATTATGGTGAAAGGCGCTATACACATGACACAATGAATGAATGAATAAATCAGGTACTTTTCCCACCATATCCCTTTCTCTTGGCCAGTAGAAGGGGGGGAGTAACTAATGATCAAGAAACAAGCATGATCCCTAGCATAACAAGGAGAGCACTTCCTATCTCTGAAAAAGCACACTGAAGGTCAACTAGTAACCAAATCCTCCATATCGATGAACATAGTCCACCAGGGAGCAACAATATTATATCACACAAGGGTGGACAATATGTAAATTACATCACCAATGCCTATTTTAAAATGTTTCCTGTGCATCTGCAATTGCTAGTCACTGATGGTGTACCGCTTATCTAATAGGGATAGCGAGAAGAGAATGTCCCTAAAAACGAAACTGAACTTTATATTAAAATGACTCAGAACCAGAGAGTCAAAAAACGACTGAAATTAGATTCAATGATTATTCCAGTGCAGTCTGACAGGGAATTTGATAATTTGATTAGACCCAAGCCTGAGTATATACCAGAAAATCTGGTTTCCGTCCACTAAAAGGATGCCCCCTAACCCCAAGAAGCCCCAAAGACGGGAAGGGAGGCAAATAAAATAACCGTGACTTTCTTAATGTATCCCACATTATTCCAAGTATATCAACAAAATGGGTCAAACGGTTTCAGTGACTAATGGTTTCTTATGTCACGTTCTTCAGGACCTGGTCAAACATTTAATCATGTTCAGGATCATTGCAGCAACTGGTTAGTAGTTGATCACATCTGCCGATGACCTTTCAATATCATCTGCAACATGTATGTCTGATCTCCAGTTTTAAACCAAGCACTGTCATCACAAAGTGTTACACTGCAACCCAGGAACAAATCATCTGGCAACTCGGAGCGTGGCGCGGGGTATCTCTATTCCAAATCTTTTAATGAATTATCTGTGTTTACTGCTGTAAGTGGGGGGTTGGGTTGCCTGGCGACCTTCTCCTTATTTGCCATAGGGTGTTGTCACCTTTCACATAGACTCCTTTCTCAGAACCAATACTTACACTCTCGCAACTGGTGCCTTGGCATTCCCGTTAGGGGCCCATACACTTTATGCAAACTGAGTCAAGGCACCAATGATTGTGGATTGCTGCAGCCAAAGGATATAGGAGATTTTTCAGGGCATTGTGGATATCGTCCAAAAATAGAACACAGCTCGAGCCAGCATGTGGAATGAAAAGGCAGCATGTAAGCCCTGGATGTGACATGCACCAACTCGGGTCTGGTACAAACATACAAATACAAGTAAAGTGTGTGTGGAAGCGTAGGGAATGTGCACAGCCTACCTTCTACCTATACACCATGACCGTCTTTAAAATCACGTTGTAACATCGTGGGAAGGTGCTTGCATAGTGATTCAGCAAAGGAACACAGAAAACAGCTACGAGGAGCTATGTTGTGCCGAGCTCGCGTTTCTATTCTTATAAGGCGTATGATGTGCATAGATCGTGATTGCATTCTGGGAAGAATGCTTCGTGGGGACACAGGCTCGTGAAGAATTTGCAACTCTGCTCTTTTCTACAAGGTTCGGTCCCATGGCGACTGGCTTTCAGCAACTGTGCAGAGTCTTCATCATGTTGATGGCACGTTAATGTGGCTCTGTGGCTACTGTTGTGATTTATAGAACATATGAGATGCGCCATGCAATGTATTCCCGTTCACCTTCTCTCTCTCGAGCAAGTGCTGAGGCCTAATGTCAACTATTAAATTACATTAAATGGCTATCGCCTGCAATCGTTGCTCAGGCAAAGGAACTTTTGAACGATGCAGTTACTCTTGCTCTACATCAAAGACTTGATATTGAGAGCTGTGTAATGTGTTATGTGCTCCGCTGCTTCGCATGGTGATCACAGGAAAGCTACCTGGTACAACAATAGGATTCATTTTTATTAAAACTGCAAATTGCATGCAAGGACCTGCCACCATTAACACTTAGGTGCTGTTGGGACCTATGCATTCAATGTTCAACTTTTTTTTAAATTGATAACACCAGTAAATATCAGAAACTGGCAAACATGCCTTTACTCTATGATTTTGCACTTCATGTCTCCTGTAAATCATGCTTCACAGATGACATGTACAATGGATTCCTTTGGAATCAGTTTGCTACTAGAAGGTGCAATATTCAGACAGACTTCACAGGAATCCATTATTTTAACACCAGAACGGAAATGCAAACTTTGTAGAGTATGTACCAGTGTATTGCATCCTAATAAAATGTGGAGTATTGGCAACATGCAGTGTTCTCGGCGTCTGTAGTTGGTGCAGAAATCCAGTGGACCGGGAACCGTTAGTCTTTCCTGGATACAATCAAATTAATTTACTGTAATCAATATAGTATCATCCAGGATACATCACTGGTCAAGAGTGTCCATTTAATGATTGCAGAAGGAAATTAGCGTCCACAAACCCACACCTGAGAATAGCAATTACGCACCAGCATTCGGCAGCCTAATGGCAGGGAGCACTTATTTTGCCTACAGTTTATGTCGGGGGCCTCGTGTAACCAATTTATTCTGTCCTTAATTTGGATTCAGGGATTGCTGGTTTCAGTTATTCTGGGGTTGCTCACATTCGCTCCTGACATGAAACCTGAGCACCACAGTGTTAAGAATAGAATTGAATTGATATTTTATTTCTATTGCGCTCATACACAAGTGTTTCAGAGTACAACAAAGCAAGGGAGGGGAACAGGAAAAAAAACAATCTTACTAGGCCCAGTGACATTGAGAGCACGCAAGTGCATGGGAGAAGGGGAGCGGAAAAAAGCATGGAAGGGGGGAAAAGTGGAAAGTGAGGCACAAAGGAGAAACAGATAAATAATATTAAATAATTAAATAAATACATAATAAAGGCAACACACAGTGGTAGTGTAACCAGTAAGTGGCAACTGATGTGTTTAAGGCAGCAGACAGGATAATTCTGATAAGTGCAGGAAGAAAAGGGGGGACTGTGTGGTAGAGATACAGATACCAGTGCAAGGGGTGGCCCGGAGGCAGTGCGAGAGGGTGGCTGGGTGAGCAGATACCTGGGCCTAGAGGACAGAGGGTGGCCAGGTGCATGCTGCTGAGAGAGAACAGATCAGCAGGGAAGAGGGGGCCGAAGGCAGAAGCAAAGAGGGTGGTCTGGAGGTGCTTCCGGAACCAGAGATGGTTCTCCTCAAGTTTTAGAGTGTCAGGGAGGCTGTTCCAGAGGGAGGCCCCAGCCGAAGACAGAGATCTATCCCCAGCTAATTTCTTTGAAAAATGACTGACCCTGAGGGAGTTAGAGATAGAGGAGCAAAGAGCTTGAGAGGGAAGGTATTTGTGGAGGGATAGCTGAAGGCATTTTGGACCCAGGCCCCCAGAAAGCCTTGTGGACAATGCAGAGGGTTTTGAATGTAATCTTTGCATCCACTGGGAGCCAATGGAGAGATTTCAGAGCTGGAGAGATACAATCCCAGGGCTTGAGGCCAAGGAAAAGTCTTGCAGTCCTGTTCTGGAGTAGATGCAGAGGGCTGAGAGTAGAAATACAGTCACAAAAATAGGCAGCATGCAAAGACACATGTGTAGTATGAGTTAACTGTGGGTCAAAAGCTGAATGTAAAAACATACGCAGAAGCAATGTGAAGCTAAAGAGGTGCTTGGTGAAGCGCCACAAGCGTGATCTTGATTCAAAGTGACCAGTGTGCGCAACCACTGACCAATCAGCAGAGCAAGCGCACTGTGGCGTGAATCGAAATGACAAGAACGAGTCGTGCAGCCAAGGGCGGGATCTGAGGGGCGTGTTATGTCAAGCACTGCATTGACACAAGTGGAAAAATGGAAAAGTGTCAAGCGGTCGTGGTGATGCACCATTTACTAATCAAGAAGGGAGGGAGGCAATGGCAGCAGGTAGTCCCTGGTAAATTTGACAGGAGACTCAATGGTAAAGCATCATGGCCCTTTAAATGCCCAAGAACCAGGCATCGAAATTAGCATGTAATTAAGAAATAAATAATAATAATACAATAAAAATGGATGATCAAGGGAGTCAAAATGTAATGTCAGATAATGCTACGAATCTGGAATTTGTGGTTTTTGTTCTATGATAGAGCAAATCGCTCTTGCTGCACCTCTGCGAAGAAAAGTATCCAGCATGGCAAAGAGTAGCAGGCAGCCTTGCGATTTAAGCATAAACGCAATTGCAGGTTAATGTCAACATCACCTTACAAATTTGGGAAATATACTTAGGTGCGACTCAAATAAGGCTCTGCATGCTGACATGAATTCTTAAGTTGCAGTTCAGCTTTGATTGCAATTGGGATTTGATCAAACTCAACTAAAGAATCATATTGATGTAAACCCAAAATGAGATGTTTGCATCCAACTTATTTCACCCACATAAAATCCTAAATGGCTGGTGCTGATAGAGACTCAGATATGTCATGATTTCTTTCCCTCATGTCCCCAGCCCTCCAAGATGTCAGGCTGGAGCCAGGCCACAATCACCTAGAGGGCCCTCAAGGGCCTCTCCATCCCTCCAAAGACCCACTTGGAGTCAGACTTGGCGCTTGTGGCACCAGACTCACTCACTCCCGTAGGATAACATTGGGGATTGGACTTGTAGTGCATTGATGGGGACAAGATGGATGCCCCCACATATTTCGGTTCCCAGAACTGCATGTGCAGTCTAGTCTTTTGGGTATGGTTCAGCCCAGAGACACCGGTGAAACCCAGAGTCTATTTAAGCCACGCCCAGGCTGAGAAACATGCTTTGTGTTTTTTGCACCTGCAGCGTGACATTCACCGTGTTCGGATCGGTCTCCAGTAGGCCTGCATCTTTCTTCTACACTCAGCTCCTGCAAGAACAAGAATACCGTTAGGAACAGCCTTACCTTGCGGCGCTTCTGCCCATCAGTCATCGCTCCTTCTGTTCTGCGGGCATCTTCAGCGGTGTCATTCCCATCCGGCACGCCACTTCCTAAGGAAGAGGGAAAAGAACAGAAAAAAGGCATTACTAAGCATTCAGCAAATTTTCGCTTATTTAAGACTGTACGATCTTCAAACGCTTACCTGAATCCCAGCCGCTCTGGAGGAACTCTGTCTCCCGAACTTCTCATCCATGTGCAAGAGGGAAAAGACACTCCAGGTTAGCGTGGAATCATCTAGAGGCGCCGCATACCGCACTTACTCACCGCATTTCTTCTTCATAACCGGCATCCACGCTGAAAACGTCCCGGCACCTAAAAGACACAGAAAGATAATTCAGTTCAATACAAATACGAAAGGGTCGCATCGCGCATCGCGCTCTCACTCACCTTCAGCGCTACTCATCTCAGCATCACGTACCATCCGCGGACGCCGGTCATCATCTAAGGAAGGAAAGGAACGAAGTTAGAGAACTGTTCGAAAGACTCATTATACTTACCTGTCGGACTCTTGCCAGTGAAGTAACTAGGCAGCAACGAGCCCGAATCAATCAACGCGCCCCTGCACTGAAAGCAGGACAGAGAGCACACTTTCCACGAAAACAAGGTGAGCTGTGGATCAAAGGGACAGGTTGGACCCCGGGGAAGAAGGGGTTCAAGCATACAGAGACAATAGGAAGTTAAACTCTACCAATCCTGTGTTTCAGGCCCAGTCTCCAGTCTAGTAGACTCCAGGGAAGGGTTCAAGGTCGTAAGAGGTCAGAACAGGCTGAGTGACGTCCCCGTGGATACCAGGTGAGAGTTACAGAACACAAAGCCTCACATCAAAATTGACCTGGGCGTCATGGAAACATCAGAAACCGACCAGTTAGCCCACATGTTGGGGCAGCTACGTTCCGAAGTACATGCAGCCAGGCAGGAGACCAACACCCTGAGGAGAGAGCTGATAGTAGCCAAAGAACACACTGATGATTTAAGCCGGCAACTTCTCCAGTCACAAGCAGGCCATGCACCATTTCTGGGAAGCATGCCCTCGATGCCAGCACCATCAGCCAATCCCGTTCAGATAACCCTTCCTGGGGCAGTTCCCTTGGCCCCACCCAAACAATTTACAGGGGATCCCAAGAGGTTTGCATCGTTCATGAACCAGTGCTGCCTGCACTTCCTTTGTAGACCAGGGGCCTTTCCGAATGACCAATCACGGGTCGCTTTTGTGCTATCCTACCTGAGTGGTAGCGCCGTGGACTGGTCTGTGCCCTTTGTGGCCCAAGACGATTCTTTGCTGCATGACTTCAGGGGCTTTCACCAGGAGATGGAAAAGCTGTTCGTCTGTCGTACTCATGGGCAGGCATTAGACAACTTCTGTCCCTACGCCAAGGGAATCAAGACCTATTAAGATACATAGCCACGTTCAATAGACTTGTAGTTGAAGGAGAATGGCCAGTGGAGAAGAGTACCACGTTATTTCATCAGGGGTTGCGGGGGGAGCTCAAGGATGTTCTCGCACAAGTAGTGAACCCCCAGAAAGACTGCTCAGAATTCATTGACCTTGTTGTTCAACTGGATCATAGGTTGCAGGACCGAAGAGCAGATCAAACCAGACCGGACCCTTGCCCTATGTATGTGCGTTCAAAGGACAAAATTGCCTGCACAACGGAAGGTTCAGGAGAACCAATGCAAATCGGGGGGGTCAGATCCCCCTTGACTAAAGCGGAAAGGTATAAAAGGAGACAGCAGCAGTTATGTCTGTACTGTGGAAGGTCAGGTAATTTCCTTAAAGAGTCCCCTGTGAAGCCACCGAGGAGGACGGTAGGGGCCACGGACAAGGAAGATACCATCAAGGAATCGGAAAACTCCCCAGCCCGGCAAATGTAGGGGTCCACTTGCCGAGCGAAGAAAGTGAACTACAGACCTCCCATTTTGCACTATCTGTGGTCTTGATCAATCACCAACAACCATCTTGGATGCACGCAGTAAGAGCGTACATTGACAGTGGAGCCGTGGGAATTACATCGACCAGGATCTTGCGGCAAAGATGGGGCTTCCGTTACACCCTAAATCAACCACCGACACTGTTACCACTGTCGACGGCACGGAAATAGCTTCTGGTCCAGTATCCCAATGCACTGCAGCTTTAACCCTTCTGTGCCAGGATGGACACCAAGAATCTAGCATTTTCGACCTCATTAAGGCACCACAGTTCCGGTTGATTTTGGGAATACCATGGTTGGTAGCTCACAATCCTCGAATCGATTGGCGAGCAAAAGAATTGCCCTTTCCTGAGACTTGCGCCCACACATGTTATCGCCAACAGAAACAACCAATAGACACCAGAACCTCCACGCTTGCGACTTTGGCAATCAGCACCCTACCAAGTGAATACCAGGACTTTCAAGATGCCTTTCAGAAAGAACAGGCTAATACCCTGCCACCGCATAGACCATACGATTGCCAAATCGACCTGATACCCGGCGCACAAATCCCTTGTGGGCGAATTTACGCACTCACTGAACCAGAAAACCAGCACCTGAAGGCCTATCTTGACCAATACCTGGCCAACGGGTTCATCCATGCCTCGAATTCTCCAGCAGCCAGTCCTCTATTCTTCGTACCGAAAAAGGAGGGGGACTTGAGAACGTGCATCAACTATCGCGCACTGAACCAGATTACCGTAAAAAAATGCTACCCCCTGCCACTGATCCCTGAATTGCATGATCAAGTCAAAGATGCGCAAATCTACACAAAACTAGGCCTGAGGGGGGCATATCACCTTGTTCGCGGAAAACAGGGGGACAAATGGAAAACTGCTTTTCGCAACAAATACGGTTTGTACAAATATCAAGTAATGCCCTTTGGCCTTTGCAATGCGCCTGCAGCATTTCAATACTTCATGAACGATGTCCTACGGGAATTGATTGATGTCTGTGCTCTAGTGTACATCGACGATATTCTAGTATATTCCGCATCAAAGCTAGACCAGGTTAAACACGTCGGATCCATATTGGAGAAACTCTGTCAACACCAGCTCTATGCCAAGCTCGAAAAGTGCTCATTCCACGTCTCCGAGGTGGAATTCCTCGGCTTTATTCTCAGCCCGAATGGATTCCAAATGGATATACACAAGGTAGATGCTATCCTGAACTGGCCATCCCCAAATTCATTCAAGGGGGTTCAAAGTATGCTGGGTTTTGCAAACTTCTACCGCCGGTTCATCCCAGGATTTTCGCGAATCGTGCATCCCATCACGTCATTGCTAAGGAAAAGCAACAAAAAGTTCCAGTGGACAACAGAAGCCAAGGAAGCTTTCCAGGAACTCAAAGCAAGATTCACACCTGCCCCAATCTTACGCCACCCTCGCCCTGATCTCCAATACCTGGTGGAAACGGATGCCTCAAGCATGGCCATGGGAGCCGTCCTCTCACAAAAGGACCCCAAAACGGGCCAGTTACACCCAGTTGCCTTCTGGTCGCGTAAATTGACACCCCCTGAACTCAATTACGCTATCACAGACAAAGAACTCCTGGCCCTTAAGTCAGCCTTTAAGGCATTGCGGCACTACCTCTTGGGCGCCAGACACACAATCACTGTAATAATTGACCACCGGAAATCCAGTACCTAAAAACGGCAAAGGCCCAATCCTCACGCCAACTTCGTTGGGCTCTTTTTTTTGTTGAATATGACTACGTGATTACATTTCGACTAGGGGTGAAAAACGGGAAGGCCGATGCCCTTTCTCGTATGGGGGTGGAAGAGCAAGGGTATCAGACCCCTGATCCAATAGCAATCATCCCGAGTGACAAGCTCCTAGGAATCACAGCAACCATAACTCAGAAAGAATTACATGAAGAAATCCAAACCTGATGAGTCCAGAGCAATTACAAGCATGGCGTGCACAAGGAGAACATTACATGATAAAAGATCAGTTGCCCTACTTCAGGAATCGTTTATTCTTACGAAACCAAGAACTACGAGAACAAGTCATATCATGATTCCTTGATTGAGGGCCACCCCGGAATTGCTAAAACCCTGGCAAAGGTAAAACAAAATAATTGGTGGCCCACGTCGCGTAAAGACATTATCCAATTCATTCTATCTTGTGGAGTGTGTGCTCAAAACAAGTCATCCAAGCAGAAACCGGCTGGGCTATTACAACCATTGGAAATCCCACCAGCACCCTGGCACACGTTGTCCCTTGATTGTATTACTGACTTACCACCCAGTCAAGGGTTTAACACTATTCTTGTGGTTGTGGACCTATTTTCAAAAATGGCACATTTCATTCCTCTTAAGGGGCTCCCAAATGCTTCCACTCTGGCAAAATTATTTCTTGAAGGCATCGTACGGCTCCATGGGTTTCCTTCAGTTTTGATCTCAGACCGAGGTACTCAATTCATATCTAACTTCTGGAGAAAATTCTGCTTTATGGACCAGATCGACATCCGGCTATCCACCAGTCACCATCCTCAAACTGAGAGGACAAATCAGACGCTCGAGCAGTATCTGCGTTGCATGTTACACCAGGCTGAAGGAAGCTGGTTCAACCTATTATGGATAGCTGAATATGCTTATAATAATTCCCTACACACCAGCACTGGGCAGACACCCTTTTATACCATGTATGGCACGCACCCACATACTTCTGAGTTGGACGTTCCTACAACCCTGTAAATGCCAGCAGTCAAAACCTTGCACACGACCATTTCTCAAACCTTTAAATGGGCAGCTGAAAACCTACTTCAAGCTAAGAATCGACAAAAGAAGTTTGCTGATCAACACCGAGCAAAGGCCCCCAACTACCAAGTGGGAGACAAAGTCTGGCTGGCATCTAAAGACGTGTCCATTATAGGAACCCGAACTTTCCGTCCAAGATACCTGGGTCCATTCACCGTCACCTCCGTGATAAATCTTGTGGCGGTCAGACTAGCTCTGCCGTCAAACATGCAGATTCATCCTGTGTTCCACGTGTCTCTCCATAAACCTGTTCAACCTGGGACCCAGGTAGCAATGCCACCGCAGCCAGTAGTAGTCGCCGGGGAGCCAGAATTCGAAGTCAAGGACATCCTCGATTTAAATTATACTACTTAGTAGACTGAAAGGGGTATGGTCCACAAGACAGGACATGGGTGCCTAGTGAGTACATCCATGCACCTCACTTGCTTAGACAATTTAATCAAAACCATCCAAACAAACCAGGACCAGACACCTTGAGAGGGGCCTTGGGGGGGAGTGCTGTCATGATTCCTGCCCCTCATGTCCCCAGCCCTCCAAGATGTCAGGCTGGAGCCATGCCACAATCACCTACATGGCCCTCAAGGGCCTCTTCATCCCTCCAAAGACCCACTTGGAGTCAGACTTGGCGCTTGTGGCACCAGACTCACTCACTCCCATAAGATAAAATTGGGGATTGGACTTGTAGTGCATTGATAGGGACAAGATGGATGCCCCCACATATTTCGGTTCCCAGAACTGCATGTGCAGTCTAGTCATTTGGGTGTGGTTCAGCCCAGAGACAACTGGGATACTCAGAGACTATTTAAGCCACGCCCAGGCTGAGAAACATGCTTTGTGTTTTCTGCAGCGTGACACTCACCGTGTTCGGATCGGTCTCCAGTAGGTCTGCATCTTTCTTCTGCGCTCAGCTCCTGCAAGAACAAGAACACCGTTAGGAACAGCCTTACCTTGCGGCGCTTCTGCCCATCATTCATTGCTCCTTCTGTTCTGTGGGCATCTTCGGCGGTGTCATTCCCATCCCGGCATGCCGCTTCCTAAGGAAAAGGGAAAAGAACAAAAAAAAAGGCATTAGTAAGCATTCAGCAAATCTTCGCTTATTTTTAAAGACTTTACAAGCTTCAAACCTGAATCCCAGCCGCTCTGGGGGAACTCTGTCTCCAGAACTTCTCATCCATCTGCAAGAGGGAAAAGACACTCCAGGTTAGCGTGGAAACATCTAGAGGCGCCGCATACCGCACTTACTCACCGCATTTCTTCTTCATAACCGGCATCCATGCTGAAAACGTTGCGGCACCTAAAAGACACAGTAAAAGAACTCGGTTCAATACAAATACGAAAGGGTCGCATCGTGCATCGCGCTCTCACTCACCTTCAGCGCTACTCATCTCAGCAGCACGTCGCCATCCCCGAACGCCGTACATCATCTAAGGAAGGAAAGGAACGAAGTTGGAGAACTGTTCAAAAGACTTTATACTACCTGTCGGACTCTTGTCAGTGATGTAACTAGGCAGCAACGAGCCTGCATCAATCAACATGCCCCTGCACTGAAAGCAGGATGGAGAGCACACTTTCCAAGAAAACAAGGTGAGCTGTGGATCAAAGGGAAGAGTTGGACCCCGGGGAAGAAGGGGTTCAAGCACACAGAGACAATAGGGGATTAAACTCTACCAATCCTGTGTTTCAGGCCCAGTCTCCAGTCGAGTAGACTCCAGCGAAGGGTTCGAGGTCGTAAGAGGTCAGAACAGGCTGAGTGATGTCCCCGTGGATACCAGGTGAGCGTTGCAGATATGGGTAAGGGACCACAGCAGGAATGCTTATCCACCAATTTTCAGCTGGCACACCAGGGGCTGATGGTGACTCATGGATATGGGTAAGGGGCCATGGCAGGGATGTTTATCCAGCATTATAGAGCTGGCACCCCAGAGGCCTAAGGGGACTCATGGGTAGGTATAAGCACCATGGCAGGAATGGGTATCTAGCATTTCTTTTTCCGTTAAATGGCCCAATTTCAAGGTGACACTGTGAACATGTATTCAGTTTTAGTGTCCTATGAAGTATGCATATTGGCCTAAGCACATTCGCATTCACATCACACTACAAATCTGTTGCTGCAATAAAGTTAAATGTTAAATGTTAAAGGTATTTGTACCGCGCACCGTCACCAACGGAATTGGTCCCCAGGCGCTCTGGCGGATCTGTAATTGATAAGGGGGGGATTGGTTAGTCGGGTGAAGTGGGAGTAGGATAGTGAGAGGAGTGGTGTTCTGTTGGCAGCTTCAACTCGGTGTTCACCGGGTGCTGAGATTTGATGCGGGTATTGGATCGGTGTCAGTCCGCGTGTGCTGTTGCTCCGGCTTATGTGTTGTTGTAGTGTTGTGAAGTGCATGTGGCTTGTTGTGCGAGAGATGGTTGTGTGAGTTTTTTGAGTGAGATAGGTATGCAGAGTTTGAGCTTATATTGGTTAGTGGGTTACATGACCTTTAGCATGCTAACATTCACAGTTTTGTCTAAGTGTGGCACTTGTTGGACTTCACATGCGGGCATGCCAACATTCACAGTCTTTTCTAGGTGCGGCTCAGGCTAGTGTTTAGAAATGTGCCTAGATGTGGGTATGCTTAACATTCATAACTTAATCTGGATGCTACTCAGGCTGGTGTTCACAATTCTAAGTGTATAATAGTCACTTTGCCATTTTGTTTTATTCACCAATTTGAATGCAAGGTTCAGTGCCCAGCTCATTCTGCGTTTTCACTCTGAACACGGTACAAGACCGTGGCATGAACTTTCTGACAACTACGCGACAGGAATAGAGATTCAGCTGAGAGTGTTGTTTGTCTTACACTGTAGAACCTTGAAGCCTTTGCAGGAGCATAGGTAATCTACAAGTAGGTGACCGCCTGTCTCGACCATGTTTTCCCTGCTGAAGTAATTGTAATAATGTGCATCCAAACCATGCTCCTCTAGTGAAAACCCTATTCCCAAGCTTTAGAGCAGACTGAGATTAGGATCTAGGAGCAACACAAATAAGCTGTACAGCAAATGTTACCTTGTACCAGGCAACACAACATGCACCCACACTGTTTGCCCTGCTCCCAGACAGTAAATTGTCAATAGGAGGATGGGGAAATATGCAAAAATGTTGCCTTAGTCATACTATCTGCGTGGAAAGGTCATGAACTCTATGGACCCTCTCATATGAGGGGGCTGGACAAGTGTTTTCATATGTGATCCTGAATGTATATATGTGTGTATTTTTGGTGACTCGGGGCTCTCTCCCGCCACAGTGTCTGTACACATGCATCGTGGGGCGCTGAGACCTCAGTCTAGACTGTAATAAACACTGTTCTTTGACCATGTGACTGGCTATTTCCATTTCTTTGTAGTAAGCCTAATTTTGTGATCTTTCAGATGACACCTGAACAGGGACCCTCCCGTTGATGTTCCATTCACGTTGGATGAAGACAAGGCTGTCGAATCGATATCAGTGAGTAAAAGGAGCGCCTGCACAAGTGATGTGTTTCATCGCAGACGGCTGCGCCTGATCTCTGGCCGATTGCAGCGCCTAGAGGACATTGTGGCAAGGGTTCCAGAATTGAAGCTTGTTTTACCTGTTTGGAGGAATTGCCAGCAACGACGATTGTCCGTTGGACTTGATTGGAAATCAGGTGAGTTTGTTTCAGGAAGGAAACGCCCTGCTGATTTGATTTGTAGTAGTATTTATGCATAAATATTTTGGCCAGGTAAGACTGTGATTTTAAGTATGCCTTGTAAATTGTCATCCTCTTTGAAATGTTTTGTTGCAGAGGAAGAAAAATCTAGTAATTTGAAACATAGTTAACCTGCACCACCCGAGGGGTCGGCGGCGTATGATATGTATATAGCTTGCCACTTAAGCTCTATTTTATTCATCGATATTTGCCATTGACAAACCAGACATGCTCTAGACCTTCAGTGGCCAGTGCTGGGAAGCTTTGAGTTGGCGAGAATAGAATATTTCGAACCTGTATTATTGCATAATAAAGCTAGAGCAGCTGCATTTGACGCTATTAGGGATTGGAAGAAGGAAGCAAATAAATGACTCAAAAGTAGAGAGAAGCATGAACGTATGCATTTGACGATTGTGGAAAAGGCTTTAGTACATGATAAGCAGAACCAGAGCGAGGCCATTAGGCGTATGGATAGGGCCTTTCAAGGAGATGTGCAGAAAATATACCCATCACAAGATTTACATGTATCAGATGAGTTGTTGAATAATTTACTGAATGAGCAGAGGTCTGATTCAGGAGCCGATTCAACTTCACCACATCCTTATGTGTATTTGTATTTGTATTTATATTTATTGTGTTTATATAGCGCTTTAATCCAAAGCGCTTTACATTATAACAAGATACATAGAAATGTATGATAGTAGAAGCAATTTACAAGACATGAATCAAACCAATAAAACAGTAAGTAGAGCAATTAACCTGTGAGGGTAAGTAAGGGAAGGAGGGGGCAAGGAAGGGAAAGGAGGAGGGAAACAGAAAGGGCATTAGGGTGAAGATGTAAGGAGGGAGAGGTAAGGGTAAGGGGAAAAGGAGCAGGTAGGGAGAGGTGAGTAGGTGAAGATGTGTGGGAAGAGAGAGAGAGAAATGAGAGGGGGGTAAAAGGTATCAGGGTGGAGAATGGAGAAGGAGAGATTTCAAGGATGCACGCAAGGAGGAAAAGGTGGGGATGGAGCGGATAGAGAGATGTAGGAAGTTCAAGTGCAGGGGGGCTAACAGCTGAAAGGAGCGGAAACGGGAGGGGGGACGGTGAAAAGGAAGAGATCGGCAGATCGAAGGTAGCGGGAAGGGGCGTAGAAAGAAAGGAGAAAGGAGAGTTAAGAGGGTGCGAGATCACGGAGAGATTTAAAGACTTAAAGACTTTAAAGATTTAAAGAGAGATTTATGTGTCTCCCCCTACATCAGCACCCAGTTCAATTGTAACAGCTGCTGCTATACCAATCACACCAACAACAGCAACATTTCCTCCACCGACGAGCGCGCATTATTTGTTTTTACTTTCTTTACCGGCTGCCTCCACTTCCATTCCCCTTCCAGTACATGATGTGGTTGACACTGATTCAAGAATAGTGACACGTAGTACGATATCTGCAGAAAGGAAGAGGGAACTGCGTGAATGGGCTGAAATGTACATGGAGGGGGGGTGATGAAACAGCTGCTGTAAGTGCAATGTCTGACCACGGGGGTATTCCTGAGAAGAAGTATTGATAGACAAATGGGAGTGTAAGTTGCTGGAGTGATATGACTGGTTCAGCTATTCCACAGGAATTGCAGGATTGCAGTCAGGGAGCTGACAGTAGAGGACATAAGTGAGGCGATTAAATCGCTGACCACTTGCTAGATGGATTCCCCCCCAGTTTTATAAGGCATTCGACACAGAACTAGCCCCAGTCCTTCAGGAGGTATTCAAGGAGTCGTACGAAATGGGGGTGGTCCCGAGAAGCATGAGGGAGACATTGGTGGTTCTGATACCTAAGCCCGGGAAAGCGGTAACTTAGTGTGGTTCGTACAGGCCAGTAGCAATGCTCAACTATGACAGAATAATCATGATGACCGTACTAGCCAAGAAACTGTCAAATGTCATAGCGGTCATAGTACATGGGGATCAGAACGGGTTCATACCAGGATGGAACATACCGGCAAACCTGCGTAGGTTGCAGCATATTGTTGCGCAAACAACGGACTCGCAGGAGCTGTAAGTAGTAATCTCCCTGGATGCCATAAAAGCGTTAGATTCTATTTACTAGGAATGGCTTCTTGCCATTCCGAGACAATTCGGACTGGGTGACTACTTCATTGGGTGGATCAAAATCCTTTATGAGACACTGGTGGCAAGGGTAACCACTGGAAGAACAGTGTCAGCACCATGGGACAGACAAAGGGGCACCAGACAAGGCTTCCTGCTGTCGCCAGTGCTCTATGTTTTGGCCGATAGCTGAATACATCAGGAAAAAATTCTTCGATGCTGGCATCAGTGTACGGGGAGACCACCATGTCATCTCCCTATACGCAGATGATGTGCTGCTGTACTTAAGAGATGCACACCTTAATGTACTAGTAATGTTAGGGGCGCTGGAGAATTTTTCCAAGTGTCTGGGATCTCCTTCAGCACAGAGAAATCATCCATATTCCCACTGGTGGGCCTGGCAAGGAGCAAGGAAGTAGACCTCCCCAACGCAGGGATCCGGTGGAAACTGCACACATTTAGATAACTAGGGGTTAATATGTGGCACACACCTGAAGAGATTAATGGGGGCAACATTTTACTGGTGGTGCAGGGGTTCAGGAAGTCCACAAAGTTTTGGTCCAAATTGCCGCTATCAGTGTTGGGTAGGGCTACAGTCATTAAAATGATAGTGCTACTGAGGTTCCTATATTTTTTCCACAACACTCACTACTATATACCAGCCTCCATTTTTCGATTACTGGAAAAACTACTGAGGGAGTTGCTATGGGGTCCTGCCAGACACATGCTAGCCCTGAGCACGCTAATGTTACCATTTAAGTCGGGTGGGGTCCAGCTACCAGATCTGAAGAGGTACTATCTGGCGGCTCAACTCAGCTTTGTGGCCAAGTGGCTTGCAGATGAGACCACCTCGGAAACATGGCTGTTAAAACAGCTTGTAGCACTGGCGGACCTGAAGGAAGTTCTACCGGTCCCGTTGAAATGCCTAGGGGAGGCAAAATGATTATACAGCTGGATAGGAGAGTTTGGGGCAGAGCCATGGTGGTGAAGGAGGGGCTACCTAATGGCCAATTATTATGGTACCGGAGGATCAGGAAGGTGGCAAAAGGGAAATGGAAAGAGTAGCCGGAGGAACTAGAGGCAGATCCAACACTAACACTAATACACAACCTGAGGGTTGGGTGGAAACCAGTGTCCAGGCTTTATACCCAGCTCGCAGACAGACCCAACCCTAAAAGTGACATGTTAAAACAGTGGTGGGAGGTAGACTTCGGAATCAGCATTGCGAAGAAGGAATGGGAAGGGATCCTATTATACCCCGGGAAGTTTCTAGAAAGGCCCGATTTTGGCTGATCCAACGGAATGTCCTTTACAGGACATATATGACACCGAGCAGAATAGCCAAATTCAGCAAAAGTATGAACCCATTGTGCTTCTGGTGTAGATCGGAAGTGGTGGGTATGATGCACATGTTCTGGGGGTGCCCGAAAATACAGCACTTCTGGGTCAGGATAAAACAATCTTGCAGAAGTGCAGGAGTGGCACAGTATCAATGGACACCAATCAATGCCTCCTGGGGGCCTACCGTCGAATAAGCAAAGTTAAGCATGTTGTAAAATTTATGGACATGGTATGTGTGCTGGCCAAAAGGGCCATTGCAATGGCGTTGAAGTCAGCGGGGGGCCCACAGTATGACAGATGACACAGCGAATTGGAACACTGGACGGAGGCAGAAACTAGGGTGTGGGGAGGTGGAATAGCTAAGGCAGGAGGGGATGCAAGCCCTGCCTACGAGGCTTAGAAAGCTCTAATCTGGGCCATGTTCCACCCATCAGATGATAAACCGCCGTGAAGGACCCAAGTCCACTCACACAGTGGCCAGTGATTATTGGAGGTTAGGCCCTTACAAGCAGGCAACATGGCCTGTCGCGCCGGGCTCCCAAAATCCCCAGTGACACCCAGGTGCCAGAACCTTTCAGGGGCAGTCTGTGAGCCCCCATGAGTGAACTTTGAAGTGAAGACTATTTATTGTTATTATACAAGTTATTTGTTGATGCTAATCTATCTTAAGTACATGTTGGCCAGTGATTGGAAATTGAGCAGCAAACTGTCAATGTACTTTACAAATGCCTATGTGAACATTTTAAAATAAAATAAAGATAATTTGAATTGAGATAAGCAACACACATCCTACGTACAGAAACGATTTTTGCCTCCATTGAAACCTGTTAGTGAAGAAGTGTGCATTTGTACAAGGACGCACTTAGATGGATTTCAGGTGTCTCTATTATTGAAGTGCATAATACCTTTAGTCAGTATGCACCGGCTATGCAGCGGAAGGTGTTACAAGTGATGGCTGAGCATTTACAAGATGAATGCATGAAAAGAAACTTGTGTTGTCCAGTGGATATGATGGTGATTTATAAAAGAGCATTTTCACCCGACAGCACGTTAATCTATTTGTCGCTCGGTTTAGCCCTATTGCTTAACAAGCGTTCAGAACTCCCTATTATACAATTGCCTATGAGAGAGGTTCCTCCGACACTAGTCCCAAAGGTAGAAACCCCAGCTCCAGGACAGGTACCTGCTTCCACTATTCCAGCATATTATATTTCACAGTTTGTTCACATTCCATTTTCGAGACAGGAAGTGAATACGATTAAGCAGTCCATTCAAGACATTTGGAAGAATCCTACAGGGTTCTACAAAGAGATATAATCAGTTTTGATTATGTCATTTATCACCTTAGGGGATATTGGGGGTCATTCCGAGGTTGGTGCTAAGGAAAAAACGATGCCAGTAAAGGAATATCGTCATCGATTACCGCTACGGGACATTCTGACCTACCAGACCGCTATTAATGGCATCAGAAAGTACGGAGCCGTTAATAATAATGGTCTGGGCGTGCACGCGACCCACCATGCCGGCATTAGCGGCATGCCGTAAACTGGAGCAGATCCCAAATGAGGCGGAGATGCAAATAACGGCCTCATGAAGTCGGAAAAAGTGCTTACCGGCATGCCGTAAATACTGGCATCGCTGACCTACCGTTATATGCCCAGAGCAGTGTTCCCAACTGCCACAGGTGCACACAATCAGCACAGGTGGAAGCTATGGGGTCTGGCCCAGTACAAAAGGAGCACACCCACACACCACACACCCCCCCACACCAAGATGATTCCAATAGTAGTAGCATTACTGGAGCTGGAGGACTTGCTTGTATTGCCACAACATCAACAACAACAGCCGCCACCATAGGGGAGACGCAGGAGGAGAATGAGGGTGTGACAGGCCCAGAAGGCCCACCAGTGCCGCCACTGTTACCATGCCGGCAGCCCCCAATCCCTTGCATCAGAGCCAGTCCTTTCAACCTATTCCCAGAGCAGATCCACACCCTGCACCGTCTGGACCAGGACACCATCACCACCATAGTGGACCTGATACATGAAGACATAGTGAGCCTCATGAAAAACGCATCGCCATCCCCCCTCTACTGAAGGTAGTGTCTATGCACCACCCATCAGCGACCCTCACCTTCCATAATGCCATCCTGCACCATGCAGTGCATATGCACCATGTTGCTGTCTCCAGCATATCACCACACTGGACAAACATCCCTGGGAGTTAATTAAACTGAACCTACTAGGGAATCCACTGTCCGCCACAGGGCCGGCACACTCACAGGAGTGCTGCATGTCACCATGGGAATGCCAATGCTGATTGCCCAATATTGCACAGACTACTGCCAACGCTCCCTCTTAGTAAATCTCACAGGACACAACAACTCACTATTTTGACACAAACACAGCTGTATGCATACACCATGCATGCGCAACAAGTCGGCAGTGCACACCATGTATCATCTTGAAGTTGCAACCCACACCATTAGACCATGGCACAGGACACATGGAGGAACAGAAAATGGCATCAATGCATCGAGGGACATGTGCATGTGGGTAACGATAACCTGTAAGCGTGTGTGACTAGTATAGCTGTCCTTCATGATTCCCCTGACATTTACCTTCATTTTAATGCTGCACAATATGTGCATCCGTCGGAACGTGCCCCTGCCCCCTGACATTGAACTGCTACCACCTGATGAAAATGAAGGGGAACATGAAGATGTGGCAGGACATCATCATGGTGCCGATGCACAGGAGGGACGTGCTGTGCGCCAGTCAGTGATTGCACAATATTCCTGACACACATGTCAGCAGAGGGTGACCTGATAGTTGGACAGAGGGTACTGGGTGTGGGGGTACATGTACACTATGCACTGTATATGAATAAATGACACATGCGCATTGATGAATGTCCACTCAGGTCTTCTTTTTGAAACAACCAGTGTATTGAATGTAACAATATAAACCTACGTCACAAGACCCTCCACCACCCTCCCCCCCTCACCCTCCCCCCCTTCCGCCTCCCCCCACAACTCCCCCACACACCTTCACCCCCCTCCCCCCACAACTCCCCCACACAAGTCCCAATGAGTCCACGAAGCCTAGATGAGGCTGCCATAACATTAATTTGGCACTCCCAGAGCCAAGGGGTGGCATGTCCCGTCGGCACTGAGCACGGACCAACCTGCGGAGCGGGCTCGTTTGGGTGGAACTGCAGGACGATGGTGTGGCCTCCTGCTGAGGTTGTGGGGCGGGATGACCTGCCTCCAACGCATCAGCGATGCGCCCTAGCACCTGCCGGAGGGCCGAGACCTCCGCGCGGCTGGTGTTGTCCATAAAGGACCGGCCTAGTGCTGCTAACTCTGTACTCCACTCCTCTCTGGCCTGACGGTTGTCCTCTACAAACTCACGGACGAGTGCAGTGAGCAGGTCAGCCCGCTGAGGCCCTGCAGCTGCACCTGTGGGTGTGCTCAGAATCTGGCTTTCATGCCCAGCCTGCTCATCCTCCCCAACACTGGACTGATATGTCCCTGAGTGTGGTCATGGTCAAAAAGCTCTGGGATGTTGGTGTTCCCAGTATCGATCAATGATTCTTGGGGGGATGCAATTTGGGTTGGGGTATGGACCACATCCATTATGTCATCCTCCATCGTGCCCCAGATGTCCTCCTGGCTGTCATCCACTGTCAGGGGTGCCGTGTCTGTCACCTCCCCAGCCACACTAGACTCCTCCGAATGGGGTGTCTCACAGGTGTCTCCAGGCAGAACAGAGGGTGGGGGGGTGGTGGTGCTGTGCCATCCACAGGCCTTGGTGGCCTTGGTGGTACAGGTGCAATGTGTACCTGCAGTGGCATGGTTGCTGGGACATGGTGCCTCCTGGCTTGTCCCCTGGATGTTGACGGCTGGTTGCTGTCCTCCTGGGACTTCTTACTGGGTGTGCCTTGTGCAGAGGTGGTGTCCTGCTCTTCGCTCTCATGGTCACTGCATGTGGGGGTGGAAGAGAGGGACGGCATGAGTGATGTTTTGATAGGCATCCCACATACATTGGGACAATTGCTCATCCACACAATTGTGGGTAATACGCATTTGTGTTGGGAAGGGCACGTCATTTCATACATGGGTGGTAAATGCAGCCATATGTCAGCGTCACTCATGTTGGCCAGGAACAGTGCTGTCTAACATGCCTACTGTTTTGGTCATGAATGCTGTGTGCCTTGTGGAATTTCCTACTTTGTGTGGTATGTGTCATGTACGGTATTGCCTTGCAGCAGGCATCAGCATGGGTCTCTGATGCTTCGGCCTACTTTACAGGGAGTGTGTGTGTGGCCGACCATGGCGTGACTCTTTGGACAGACATTGGCATTGACTTTCATCAGATTTGGCATAACAGTGTTTACTTTGGACACTCACCTCCATCGCCAGATGTCGTGGCACCACACTCCATCTCGCCTACGCCTTCAATGGATCTCTTTTTTACGTAGCACTGCCTCTCTCCTCATGTTGCTGCTGAAGACTGTGCCTGCATGCTCGTGCAAAAGTGTCCACAAGCATCTGGAGCTCGTCCTGATTAAATCTTTCCTTTCTGAGGCTGGAAGATCCCTTCTTCAGAGCTTTCGGCATTCTTGTGTTGTAGGAGGAAGTTTTCAGGCGATCAACAGTGTCCCAGGGGTCCTGTGTGCTGAGGATGGCAATGGATTGTGTTCTTAAAGATGGCCGCCATGCTCCTTCCCATTCCTGTGCAATGGCGCTATTTCCAGTTCCGCTTATTAGCAATGACCGTAAATAGCGGTGTCTGCTAATTACAGTCACCGCTATTTACAGTCACCGCTAATGACGCATTAGACAATGTCGGTAATGTTATCTGCGCTTAGCTTGATGCCCGTAAGGCCATTTTGGGGGCCTTTTTCGGCATGGCGCTAGGTACCTTACCGGCAGGGCGCAAAGCTCATGCCCGCAAAGTCGTAATAGTCCTCTATTAGCGGACTGGTGCCAGCACGAACACCCTATTTGCGCCAGCCGGTAAGGGGCGTTACTTACCTCCAAACTCGGAATGAGGGCCATTGACTTGCTGTTTCCCGTGATCCTACCTGCGGATTTATGGAAACAGATTAGGACTGTAGATGATCAAGCAGGGATGGGCGATACTTGGGATGCCTTGACACAAACTGATGGGGTTAGAAAAAAAGCAGGCGAGAAACTGCCTCAGGCTATATTAATGTTGCCGATTAATATAGTGACCAAACTAAAAACTTTAGTGCCCGAGAAGAGAATTATATGGGACAAATTGACAACATGCATGCAAGGGAAGGTCGAGGGTGCGGCTGAATTTTTCATCAGATTTGAACCAGTGTTTTTGGATTTTAGCAAGATTTGAGTACGGAACTAGGAAAAAGATTATTTGTTGACAAATTTGTACGAGGATTGTAGCCTGTCATTCAAACTCAGATCATGATATCTGAATGTGCATGGCAGGCAAAATCACAATCGGAAGTGCTGCACATGGCCCAGTATTATGAGAACAGGGTGAACACAGAGAAGGAGAAGGTGGAAAAGAAAAACGGCGATTTGAAAACTAGAGTACTTCTGCAGCAAATAGCACATGGATCGAGGGGCAGAAACACTCAACCAAGGGGTCAGTTTGCGCCACAACTGGGAGCACAAATGGGTCCCGTGCACATGAACTTGTGTGCGTATTGTAGACAGGAAGGCCATTGGAGGGCACAGTGTCCGTTCCGCCAACAGCAAACTAATAACCCATATGGTACGATCGGGAGGCGATCAAGGGATGGTCCTAGCATTGGGGGTCCTGGTAGATACCAATTTACACAGAATCAGCAGAATCAACCACAAGACACATATGTGGGTAGCCATGGAGGAGGACATCCACAGAATGCGAGTAGCGGGAATGTCGTTGATAATTCTACTCATGCTTATTTTACAGAAGATTTTACATCTGACAATATATTGTTTCGCTAGGACAGCCCGAAGCAGGGTCTGGAATCATTACCTATTCCCGTAGATCAAAAAGGGCCCTACATTGAGATGAAGGTGGGGAATAGGGAGCATATATTTCTAGTAGATACCGGAGCACAAAAATGTTCCATTTACCATTTGCGGGTTCCAGATATTCTACTGTCACAGCAGAGCAATGTTTCCGTAGGGTTCTCCGGTACACCAGTAGTCAGTCTGGTCTCCCGGCCGGTACTGATTGCATTGGGATTGTTTACTGATTGTGTGCAACGAATTGCGGCGAGAACCTGTTGGGATTGAATTTGTTGAAGAAACTAAATGCTGTGGTGTATTGTTCTCCAGATGGAGTGTATTTGACGATCTCCACCCAACAAAATTCTGCTTTGCAATTCTTGTTTATGCCTTTGCCCAGTGAGTTGAGTAGAGTACCCACACAGTTATGGGCGGTGAATGATAATGATGTTGGGATTCTTACTGTTGAACCGGTGTGGATAATCTTGAAATAAGGTATTACCCTGCCACATATTCCACAGTACAAACTATCAGTAGAAGGTGAGTGTGCTTTGAAGAGACTTGTTTCAGATTTTTTACACCGAGGTGTTATTGAAGAGATTTCTGGGAGTGTGTGTAATAGCCCGATTCTACCCATATATAAGAAACAAGATCATATTTTACCTTGCCGTTTTATAATTGATTTGTGTGCAATTAACAAGATTGTCGTGCCACAGTTCCTGATTGTTCCTGATGTTATGAACATTTTGACCATGATTCCATCTAAAGCCACATATTTTATTGTTATTGATTTGAAGAATGCTTTCTTTAGTATTCCCGTACACCAGATAGAAGGTACTTGTTTGCGTTCACTTTAGGAGGACGCTTTTTCAAATTCACACGTGTTCCTCAGGGTTATACTGAAAGCCCGAGCATATACAGTAGGACATTGAAAGAACAGCTTGATATGCTTGAGTTGCCGTCAACCTGAACGTTGCTGCAGTACATTGACGATCTGCTCATTGTTGCAGATTCTGAGGACACTTGCAAAGAGGGTACTATTTTACTGCTTATTCATTTAGCTACACATGGATTTACAGCGTTGTTGAAGAAGTTTCAGTATTGTCGACAGAAGTTCACCTATTTAGGCTATTTCCTGTCAAAGGAGGGAAGGCGTCTGACACCTGAACGTATACAAAGCATCTCTGACATGCCTGTTCCAAATATACAGAAGGAAGTCAGAGCTCAGATTGGCATAGCTTCTTATTGTAGACAGTGGATTTCAAATCTTTCACTTTTGATCAAACCTATGCTGGCATTAACAAAGAAGGATGTTCCTTTGCCTTTGCCATGGGACATAGATTGCCAGAATGCTTTTGACCTGCTCAAAGCTGCATTATGTTCCACGCCAGTATTGGGCACTCCAAATTATGAAAAGGATTTTGCGTTGTATGTGCATGAGGGAAAGGGTTGTGCTTTGGCTGTATTGACACAGGAACATGGGAGAAAGAGCAAACCATCTGGCTATTTTTCCTCCATGTTAGTTCCTGTTGCATGCACTTTGTCGAAATGTTTGAGAGCTGTGGCTGCTGCTGCTGCGTCAGTAAAACAAAGTGAGAGTTTGGTATCTCACTTCTGCTTGATTAACGAGATATGAGTTGATTCGGTTTGCACTGCACATCCAAATGAAGAGATGCTGTACTTTGAATCCAGCTGAACTTTTTCAGTCTCCACGAGTAGAAGACTGCACTAATGTCATGTCCCATGATTGCCTGTATGTTACAGAACAAGATACAAAAGGCAGAATTGATTTGAGTGATACACCTTTGAAATCTTCAGATGGGAAACTATTTTGTGATGGTTCCTGTTTTAAGTTACCCGATGGTACTTCCTCTGCCACCTATGCAATAACCACAATAGACACTGTTGTTGAGAGCAGAAAGGTATCGCCTAATTCCACCCAGGCAGCAGAGATAATTGCATTGACCAGAGCATGTGAGATTTCTGAAGGGCTTAGTGTAAACATCGATACTGACAGCCAGTATGGGTTTGGAGTGGTTCACAATTTTGGACGATTACGGGCGGAGAGGGGATTCTTGACATCACATGGCAACAAAATTCAAAATGGTACTCTAACAGTACAATTGTTATCAGCACTAGCACTTCCTACACAGTTAGCGATAATGAAATGCGCCACACACCAGAAATGAATGCAAGATGTAGGAAAAGGAAATGCTTTTGCCAATGAAATTGCCAAACAGACTGCTACCGATCCACACTCACGAATGTATGTGTTGGATGCAGCTAAATGGGTTACTGACACTAATTTGATGGAAGAAGGGGTCAATAGTGTGAAAGAAATTCAGGCTGAAACAACAGCAGAAGAGATCAAACAATGGGTGAATGGTCTGGCGGGATTGGATGTTAAGGGTTGTTGGGTAGACAATGAGAAGCAAAGATGGATGCTGCCCAAAGCTTATGTCACTGCTGTACTCACTATGGCTCATGGTCCAGCACACATTTGTACAAAAATGATATGTCAGCATTAAGACCACGTATGGTACAACAACAATATCCTGAAAATTGCTGAATGTTTAGTCCAGAATTGTATGATATGTCTACAACACAACTTTGGGAAGAGCACACCAACCACGAAGGGTAGTTCTGGGCCTCCCTCCATGCCATTTGAAGTGATTCATTTTGACTTTATCGAGATGGAACAATGCCAAAACTACAGATACGTATTAGTTGTGATTTGTGCCTTTAGCAAATGGGTTGCGGTTTTTTTCCCCGGAAGACCACAAGGCACTATGGACGCCCAAAGCCATGCTAAAGGAATATTTTGCTAGGTATGACCTGCAGTGAGTCATTTGGTCTGACAATGGGCCTCACTTTATCGCTGATGCCATTCGGCAAATATGTGCAGGATTACAGATCGATAAATGTTTTCACTCAGCGAGACATCCTCAGTGTGCCCGTTTGGTGGAATGCCACAACAGTATTTTGAAGAATCAACTAGCGAAGGTGTGTACACACAGTAATCTACAATAGCCTGAAGCTTTACCAATAGCCTTACTTTCAATGCAAACATCCACACAGTCAAAGATAGGACTTTCCCCGTATGAGATTGTTATGGGAAGACCTGAAAATGCATGGAATGTACCGAGACCTAAAAAGTTGGCCGAAATCAAGTATCCATCACTGTCTGACTATTGTGACCAGTTGACTCAAAACTTGCGTTTGATTCACCAACAGGTTCAAGCAGCCTTGCCAGAAAAATATGAGGGGCCAGGCCATCGAATTCAGCCTGGGAAATTTGTTCTGTTGAAGAACTTCGAGAGGAAAAGGTGCCTTGCACCTCGCTGGACGGGGCCGTACCAAGTGCTACTGGACACGCAGACAGCAATACGCATGTCTGTAAAGCGCCATTGGATCCACACGACACACATGAAATGAGTACCACTGCCTTTGCCTCTCGACGAGGGTGACAAAAAGGAAATCGATCACCATGTGCCTGTTCTGATCGACAACAAGAGTGATACGAAACCACTTCCTGAGTCCATGGGGCTTGGGGAAACAGTTCTTTCTTCTTCCTCTGCATCGACCGACATTATTTCTTTGGAGATCAATGATCCTTTGTTCATCGTTGATTCGGTACCTGGAGCTTTAAGGTACAATCTTCGACCACAAAATCGGATTTAGTTCAGGGATTGACATTGCGTTTTGTAATAGGATAGGAAAGTGTGGTAGGACTACTGCACCAACACGAAGCCAACATTGTGCCATTCCCTCATCATTCCCCTCCGGACAAGCTAAAGGGCAGGGAGTGGCAAAGAAGACTACAAGCAAGATTGGTCACACGGTCAGGTGCCACCAATGTATGAACTTATAAAGCCTATCAGTGAGGCTTCTTAACAGACGCTGAAAGACTATGCCTGCATTTGGGACTGCTCGGATAAATGAGGACATGGTACCTTTTCAGATTGATGGGCCTGGATATCAAGGGCCATGGTCCCCAAGGACAAAATGGATAATAATTTCTGTGAAAACCTGTTTTATGGTCACATTGATACCTGTGCTATGGTATTTGTAAAGTGCACATCCACTCGATACTCTGTTGACAACTGTCAATGCATCCACAATGTCTCCTCTACACTTGTACGCACACAATCTTCATCCACGTGATCTCAGTCATAGAGGGGGTTATCGTAACAACACTCTCATGATGATTATGAATGCAACACATGCTATTCTGAATAAAACAAATTGTTGGGTTTGCTCACCTCTGCTACAGCATGGTGAGAAATGGGTACGTTGGTATATTCATCCTCTCCCTCTGTCTACTGCATGTTATTCTCATTTAGGGCACTGTTCTTTGGACGATGGATCGACAGCACCTCTCGTAACTTCAATGGTACAAATGTTAATGAATTTGATCGACTGGTATTGTTGCTGCTAGGGTGTTCATTGTATGTAAACAAATGCACCCTCAATACTGCCACTGCAAAAACAATCTGACAAATATTCCAGACCTTACCAATTGATGATCTATCTTAAAATGACTCCATTAGGGAATAAGGGGGTTGCTCCTCCATCATTCAACATCAATCATGATCCTGAAACTGTCCTGTTCTCTTTGCGAAATAAAGGTTCCCAGCCTATGGGCTCCTATGATAAATGCATGCACATGCTTGTTCTAGTAAAAGAAGATAGGCCTCTGTATATAGGGGGTTCCATCTATTTCGTTTGCGGGAGTAAGGCTTATCCTTGGTTACCTAAAGACTTGCAGGGTACATGTTATCTGGGAATACCTTTACCTGGGATATATATCACTTCCACCGCTGATATCTCGAAAACGTGTCCTAGAAAGGAAATGGAAGGTGACACTCCTCTGCAGGTGTTAGGGGACATCGCTAAATCCATGATAACATTCTGGGACAGATAATCAACTCTCAAACATTAGAAAACTGGCTAGAATTTTGGAGAAAACTATCAATGAGACCACTGATATCATGTTCAATATCACATTGGAACAAAAGGCCATTAGACTAGTGGCTCTTCAGAACAGGATGGTGTTAGACGTCATCCTGGCTGAGAATGGTGGTATATGCAAAATGGTTGGGTCCGCGTGTTGCGTTTACGGACCTGACTCCGCCCCCACCATTTTCCAAGCAATCAAGAGATTACATATTTTGGGTTCAGAAGTACACATTCCCCAAAGCGATTGGGATATCAGTACATGGTTCGGGATCTTACTGTGGACTTGGGGTTGGAAGATATTCTCTGTTCTAGCTACAAGTCTTAGTATAGTTCTTTTTTGTTGCTGCTGCATCCAATGTCTACCTGTCCTGGGTTCCATGATAGGAGATTGTTGTGCACCTTCATTGGTCAAATTGAAACCAAGCCCACATTTGCCTGTACATGTCACCAATGGACTGATCATGCAGGACGATGCTATTAAGGAATTTATGGCCATCAGTGTTTATGAAAGAGATGATTCGGGATGTTCTGATGATGACACTACATCCTGGTCGTCTGAGGATGCCATGTTTGGATGTTTCTCTTGGCTTAGGTCAAAAGGAGGGTTTGTGAAAATGGATTCAGTTTTAGTGTCCTATGTAGTATGCATATTCACCTAAGCACATTCGCATTCACATCACACTACAAATCTGTTTCTGCAATAATGAAGGTCACGTTGCCATTTTGTTTTATTCACCATCTTAAATGCAATGTTCAGTGCCCTGCTCATTCTGCGTTTTCACTCTGAACGCGGTAGCTTGAACGTTCTGACAATTACAAGACATGAATGCACATTCTGCTGAGCGTTTTGTTTGTCTTACAGTGTAGAACATTGAAGCCTTTGCAGGAGCATAGCTAATTACAAGTAGGTGCCCGCCTCTCTCGACTATGTTTTCCCCACTGAATTAATTGTAATAATGTGCATCCAAACCATGCTCCTCTAGTGAAAACCCTATTCCCAAGCTTTAGAGCAGACTGACCTTAGGCTCTAGGTGCAACACAAATAAGCTGTACAGCAAATGTTACCTTGTACCAGGGAACACAACATGCCCCCAGGCACTGCTTTGCCCTGCTCCCAGACAGTAAATTGTCAGTAGGAGGATGGGGAAATATGCAAAAGTGTTGCCTTGGTAATACTATCTGCGTGTAAAGGTCATTAACCATGTGGACCCTATCATATGAGGGGGCTGGACAACTGTTTTCATATGTGATCCTGAATGTATATATGTGTGTATTTTTGATGACTCAGCGCTCTCTCCCACCACAGTGTCTGTACGCAAGCATCGTGGGGCGCTGAGACCCCAGTGTAGACTTTAATAACTGCTGTTCTTTGACCTTGTGACTGTCTATTTCCATTTCTTTGTAGTAAGCTTCATTTTATGGTCTTTCAACACAATGGGCCTCATTACGACCTTGGCGCTAAGGGGTTAACGGCGCCGTAAAAGGCTGCGGTGCTGTTAACCCCTTAGCGCCTAATTACGAGGTCCCGTTGCGGCTCCCGACGTTAACGGCTGGTCTGGACCAGCCGTTAAAGTAGGGACCCGCAAAGGGACCTTGAAGGTAATTATGGTACCGCAATTTGCAGTACCGTAATTACAGCCTTCCCCATTCCCATTGAGCCCTATGGGGCAAAAATGGGAATGGGCAAGGGCCAATGGTGCATGGGGAATTACCGCCCTGCCAACCTTGGAATGGGGTGGTAATTCCCCATTGCACCTTGGCGGACTCGTTACAATACCGGCAGCAACCATGGTGCTAATAGCGCCATTGGTTACCGCCAGTGTTGTAATGAGGGCCAATGTATTGAAAGCATAATTATCAAGGTAATTGTGCATGCAATGGAAGAATACTTTCCCTATTCCAGCATCCGTCCCTGTGAAAGGGCTTGCAGTGTTGACATTATTTAAAACATGGGAGGATGAGAACCTGGTTGTGTAGAATGTTGTAATTGAATGCAAGAGTTGGAGGGGTGGGGAAATGTTGCCAGATATCTCTATGTCAACATAGGAATAACGCTTTAGTTCTGGGCTTTAATCTTACACTTCAGGGCATTTTGGTGCTGTAGTCTTGGGTTTCACCAACTGAAATACAAGTGTAGTAAAAGGAAAGCCCAGGAGTGGTACACTGTGAGCGCAGTGACATGGCATCATCTGTCTAACTTAACTGGGCGTAGGAATTCAGATTCACAAATATTAGCTCCTGTGACATGACTAGCGGCCAGGACCCATCTTGCCTCAGTATCTTGATAACGCAGGCCAGATTGATGCGCTGCAAAGACACATAGTCATGGTTTGATCTGGAGACATTGGCAGAACAATGTGATGCAGAGGGCAGCAATGCAGGTCACATGTGCCTGGAGGGTGTGTCGCTGTTTCCAATTCTCAAACACTTTAGGGAAAGCAGAAAAGCCAAAGAAAATGGACTTTGCTTGTTTTAGGTCCTGCTATGTTGTGAAAAGGGAAATTATGGCTGTGTATGTAGCAGGAAGCCATTCAGGACATGGCTGAACACCAAAGGAAATGTTGGCTGACATATTCAAGAAGCGGTCAGGTGTGGCAAAGACGTATAGGACTACCACCGGCTGAGGAAGAGTAGATCCCAACACCTCACTCTGCCCTCCAAGAGCAATGCTACAAGGTCCTTTTCCAAGGCATCTACCTGTGCGATCGCTTCTAGTACAACCAATATACAGGTGCCATGCAACACCAAAACTATAATGCTCACTGAGAACGTCCTGTCCCTTTAAATCTGTTTCACCCTCTCCTGTAAAGCGCACATCAAATAACCTTAGCTCATTGTTCTTTTCTCGTTTTTGTATGAGTTACAATCGGAGTGCAATAGCTGCTGAACTTGGAGCGAACGCTGTTTGATGGCAGTGCAGATCGTAATTGTCTCATAGCTAGCAAGCTCTGCAATACCAGCCTGGCCCATATCCTCTCCGGCCTTCTTCCTTAGGGTATGAAAGGTGCCCTGATGTGCTCATCTATTGGGGCTGTAATTAATGGTCAAACCCTCTGGAACGTGTACAAGTATGAAACAAGACCACCCTTCTCTCCCTCCGACTGCTTCTTCACTGTCATCTCACGCTTGTATCCTGCGGGTCTAGGCAGCCCCCAAATATGGCATCAATAAACTTCAGCCAATATTTCTGAGCCCCTCGAGTGTGCTTGGTTAATTTACAGTGTCTCGTGGGCATCCAAATGCACCAAGAAACAGGGAGTGGAGATTATCTAATATAATATATAATATATAATCTCAAATGCTCTTTTATGATGAGAAATCAGACACATGCAGATACATGCAGACATACAGCCCAACGCTGTGATCAATATTGTATTTAATGCATTGATTACAATGTGGATATATTTTTGGGCTCAATTGTAAACAGTTACATTTACACAGGTTTTTTTACACACAAAATGTATAACCTGAAAATGCCAGAGACTCATCATTAAATTGACCCTGTCCAATTGTAATGTGAAACCAGGCTTTTATGAGATAGACAGCCTTGCGCTGCTAAGAGATGACTTTCATGTGGAACTTTCCCTTTGAGCTTCCATTTGGTGCATATCGATCACTCTGCCACTCCTGCCCCTAGCAAGCCACACGCTGCAGCAGCGTCATGTTGCGATGACAACATGGGAAAGCAGGCTCCCAACAGATAGTGTATTTACGTCAAAATCAACTGGGTAGCCGCTGCATCCACATAATCGCCATAAAAGCCAGGAGGGTTCCTTTACTGTGGAACACCATCAATTCAAGCTCAGAATATAAACATTGAGCACCCCGCGTCACCATGATGACTAGCAGTGTCACAATAATGAATCGAACAGATCTTAAATGCACACTGGAATCCCGTTGAAGCCCTGTGCCTCCATATATTTTAATCATCTTCGGTATTTAAATTCACTTTGAAATGTATAGTGAATGGACACTGTACAATACACAAAATGGCTGCCACTATTTGATGCTTCCTGAACATGACAATGAAGATACACTGTACTCGGCAATAGGCAGCCAGAGGACCTGCAGCGCTCTGCAATGACTCAACTTTTCGAGGTAAGCAGCCTCGTCGCCTGATAACACACAAGCAAACACGCCGATTTCATATATGATCGGATAGTAACCTTATTAGGCACCACTCTGTTCAATACGAAAGGGTGATTGTGCCCGTGGGGGGGTTACTGCCATTTCTAGATTCTACTCAGCATTCTAATCTTACTTTGAGATGCAGATACTTAAATCATTATTTGGCACACGGAGCGTTTGGTAATAGGTACAATTTTTTGCCAACAGGCGTGACAAGGTCTCGACAAGACACAGGTAAATCCATTTGTAACCTGCCCCCAAAGAAATCCTCTGGATAGGGTAAGATTGTATGCATCTACTCCAGGGGGGGAGTACATGGGATTTAGCAACTCATACTTTTAGAATCAAATGATTTAAACAGTCTCTGTCTTATATTGATAGATACATGTGGTACATGTCATTAGTTGATTGACAGTCACCACGTTGGGATTCATAATCCAGTTACACATCTTGCAGAGGTGCATGCACTTATGATTTGGCCCTGACACAATCCTCAGACAAGGGTAAGGTTGTAACGACTTATCTCATGGGGGCCATCCACAGGGATTTTATCCTCTACAATCAAATAACTAAAACAGTAATTGTTGAACTTTGACAGATCTGAGTGGTATTCATCATTAGATGATTGCAAGTTGCCACTTTGGGACTACTTCTCATATGTCTTTCATAAAACAAATAAGACCATGGGCGGTTCTCGGCAACAAAATTGAATGTAAGCATTAATTGCACTTGATTTATCATATTATGTTCTCTGTAACCCAATACACACCCCTGACCCACCTGTCTCTGTCTATTCTTCAACAGAGCAAACAGGACCCTTCCACCACAATTGTTACCGTCCTGATGAAGGCCTACTTAACAGCAGCTACACAACACAGCTAGAAATAGCCGAAACACAGTTGTGTCGACTTTTTTGACTCTACGTCCCAGTGTCTAAATCCTACACTGCTAAAACTGTGTAATCAACCACACACCATGTAATTTGTACATTTGTTCCTATTTCCTTCACAGATCTAAGGCTTTGTATATGTTAATGTACTGTAACCCAAGGCATCTCTGTTGGGTGAACACCATTGTATCATGTGAAGGTAATTTTATTTGTTGAATCGATAAGTGTCCTGTTAATATGTTTTAATTTGTTTTGTGTATTCAATTCCTTGAAAAAGTGAAACTATCAAGTCTGATGTGTGGAAACTGATAGGAGTGTACATTTTTGGATTTAGTGACCCTGTTCACTTGTCTGTTATAAGTATTCACCCATCTGGGTAGAACAGGGCGGTAACCAGGAGCCCCTTTTTTCAATTATATGTTCAGCTTTGGCATTTAGATATCCAAGAAAGTCTACCAGAATGTCTTGGGAAACACATCAAATGGTAAACATGCCATCTATGTAACGTGCACAGTATTAAATATGCTTTTGCCCAACTGGATGGTCGATAATGTGTTCATTTTCAACTTTAAACATCAAGCAGTTTGCATACACAGGGACCATTGTGACCCCCATTGAAGTTCCTAATGTTTGTAGGAGATATTGTTCCTTGAACGTCGAATAGAAATTCTGAAAAATAAACTCAAGCAGAAGCATAATAAGCTATTTTGCTGCACCAATCTGGTTCTCGTGCAAAAACACCTACTTCACTGCTTCTATGTCCCAGGAGTGTAGAATTAAGGTGTATAGGCATTGTAACGTCAATTGTTACAATAATGTCCTCTTCTACTCTGATAGATTCTAAAATGTGTACAAACTATGTATATGTTGATTTGTTTTGTGTGAATGGTTGAAGAAATTAATTAAAATATACCCCAAAGGGTTGCAGAATACCATTAGTGGTAACTACAATGGGTCTGCCCTGTGGTTTTATGAGTTGCTTTTGTATTTCCACTAACAAACGAAAGGCTGGGGTTTCGGGATACATGCAAAAAACATGTTGTGGGGTTTGCTCATTGATCCAGCCCAATTTACATGTGCAAAACAAATTTTTGTTGAATTAGTTCTGATATCCTCAATAGCATCTCCATCTACTAGGGCATATGTTGCTTTGTCATTACATTGACAGTGACATTCTTAATCTTAATCAGAAGTATTCAACATTACGTCCGTCGAGGGAGGGCTGGAGCCTACCCCACCGTTCTTCATCCCCACAGAAACTTCTGGAGAAGTCTGCCCTTCGAGGGATCACCCCCGACTGATGGTAAATGTGCCATTTTATGACCTGCATGTGCCATTGCGCATTTCCAGCAATCTCCTAGCCACTAACACAGTTGTTACCGTATGTATGGATCTTTTCTGAAATTCTTTCTGCTTTGTACACCGAAGAACGAGAGAGCGGGTCCTAAAATGGCCGCTCTTTGTTATTTTTGATTGGTTGCTAAGCAACCCCACAAAAAGAGCAGCAAGCTCTGATTGGGCCCGTGCACCCATTTGTTCACTGAGTCACCACCGGATGGCGCCTGCAAATCAAGGCCGAATCCTGTCTTTTCCTGTCGTTCGCTGTCGGAACCGTAGGGCCAGGAACCCTGCCAGACTCCCTTTCCATCTGGCATACATGCCAACATTCAGACACAGCTGGGAGGGAGATTTCCAAAAGGAAATCGGGAGACCAACATTTCTCCATAGGAATGCATTGGGGCTACAGCTATTTCAGGCAGGAGACAGTGAAAAATAGCCCGATTTTTCGCTGAAAAATCGGAGGTCTCCCACCTAAATCGAGAAGGTTGGCATGTATGATATGGGTAAGATGCACGAAGCACCGTGCCTGATATACTTCTCTTATTTCCTGCTTCATACCCCTAAACTGCTACATTATCGGCTTGCTGTGTTACCAACACATGTATTACCGTACAGAACTTTTACTGACCCGAGAACCTTTCACGACCAGCAGCTGATTGTATATGTCAACTCTAGCCAAATGTATCGCTTTGTACACCTATAGAGATTGTCATTATGCACTCATCCTGTACTGAGTAACTGAACATTTTTTGAAACAGTATACCTTTCATCCGGCCGGCCACTAACACATGGTGCATATCCTGGCCTTCTCCCACCTTGACGATGTACTTCATTCGCCCTGGGCCCGCAATATATACGTAGATGTAAAGGAGCTCCTGGAGCTACAAGTAGTGACATTGACTAAACTGTCCACAACTCACTCGTGTTGTAACCCTGCTGCTGTATATTTTACAACCTATGTCTAGCTTAGAGCATGTTTCAAAGAGGCCATAACACCTCCCCTGCACCTAACTAGCCTCCCACTGCTATGCACGCCTACATGCTGCAATATACTGTCAGCTTGTCTTGCGATACACTCTGCAATTCCTCTGCTCCTCAGCTAAGTTGCAGCATCATTTTAGTGTAATTAATATTGGTATTATGTCTAATATTGAATCTAGGCCTAGTCGTCATTAGCGCTAAGCTGTACATTGCCATTGGGAGTAACTAATCATTTCCAAAGTTACTATCATCTTTCAGTTTATACAGTTGGCGTTGTTCAAATTTACATAGCGAGCTGATTTCTGTCACAATTTAGCTATTGTACTGTTAGCCATTGAGCTGTGCTCGCAACAACTATGCTTAACCATTATTAATGCTCCTGCCACTTACCTAACCCATACCGATCCTTATACTGCAGCAGCGACCGCTAGTATTATCTAAGCCCTACACACTGCTCTGTTCTAGAAGTTGACTAGATATTCGATCTATTATGTACTAATTGCCTGAATATAAATATATTAATATAACATGTTACCTTACCACTACTATTGCTATTTTTGCAAGGCATTATCCCGGCCTTTCAGGATTACGCTCTGCCAACATCTGTATACGACCCTTGCCTAACTATGAATATATCTAAACACCCACCTCCTACGATTAGGGCCACCCCTTTCCTACCACCGCTTGAACTTAACTGCTTGGATGCTTCAATAAGACCCACCATATTCCAACCTAAACTCAAGCTAGTTACTAAGACAGCAAAAAGAGTTTCACCGACTGACACTAACATCTTGGCACTACTAACACCGGCGGATCCAAGGACCAATACACCTACTCCACATCCAGTAGTCTACCATGCCCTACTAAAGCCAGAAATAAAAGACTCTGCTCTAGATTTGTAACTAACGACAAACCTGCCCTTAATATTCCCATAAAATATCATCCTCAACTGCCCCCAAAAACACCTCACCGTCTAACAAGAAAAAGATCAAAACAACGACCAAGTACAAAAAGAAATGAAAACAGGTTAAATTAAGTGCTTCCTCTACCGATGAAACTACCCAAATCATTAAGGGTGCCTTAATAAATGCCAGATCACTGGTACCTCATGCGACAGACATTGCCGACCTTATCACCTCTGAAAACCTCGGTTTCCTGGCCATTACCAAATCATGGCTACATGCTGCCGCTGGCCCCTTACTCTTGCTCCCCGTACCAGATAATTACTCTATCAAAAGAGTGGACAGGCCAGAATCTAGAGGAGGGGTCATTGCCATCATATCTAGGATGAACCTAGACCTAAGACTAATCAAGAGGTCTACGTTTTTCTCTTGCAAAGTACTCACTGCCAAATTACCAGTGTCAAACACACATACTTTAACAATCCACCTAATCCATAGACCTCCAGGGACGATTGGCTCCTTTGAGGAAGACATGACGATTCTACTTTCGGATCATACCAAAACAACTTCCCAACTACTAGTATTAGGGGACTTTAATCTAGGTTTCAATCACCTCAATGTCACTAAGCGTCTATAATTGCCAATACCTTAAAAGAACGTGGCCTTAACCAAACAGACACACAGCCTACCCATGACAAAGGGAGGATTCAAGACTGGGTAGCTGACTTAAATTATGATACTGCAACTACCACTATCGAACCACTACTATGGGCAGATCATTACCTTCTCTCTTTTATGCTCTCAGCTAATATGCCTAAAAGTAAACTAAACCAAATACCGCCCCCTTGTCCTACAAGGAACAAAGGGAACATCACTGCGGATGCCATCATGCCACATGTGACTCCCATCTTAAGTGCTGTAGAGAACTCCACATCGCCCCTCTAAAAATGCGCAAAGGCAAGCCAAGAGTTCTCCTGAACTCCTGGTTCACCCCTGAGCTAAAAACCCTTTGCACTGAAAAAAGAAAACTGGAAACCTTATGAAACAAACTCCATCCATTGAGAACAACACTAACCTTGCTAACCTGTCTGCTACCTACAAAGAAGAAATACTTCAAACTAAATATGAGATGACAATAACAGAATCAATCAAGCCTAGTACTAAAGAGCTCTTCATCAGCCTTAGAGAGATGGGAACTTCCACTCCTTCCACAAACCTATGCCTAAAAGACAAACTCTGGTGTACGAACATTCAGAATGCACTCACCAATAAAATATCCACACTACAAACTAAAATTGCTGACAAACATTAAAATTTACCAAACTCAAACATAACACACCAGTCCCCAAAGACTCCTGTGAAACCTTCTCAAGGCTTCACTTTTTCCAAAGGCTCTGCCAAGAGGTAAAAAAAATGATTGCCTCTCTGAAGCCATCAAGGTATTGGGTGATAGCTGCCCAGCACAAATTATTAAATATTTTGCTAAGGACCTGGCACCATTCATAACTAAACTGATAAATGCCTCATTCACATCAGGTACTGTACATACCAATCTAAAGGAGTCTTGGGTTCTACCCCTCCCTAAAAAAACAATAATTGGACCCTTTTATCCCGACAAATTACCGTCCAATTACTACGGTCCCTTTTCTCTTAAAGATCTTGGACAGGGTTGCATACCTGCAAATCCAAGAATATTTAGAAGCCAACCGGCTCTTGGGGACTCGGCAGTCTGGCTTCAGACCTCAACATGGCACGGAAACGGTGCTGATTGACTTAAAAAGCCAGATTGACAAACTCAAAGATAAAGGAAAAATTGCATTATTCCTATTGCTGGACCTATCGGCTGTGTTTGACCTGGTTGACCACAAAGTACTCTGTAATCACCTTGCCACAGCAGCCTATTTCTCCCAAAAAGCAATCACATGTGTCGAATCATTCCTAAAGAACAGGACCATGAGAGTCTTCTCTCCATCTACAGCTGCGGACCCAATCCCCATCTTTTGCAGAGTACCTCAAGGCTCTTGTGTGTCCCCCACTATGTACAATATTTTCACAAAGCCTCTATTTGACAAGTCTGGATGTCACCTACACCAACTATGCGTATGACACCCAGATCCTCCTACCCTTAACGGGCAACTATGAGAGAGACTCGAGGCTTGTTAACAAAAATGTATCTAATCATTCAGGCATGGATGGCTACCCACGGCCTCTGCCTGAATGATGATAAAACAGAACTGCTGGTCCTAGGCTCCCCAACTAATTTGAACAAACTTAACACAGACTATTCCTCCTTCAATATTGACGGGAACAATATTATTGTGTCAAAGGAGAGAAAAACGTTAGGTTGTTACCTAGACTCCACTTTAAATCTACACAAACAAGTCAACGCCAGGGCCTCAGCTACAGCCTATACGGGTAAACTGATAAGGGCCTGGAAACCAATGCTCTCCACAGAATGCTGTCTCACACTAGCTAGAGCCCTTATTCTGTCCACTATTGTAATGGTCTATACTTAGGTGCAAGTAACCTCGTCCTCAACAAACTTCAAATCAGGTAAAATAATGCACTTAGGACAGCCCTGAGCATCCCTAGAAGAGAACACATTTCGAATATCAGAAGACACCAAATGGCTGACAATCAAGGAGAACATCCAGTCGAAAACTATGTCTCTTACATTCAAATCACTGAATCAGGCTGCCCCACCCTACCTAACTGAGAAATGTACTATCAGATCTTCTACTCGGGTCACTAGATCCGCCAATTCCTCTAGCCTAGTAGTCCCAAGGTATAAACTAGAAAAGTCAGGGTGGAGTATGTTCCCTGTTTTGGCTGCCAAGCTTTCGAACACCCTCCCACTGCACCTTAAAATGACCCAGTCTTTCACCAACTTCAAGAAGAACGCTATCACCTGGCTAACAATGAAGTACTAACTATGACGACAAGAGTTACACCATTTTCACCTGTATTATCATCTGTCTTATGCACTTCCTTTACAGACTATGGGCCGCATTCTGACTTGGGCAGTAAGGGATAATGGTCACCGGTAAGGAGACCGGTGACGTTAAACCCTTACCGCCCAATTCCGAGGTCCCTTAGCAGGAGCCGCAAAAAACATGTGGTCTGACCACACGTCCTTTACGGGTCCCGCTATGGGACCAGCAGCGCTAATTACGGGCCTGCTATTCTCTGGCCCGTAATTAGCACCTTCCCCATTCCCATTGAGCCCTGTTCGGGCTCAATGGGAATGGGGAATGGTTGGTTGAATGGGGACTTACCGGGTCCGTACAGGACGGAATGTCCCGGTAAGTCCCCATTGAACCAGACCAGACCCGGACCCAGTTTTGGAGGCAGCCATGGCGCTATTAGCACAATGGCTACCTCCCAACTTGGAATGAGACACTATACGTGTGATCTGTTGACCTGTATTATTGCATCTGATATGTCTTAAACTGTATTGTACTTTTGTATTACTGTAATTGACGTGATGCACCCGGATACCTACGGGTTCAGTGCGATATAGAAATAAATAAACAAACAAACAAACTAGCCCTCTGCTCTTGCCTGCAGGGCAGATAATTATATTCTCATCTTGTTAAAGTGGTCTGATAGTCCCCACCTCCCCTTTATGCAGATTACTATGTTTGGACTTCTTGTAGGATCATTTCCTGTGATCTTTCAAAACAGTCTCATGAAAGATATCGATGGATAAGTGGCATAAACATACTTTTAGGTCTAAATTCAATATAGTCTTCTTACATGTTGTCAGAATAATCAGTTGCAGTGAATTCCATGCTAGCAAAAAAAATCTTTCAATTTCAATTTACATATAAACCTAAACACCTCCACCTTGGTTTCAAAAAGGTCAGTGCCATATGTGTGGGAAAAATGTAGCACTTCCTGGAGCACTGTATGTTCTTGCATACTCAAAACTCTCTCTGATAAGTTAATAACTAGGTTCTTTCCATCTGAAAATGGATCTACATTCTCAGGTTGCAAATGTGTTCTCCACCCCACCCATGTTCTTTATCTCTTATCATTTAAAAACAAAACGTCTCAGCTGTTGCAGGTCTATTATTTGGTAGCCCTTGTGATGATTCACTGGAGATGTAACACTCTGAAGGTGTAACGTTCTGCGCAATGTTATGTCACATTTGGGTGTCTCTTGCAGTATTGTCAGAAACAGAACTTGATACATCTGAGTAGCTGCCTTGTTTTGTTGTATCAGAATATGTTTTATACATCTTCATTCAAGTATATACTCTTCATTCAAGTATTCATATGGGTCTCTTTAAAATTTCCGGACTTTCTTTTCTTTTAGCTCATTCCAATATCCTTCTAGCCTAGTATTTATATATTTAATAGTTTATCCAGGCCACTCTCCTCTAAGAGTGTTTTGAATTCTGCATGAATGTCAATAATATCCTTACTAAGTCAATTATGTTGTACAAAAAGTTCTTGTATTGTAAGTAAAATTAAATAAAGGAAGAATTTATATTAAATAGAGTTAAATTTTCTTATGAATTCCTTGTTTTCCTTGCACAACATTGGTCCACATAGAATGTGCAATCCCCTCAGTATTCTTTGGTCCCTGCAATATCTAATTAATGTTTAGGTATGTAGATTGCTACTAGAATTCTCACCCTACATCAAATATATCATCACACCCTTTTTTCATAAGTAGATTTTTGACCTCACTTAGAGCAAAGTCACACCCTCTTCCACACACCACTATTTTAGCAGTGACAAATTCCACTGTGCAAATAATCTGTTTAAGTTCTAAAAGCATAAGACAACATTAGAGAGCATAATGCAAAAGTCCATTCTTGGTTATCAAAAATCCACTGGGACCGATGAAATGTGGCTCCTTCACTTGTTAGTACATGGCATGAGGATGCATTCTGTCTTCATTGCCATGCATTGTTTAGTCTGTATGACGTTTAGCGCAGAAACAAGGCACTAGTAAGCTGTCATCATGACTTCACCTTGCCCCCAAAACCAGATCCATTGAAGGATGCATTGTCGATTTCTAATGTACCAACTGTAATGCACAGGATGGTTGGTGGCACTCGACAAGGGTACCAAGAAGCGAAAAGAAAAGCAAGATTGGAACAAATAAAAAAGGCTATTCACAGTGCTTGGTGCCTTCAGGCCAATATAAGTGTGATCAAATAGGGTAAAGGAGAAGAACAAAACATGCTAAGTGTTTGGAAAGCAGGGAAGTGAAAAGAAACACAAAAAACTTACAACTGCAAAGTACAATAATGTTGCTGTCAAGGTCAAGACGCAAGCACAATCTCTGCATGTAAGGAGGCATGGCGTTAAGTTAAACAATATGTTAAAATATGTTTTCTTGTGATAATGAAAGATTTTTGATATATTTTATTCACTCTCATTTTACTTCAATCTCAACTTCCTAACTATGAAAAAGGAATAAGCATAATATATTACTAAATGCCACCTTAATCATTCATGTTAGGAAGTTGCCTGCTGCTAAATTATAAACGGCTGTCAAGTTTGATTTCAAACCATTTGTATTCAGGAAGGCAATGTTGAAAGTAAATGAAAAACAGCCAATTTGTTCTATGGAGAATATTAATTTGTTTGAAATGGATACCTTTATGAGAAAAAAAAAACATAGTTCAGTAGATGTGCTCTACAAAGAAACATTTAACCAAATATATTATGTTATGCTATTTTTTGTCACAAGTTATACAGAACAATGCTACCATTGTATGGCACTAGATCCAAAAGAGATGTCGTGGGGTTGGTTAGGAGGAGAGGGGAAGGCATGATTGCAGTGCTTTGTGTTGAGGTTGTAGGCCAGAAGTATCCTTAGGGGCTGCATGCATGACAGCTTTCGAGTTGTGATGTGCAGGAAGCATCAATGACTTTTTGCACAGGACCTAACTCTTGTAGTGTGGGTATCAATTGCCCAGGGGATGGGGATGTCATTTGGAGTTGGAGGTACATATATATGCGTTGTTTGTGTCAAAGGGAAATGGTATTTTCTAAATGCTGTGTGTGAGTGGCTAGTTTATGTTTGCATGTAGAAAATAAGGTGAAAAGAACTGAGGACTAGTCAAGAGGGCACATGGGGCCTCATTAAAAGTATGGCGGTAAGGCAACATCGGCACTGGTATCGCTACCGGCACTGTTGCTACCTTACCACCATACCACGAGTTGTGCTTGTGGGTCTCGCTCCAACTCGTAGATGCACCGGCACTGTTATGAATGGCGCCCGTGCATCCAAGCTCCCCATTCCCATTCAGCCCTATGGGACTGAATGGGAATGGGGAGTCCCTTATTGCTGGCACCCGCAAATGGGCAATTACCAGGTCCGCCGGCCTCGGCATGACCTGGTAATTGCCCATTCACGGGTTCCGGTAAAATCACGGGTCTGGCAGCAGCTGTGCCTTTGTTGCAGGCACGGCTACTGCCAGACTTGTATGAGGTGCATGGTGTTCTTGTGAGTTTCTGTATTGCTCGCAAAATTCAATGGGCTTCATTACAAGGTTGCCGGTCTGGTAATAATGATGCTGGTAAGGGAATACCAGCATCATTTACCTGACTGGTGCATTACAACCTGCGATGCCGGTGCTACCGGCATCTGCAGGTACCCGTTGTGATGGGGTAGCACCTTTCCGGAATGGCCGCCGGCCAGTAACACAGGCATGCCGTAAGGAAGTGCACATTACAAGGTTCACGGATATGCACTTGCCAGCATCCAGATGCTGGTAAGAATGGGTACCATGATGCCATTAACACCGGCATCACGGGGCAGCCGTTAATAGAAATCTGCTGTGTAGAAACCTGCCACAGGTGCACAAAATCAGCACAGGTGGAGGCAATGGAGTCTGGCACAGCACAAAAGGAGCACACCCACACACCACACCCCTTCCAAACCCAAAATGCTACCATTAGCATTTGCAATACTTGGGCTGGAGGACATGCCTGCACTGCTGCTACTCCAGCAGGCATTGATACAGGGAATGCAGCAGAGGCGCAGGAGGAGAAGGAGTGTGAGACAGGGCCAGCACATACCACCAGGACAGACAGTTGTACCCTGCAGGTAGCCACCAATACCTCGCCTAAGGGCCAGTCCATTTTACCTAACCCCTGCACAGATCCACACCCTGTACCGCCTGGACAGGGGCACCATATGCACAATAGTGGACCTAATCCATGACGACCTGCTAAGCCTCATCAACATCCAGACAGGCAACCCCCCTTAGCTGATGGCAGTGTCTGTGTTGCACTTCCTTGTCACAGGCACCTACTAGCACACAGTGGGCCAGCTGCATGGCATCTCACAAACATGTTTCTCCTGTGTGCTCAACCAGGTGCTAGATCCCCTCCTGAAACATGGAAGGGACCACATATATTTACCACGGACTGTGGAGGAGATGAATGCTACCAAAATAGCATACTATGCAGTGGCAGGCATGCCAAATATAATCAATGCCATTGACTGCACTCATGTGGAACTGGTAGTCCGGCATGCTGAGGAGGTAGTGTACCACGACAGGAAGCTCTACCATTCCCTGAATGTCCAGATGGTGTGCGAAGCAAGTCAATTAATTACTCATTGCTGTGCAAGATTCCCGGGATCCACACATGATGCCATGGTGCTGCGCAACTCCACGCTTCCCCGCTACATGCCACAACGTGCTGCACAATGCACCTGGCTGCTGGGTAAATCCAACAACAGGGCAATGATGGGTATTGCCCAATGGATGAAGATTTAGCATGCCTACACAGCTGTGCGTTAATGTAAGCAACATACACATCATCCACCCCAGCACATGCACCTTGAACACCATCAGACATGAACCACAGGTACCACGATGCACCACCCTGCAGGCACAATGCCTGAAATACACGAACAGAGCAAAGTTCATCACTGGACATGCAGTCATGCCTGGGGCAAATCCAACTGCCACACATGGAAATTTCTGTCACTGCTCACCCCACAGGTACACCGCAGACCAGTGTAACGGCCCAGGAACCAGAAGGGACACTTACAATTGCAATGGTGCAAGCAAGGAAATTAATAAAATCACTTATCAGTTACCACCACTAACATATTAGCGAGTGGCGCAGGACCCATCCACAGTACCTCTGCTACACCATGCCAGTACACAACCAGCCCCATCACAGAAATGTTTTCTGTCACTGGCGGACCATACCAACATTGCCATTTGTCCTTGGTCACATGGGGGAAGGCAGTGATGGACAAGTATATGGTGACATCAAGTAGTTGCAGACACGATTAGCAAACCACTGTGTATCATGAAGCTCATCAGGCATATACGTCATGATGCACTCCACATGTATAGTGCAAATTTCAAATGCAACACACCCATCAGATGTCAGCAGATCATGGTCATTATCAACTCATTTGTGTGAGTGCTGTACCTGATGGAAAGGTCCTTAAGACGTGAACGGCACATATACCCCACAATCATGGACCATCCTTAAGTAGATTTAGCTGGGTCTTACTATAAGGAAATGTCAAGTCCAGTCATGATGAATCTGTGGCATGTGACCATAAAGTGTACAGGCATTGAACACAAGGAATGACAACAATGTTCACAAATACACTTTCCATTGCTCCCGTGCAGGTGATGCCAGGTCTCCCCTGAAGCCGTGGCTCCTGACACCCATCAGGCAACCAGTCAACAGGCACAAAGAGGACTACAACCGTGCACATGAATGCACTCGTGTCATGACTGAGCAGACTTTTGGCCTGTTGAAGGCCCGTTTCCGCTGCCTCAGCAGGTCGGGTGGGGCACTCACATACAAGCCTGAGAAGGTGGGCAAGATAGTGTTGGCATGTCCCATGCTGCACAACATGTGCATCCGGCGCAACATACCGCTGCCCCCTGACACAGACCAGATTCTGCCAGAAGATGAGGAGGATGATGGTGGAGAAGATGCATATGGACTACGGCACAATGTGAATGAAGGACGTGTAGTAAGTCAACCTTTGATTGCACATTACTTTTGATGGACTTGGTTACACAAGGCACATGGAATGGAGGACACTGAGCACTAGGCACTGTTAAGAAATAAATTGACACACATTCAAAAAGCAATGTCCAGGCATGTGTTTTTCTTATGCACACCAGGTGTATTAAATGTATCAAAACTATGTACAGTGAACAGTAACCAACATGGACCTCTACCCCTCAATATGCAACAAACTACGACCAACCCCACAAAACCCCCACACACCCACACCCCCCACACCCCAACACCCCCACAAACCTATACCCCCACCCCCAAATACCCCCACACACCCACGCCCACATACCCCACCCCCTAAGACCCCCACCCCCTGTCGCTGCACCCACTCCAAGTTGAACTAGACCCCCTCCTGACATGTCAATGTGTGTCACGCTACTTTTAGGTGGAGGGGGTTGTTTGTCTGGCCGGCGCAGACTGCGTAGTGACCTCCACACTGGGCGTGTCTGGGTAGAACTCGCTGGTGTTGAGCTGGTCGATGGGGGGGTTGTGGATCAGCCTGGTCAGTGTGGTTAGTTGTGTGTTGTACTGGCAGGGATTTTTTGGTTTTGTAGGGGCTGACTTTAGGTGGGAGGTGATGGCCCATGTATTTGCTCTCATCTACTTGCCATTTGAACTCCACCATTGTACTTGGGGTATTCCAACTGTCTCTCTGCCATTACATTTTGGGTGGCTTCAGACTCTCTGATGTTAAACTCTACAAAAACAGAGGACCCTTCTCACACCTTCACTACTTTCATCTCTGCAACTGGAGCAGCAGCCCACCTAAACATCCTAAATATTATGATAATCAGGCACCTCCTTCCTTTCAACACGGTCAAGCATCTCTTAACCACTCGTCTTCTCAAAAAAGGAATATTGTGACAGCATCCTCTTTGGTTTCCCAAAATGTGCATTCTGTACTCTAGAAAAGACCATTAACTTCGCTACCAGGACATCCTTTGAACGTCCTCACATCACACCTACTTCCTCATACCATCACCAAGCTGGATGGCTGACGATGTGTAAAAACCAAAAGATACAAATAGTCCAATAGGCCAAATAATCACTGCACTACTTTTCAAGGGAAAACAAGTTTTATGACATGCAAAAAAGGTCTCAAATCGTCCCGTAGTACCGAACTGACACAAAGCTCATCACGCCCCAAGGAATTACAGGTTTTATTGCAGAAAGACTGTTTATTAGCATACATGTTTTACAAAGTCACCCTACAAACCACATTGGCTACCACCAATAGAACATGCTAATGTACACCTACAAACCCTGGACAAGTTGGCCACACACTATCTAAACCCATTCTGCTAACACATTGTCCCCTGCATCACCACTACCAAATTCAGGTATGGGGTTGGTGGTTTACTCTAATTGACAGTTTATTTTAATTTTTTTTAAACAGGTATGGGGTTGATGGTTTACTCTAACTGAAAAATAGATTAATCAAGACTGCCACGTGATGTGCACCCCTCCGTTCCAGATGCGACCAGAGTAACTGGCGAGGCCAACTCTGATTTGAAAAGACAATAGGCCTTCTCATTAAACCAGACACAGCAGCTCACACAAGTTGTCTTCTCAACCTTGTACTTAATTTATTGGCATCACCATTGCTCCTCCCATCCCAAATCACAAAACGTACCAGACAAAGCTACTCCTTATCTCCTTCGAACCCCAGGTATTAAGTAATGGCATTTCTGGTACTCTCAATCTTCATCTTTCCAATTGGCATCACTGAAGCTTATGCCCTACTTGCATGAATTTGTCCATCAAAGGACACATTCCTACCAAATCTCCCCGTAGCTCGCATTCCATTCCCACCACATTCAGGTCCGGAAGCTAGATACAAATAGCGTTTATCTGTGCACAATGGGTGCCTTGGACCCAGTCTTCTCTCATGGAGAACAGGAAAGGGGATTTGGTTTTTGAACTGAGCTAGACAGAGCTGCAGCTCCACATCAGGGCCTGCATGCTATTTGATTCCTAGTGTACCAAGCCTAAACTTCGAATATGGTGATACTTCTGCCATGTTAACACGCTGTCCTTGCTTTTGCAACAGTACCTTTCTGACTCGATCTTCCACCTGTCTCAGTTCTTCTTGCACACCTCACTTTGTACCAAGGCCATGAGGATTGCTCAGGGGCAATGCGCTTGCCTCGGAAGCAAGACGATGCGAAGCAACGCAGGTTCGACCCCGGGGTCTGTGCTTAGAAACCTCTGGGTATTAAATGCGTTATAAATTACCAATTACAATTACAATTACCATACCTTTGGATACACCAATTAAACACAGGCCCTATAATACTGTCCAAAGGCGTGGTAGTTTTGGGCACCCGTGCGGTGTGAGGAGAGCACAGAAAACAGTACTTGCCAATACTTCACCATTTCTTTGCCATTGAGAGATCCAGTGCCATGCAATGCCGTGCAAAGCTTTATCAAGCTTCCACCGGTGCAAGGTGAGGAGCCGTGACACCAGGGTATGCATCGTGTTGGGTTGTGTTGTGTTTGAATTTCCAGTTTTTTATCAGCCTGCAGCCCTTTGCAGTCAACTGCTTGCTCTGCTTCCCATCTGGCACCAATGTGGCACCAATGTGTATGGTAGCAACTGCGGCTATGGAGGTCGTCGTCCCCTTTCTATCAAACTCTTCTTCACCCTCCTCCTCTTCGAGAGGCTGTCATCAGTCCAACCCGGAGCCAAACCCACAGCCTGTTAATGATAAGAGGAAGATTCTTACACTCAAGCTCAAACACAAACTAGGGGGACTATTCACTTTTTGACCGACTGAAGCTTGTATTAGGGCCTCGCCGCAAAGTCCTCCTATGATCACAGGTGACGTCCCTAACTTCATCAAAAAAATCAGCCACTTTCTGGGAAATTCTTTTGACATTGGGGACAGTAAACTGCCCTCCTTTCTGACCCCCTCCCCCATCTGAAGAAGCACAGAAAAGGGCCCCATGGGATGATGGCACCAATAGGAGAGGAGGCAAGACTTTCAGACAATGGGCCTCATTACGACCCAGGCGGTAAGGGGTTTACGGCGGCGTAAACAGCGCCGACCCTTACCGCCTGATTCCGAGGTCCCTTAGCGCCATGGAGGATTTAACACCTGCTTTTAGCAGGTGTTAAAATCCATGGCGCTAAGGGACCTTGTTGTTAATTACGCCACCGTAATTTACGGTGGCGTAATTAACGCCTTCCCCACTCCCATTATGCCCTATGGGGCAAAAATGGGAATGGGGAAGGGTAAATGGGGATTGGGGACTTACCGCCCCGCCAACCTCGGAATGGGGCGGTAAGTCCACCAACCACCATGGCGTAAACATAGTTTACGCCATGGTGGTAAAGGTACGACCCAGGCGGTAACTTACCGCCTGGGTCGTAATGAGGCCCCATGTTTCTACTTGTGGAGGTGCCATGATGGATCAGCTCAATCGAGGAGAGCCACATTGGAATTAAGCCACCACAAAGGATTTGGGATAACTGGCTTCCAAGCCTGCACCCTTAGCCATGTCCACCCTCAACCCCACCTTCACTGCAATGCTGGAACACAGAAAGAACTCTTGTGTAGCCAGCATTCCAGTGTGTAGTTCTGAATTATTAAGAAAGTTACAGGGGCTGTCCCTGGGGTTGCGCAGGTGGTTCAAGAGACTATGACCCTGGGGACTTGAACCATGAGGCCAGGGAGGACTCTCCATTAGCAGAGCCCAGCAGTGCCCCAGAACCTATGAAATCAATGTAACATGGTGGTGGGGCCATGGCGGGGGCAGCACTTGAAAAAGGAATTGTAGCTCATGGAGGGCCTTGGGGAAAAAAACCTGTTGGACTTGAGCTTAGAAAACATTATCACTCCCTGTCCCCTGCCTCACCAACTGAAGCCTTGTAAATTGCCAAGGTGGCATCCATGGGTCAAGTTCTGTCCGAGCTTACAGACATAAAACGGCTTTTACTGGCCCTGATTGAACACCGCCCAATCTCTGCCTTAGCGTTCAACCCTGAGTCAGCCAAAAGACCTTATAAATCAACTGTAGAACGAGAATCATATATTAGTAATGATCCTATGACTGCAGGCATAAACAGAGGCCCCCACTTAGCCATCAACAAGATAACAGCCTAGCCCCGGCCACTGTGCTAGCTCCTTGTGCCTATTTGAAGCCTGTGGAACCCGGGAGAACAACCCATGCAGCAGCCAACTCCGATTCCAATGATCCATCTAACCCTAGGGCTACCAACTATGCAGGAAATTATGGATACAACCATGCTCCTGACATTGATCAATGCACTGTTCCCAGATCTAGAACATGGGAGGGCCCGAATAACAGCAATTTATCTGGGAGGCAGGGGCACAGTATTCCTGCACGGGGTACCCAAGCTGCATCTGAGTCAACGGGAATCCAGAGATGCTCTTCTAAATAAATGCATGCATTGGCTTCAAATCATTATATTCTAGTCTTGTTGTTAGTAGTGCAACCTCATCATACATCCATACAGCACTGATTGCAGCATGCAACATAGAAGTACAATATTTTTAATCTGGTAATTTCTGATAGTAAAATAATAAATGCTACCTTATGATAGTTTTGAGTAATGTTAAACATGGAATAAATAGGTAACAATTGAAAACGTACCACACTCGTATGTTAGTAGAAAGAATAAATATCAAAATGCACAATGCATACATATTAGAGGTACATACATGGGAAAGAAAGAAAGAAAGAGAGAAAGAAACAGAGAAAGAAAGAAAGAAAGAAAGAAAGAAAGAAAGAAAGAAAGAAAGAAAGAAAGAAAGAAAGAAAGAAAGAAAGAAAGAAAGAAAGAAAGAAAAGCATCAAAAAATGACAATAATATTAGAGTTAATCATCATGTACACAAATCATTGGTGTGTTTGAGGCGTGCTTATTGACCCATGTATGTTCACTTTGAGCTCAGATTAAACTCTAAGCAAAGTATTTTTAGAACATATAAAAAGGTTGATGGGCCTCATTATGAATCCAGCGGTAGCTGTGCCAGTAAATACTGGCACGCCTGTCGCCAGAGTCATTTTATTCTGTTGCCCAGCAATGGGAAACTACCGTGGCATTACAGCCCCGGCGGTCCTGTTAGTTCCCTATTGCCTGGCACCAGAAAATATTACTCCCCATTCCCATTCGAGTCGCATTGGACTCAATGGGAATGGGGAGGATGGATGCACTGTTAACAACGGTGCTGGTGCATCCGTCAAGGTCTGCAAGGGGGTGCCTTTCCGCCCGCCAGGTCAGACCTTGCACTGCTCCTAAACAGCAACACTTCTATTTATCTTAAGAATGGCATCAGCTATTACAATCCCTCCTCTCCAAGAGCCACCACCACCAGCTGGTGGAAATACACAACCAAAAAAGCGCAGTACTTCCAAAGACAATGAAGAGAACCAAGAAGATGAGGTACAGGAAGTGCCTGCCTCTAGCACCCAGGGAGACTCATGGGTGTGGCAGTTATTTACCACTGTTGGGAATGTAACAAAGGCTAAAGCTACCAAAGTAAAATGCACTCAGTCGAGGACTACCCGGAGAGTACTCCTATGGGAGTACCACACCAAATCCAACCACCGCAATGCTCTCAGAAAGGTTGTTCCTTAGCAAGTAGTAGGCTGTCTTCCTCATCTCATCTTCCTCAACCAATACTGTAACCACACAGCGTACTTCTGCGGGACACAAAATCTCACCAGCTACCGTGCAAGCAATAAAAGATGCTGTTCTTTTGAAGACAACAGTACTCTGTATATACTGAGTATGGAGCCCCTCTTTCCTTTCCATGGTTGCCAGCAGGTGGTGAAGAGATGGAGCAAATGTGGCAGTGGCACCCTCTGCCACAAAAATAACATAAGTAGGGGAGGCGGAAGAAAAAAAATGGGATGGAGGGGGAATATTGCATGGGGGGAGCCAACCATCTGACGGCTTGGAACGTGGGCTTGTACCGGTGGTTCAGGCCTGTGTCCCTAGCCACCTGATTGGCTGGCTTCCCCGCCCAGGGTCCTAATGAACAATTGTAAACTAGAGAAAAATATAAAAGGACAGAAACTACTTTCTGTCCGAAATACTTTTCTCTAGCATACAATAAGGACCATAATCAATGAACCTGTATGACTATTGGCGGTCTCCACAGTCACCTTTCCAGGCCATGGATCATTAAAAGACCTGGTAGGCACGTGCACGCCATCGCACAGGGCAGTCCTTCTACCCTTGTTAATTTTATATTTGTAACACTCCCTTAATGCCTGCTTTTAAACAGTCACACATCCATCCACCAATAACTTCCAAATACTGTCCATATAACCCTATGCCCATACTAAGCTTCCACACACCAACTGCCACTTAACAATTTTCTACACATCTTTTACATCTTCATTTTCCTTACTTTCACAAAACAATGGTACACAATGCTCCTATAAATGCACATATGCATTGTGCAGTAAGAGAAGTGCATAAGTAGAAGGAGCAGTACGAATGGGCAAGTGCTCATGAGAACCCAGGAGGGAAATTACAAGGGATGCCAAGGTGGGACGACAGTGGCTAACTACTGGATCAGAGGAGTCCCAAGGGTGGGATGCATCTTAACCGTAACATCCCTTAAAACACAGTTTTTTTCTGTCAATTGAATAGGGTTTTATAACTCAAAATGTTTCATGGTGTTACATCACTGTATTACACGCCCGCAGTAGCGGCTGTGTAGTTATGCTTAAATTGCTAAACTCATAGTAAGAGCACTTTTTCGGCAGTTTATAACTTCGCTCCCCCGGGATGAATCATCACCAAACTTTGCAAAGAAAGTGTATGGCTGGCTCTGATTTGTTTTGGCAAGTTGGGTGAGGTTTCGTTCAGGGTGACAAAGTTATAGGGGTTTCTCAACATTTTTCTTTTTTTTCCATAGACTGAATGGGGAAATACTTTACGCATGGCTACAGCCCGAACAGCTGGATGGATTTTCACCAAATGTGTGGCAGGAGTGGGGGCTTGGATCAGAAAACGTGCTTTTGTGTGTTTGGTGGAAATCGGGCCAGTACTTTTTTTGCAAAACACTGAAATGTACATCACAAAAAATGTGTGATATCTGGGTCCGCTCTGTGGACCCATTTCCCTGTTCGCCCCGCGGACCGAAGTCCCATTGGCCTCCGGGACACCATGATGTTGGCGAACATTGGACGCAGCCGGTGGTTGGCTGGAGGGAAGCGTGCAGTGCGTGAACATTTTTGGGAAACGCTGCCATGGTGTATCGGAGGATAGCGGCGCGCCGAAAGGCGTTGGAAAACATGGTTTGTAGGATCGGCTGGTGAAAAGTGCAAAGCTAAGATATTGGCAATGTTTTCTGCTGTAGCACACGGCTGCCGGTGGTTACGTTGACTTACTGCATTTGAGTTGTTTTGCGGCGGTGGGTTTGTGGCGAAATGTTCAGTTGTTTGTCAGACTTGGCTTGTAGTGGTTATGGGTAAGGGGTAGGCTTTTTACTGCATGGGCATGACATGTAGAAAGAGCCTAGTGCTTGGGCACCACCCTCGCAATGTGATGCCTCCATGCATGGGAGAGCAGTGAGGCACTTTGCGGTTACGTATGCGGCCGACTCTGGGCACACCGTTGCTGCAAGGGAGGACATCATGACATGGAGACATGGAAAGATTGTGTGGCAGCACACTGTTGCGATGTGGAGAATTCCCATAGCTGGTGACATAGACTGCATTGGTGGTTAGGTGCACAGGGGACTATCATATGTTCGTCAGTGTAGGCAGACTGTATAGGGTGTTCGGGAGTGCACTGGAGATAATATGAGAATATTTGCAGTCAGTGTACTATGTTGTGTTGTGCCTGCAAAGGCCTTACTGACTTGTGTGCATGGCTACAGCCCTTGGCCGTAACAGTGTGGGCACTGGTTGGAAGTAGGTGAGAATGTTGCCTTGTTTGGGTCCGTTAGTGTAGATATACATATTTGTAGGCAGGAAAGCACTGTGGGAAATGGTACAATGCATGCCTCCATTGCCTTCCAGTTGGTGTGGAGTAGGACTAGGCAATTGGGTGCATGGTTTAGGGAAGGCAGTCAGACATTGGCACATGGAAGGAATTTGTACACAGGCACTCACATATACTTTATTGGTGGGCCGTTGTGGAGACGACTATCCTTTTTTGGTGAGTGCAGGGAGACTCCATTGGAAATGGGGAGTGCATTGGAAACAGCATGAGAATATTTGCAGCAGGAGTGCTATGTTGTATTGTGCTGCGAAACCCATACTGGCTTGTGTGCATGGCTGGGGCCCTTGGACTTAACAGGGAGGGCACCGGTTGGAAGTAGGTACTAGAAAGTTGCCTTGCTTGGGTTCATTAATGCACTGTACTTGTGGACAGAAAAGGTAAGTGGTCACATGTTTCCACGCTGGCCACTGGTTGGAAGTAGGTTGGAGAAGGCAGTGTTACGTGAGTTTGTTAGTGTACCCATACGTACCAGAAGTCAGGAAAGATATGTGGCCACATGGTACCATGCATGCCTCTATTGCATTTTACTTGGTGTGTTGAAGGTGTAGGCTACTGGGTGCATGGGAGGAGGCCATAGGCCTCCGCCTATGTCCCCAAGAGCCTAGGCTTTGGGCACAGCCTTGGTGTAGGGGTGGCAGTCAGACATTGGCACATTTAAGGAATTTGTACGGAGGTACTCACATATACTCTATTGGTGGGCAGTTGTAGAGGTCGCTATCATTTTTCGGTGAGTGCAGCAGACTACATTGGGGATGGGGGTGCACTGGAGATAATATGAGGATATTTGCAGTTGGAGTGCTATGTTATGTTGTGCATGCAAAACCCCTAATGGAATGTGTGCATGGCTGGGGTCCTTGGATATAACAGGGTGGCTACTGGTTGGAAGTAGGTTATAGAATGTTGCCTTGGGCCCTTGGACATAACAGGGTGGCCACTGGTTGGAAGTTGGTTATAGAATGTTGCCTTGATTGGGTTCATGTACCAATCTGTACCTGTGGACAGGAAAGATAAGTGATCACATATTTCCATGAATGGGCCCATTCCTTTGCAGTTGATGTGGCAAAGGAGTATGCTGTTGGCAATAAAACCACAGGTATTCGCCTATGTACCCAAGAGCGTAGGGCTCGGGCACAGCCTTGTTTTAGGGAGGGCAGTCAGACATTAACACATGGAAGGAATTTGTACGCAGGTACTCACATATGCTTTATCAGTGGGTACTTGTAGAGGAGACTATAACTTTTTGGTGAGTGCAGGCAGACTCAATTGGGGCTGGAGAGTGCATTGGAGACAATATGCAGATATTTGCAGTTGAAGTGCTATGTTGTATTGTGCCTGCAAAACCCATACTGGCTTGTGTGCATGGCTGGGGCCCTTGGACATAACAGGGTGGGCAATGGTTGGAAGTAGGTAACAGAAAGTTGTCTTGATTGGGTTCATTACTGAATTGATATGTATGTGTGGGCAGAAAAGGTAAGCGGTGACATGTTTCCATGCATGGGTCTAATGCTTTGCAGTGGGTGTGGCGAAGGAGTAGCCTGTTTCTAAAAAACGGCAACACAATGCTGCTATGTATGGGAGTACATGTATGTAGATTGGATACTTGTATGTAGATTGCAGACATAGGTGCAAAGAGTTTTTCACTTTGCCTTAGGTCATTTGCATAAGTTATTATAAGCATACCTTGTGCCATACAGTTCACTTGTACATATGTAAGTGTCGTAAGGTTCCTGCCTTTGCAGAATCACTGTGGAGGACATGGGTGAGATAAGACACCATTTGCGTTAGGAGTAGTGTGGACGTGAACAGAGATTCGCATCAGGGAGTGTAGTAAGAAAGTAGAACATTAAAGGATTGTTTCACTGCGTAACGTTTGCGACATGGCCCTAATACGCAGATACTAACATAGAAAGAGTTGTGGGGTAGGTGCGCAGGCGACAACCTTCAGAGGTTATTGTGGATGGGGTGTGTAATGCAGATGATATAGGGATTTTTGTAATCGGTGTACCATGTTGTGTTGGGAGTGGCAAGCGCCTACTGCTGTGTATGGATGGCTACGGCCGTTTGAAGTAACAATGTGGACATTGTTTGGAAGTACGTTTCAGAATGTTACCTTCTTTGGGTCAGTGCTTATACTGATATGTAACTGCTGCGTACACAGTTGGAAATATGTATGTCTCCTGTGGGTGCTTACTGTGACAGCATGGTTGTGGAGGAAACGTTGCAGTTGGCACACCAGTAGAGGTGGCATGAAGTGACTGCACTTGAATATGGTGAACGCCATTGGCCTTTTTTCATTCACATACTGAGATGCCACAATTAATGTACAGTATGGTATAGCTCTCGTAATACCCTATACTTTGAGAGCGAAGGAAGGTTGTGCGACGTGACACGAGTTAATAAGTATTACACATGTAAAGTATGGATAATGTACTGTTTAATACACATACATTTGCAGCCGATAACATCATGAATGCTGTTAAATCCAGCTATATACAGGATGGCAGGCCAGCAGACTGTTACCTTTGTTTGGCAAGCTTGTTCAGATGGGCAACGGAAGCGGGTGGAGCTGTTAGTGTGTGCAATTTTAATGTGTGCATCTCTTCTGTTAGCTATGTCTGTGTGCCGCACACACCATCACAGCAGTTACTGGCGTCAGTGACTTCACTTGTGGACAGTCATTCCTCATGGCGTGCAGTCCAGGTATGTATTTTATGTGCATGCCAAGCCTAGCGCACTCTGTCATGTGAGCACGTAGTTCTGGAAAGGAACAACATAAATAAAAGCAAAAGCAGACATGCACACACAGATTATATGGTTCCATAACATTCCATACTTTACTAACAATACAGTGGGCCTCATTATAAATCGGGCAGTCCGATAAACCCGCCGCCACCGTTGTTTCCGGACCGCCTGATCCCGACTCCTGCAGGAGGGAGGTGATGAACTCGCCAGGTTTGACCTGGCAGGTTTAACACCGCCCGCCTGCAGGCGGACGAGGAAACACCAGCAGCATTACGAGATGCTGCAGGTGTTTCCATGATCCCCATTCCCATTGAGTCCTAGAGTCCTAGAGGACTCAATGGGAATGGGGATTAACACCATTCCGCCTCCGTGATTCCCGGAAAACCGGGGTTGTAATGCCCCGGTAATTCCGGGAATCACGGAGGAGGAATGGTAATACAAGTCTGGCGGTAACCAGGCGGTTTTACTGCCTCGGTTACCGCCGGACTCGTAATGAGGCCCAGTGAGTGGTTGGAAGTGGTTTATTTTGCCACATAATGTAAACAACAATGTGCCAGTTGGTGCATTCACCATTCTTTTATTTCGCAAACAAAATCCAGTGAGCAATGCCGTCTATGCAATTCTGTAGTTCTGTTCTCGTCTAGTAAAGTGGGTAACGGAGTACGTAGTGGTGCTTGGTGGCCCGTGCGGAAGAATACATTTTCTTTGAAAGGTAGCAAAGGTAGCATTTGGTGCCTCTGGGATGGCTTACAGAGTAAAGGTTTGCAGAGTAAAGGTTTGCAGGTTGGTTCGTATAGCATATCGGTCGGCCCAGATAATAACAATGGCAAAGAAATTGCTTATGGTAATCTTCCAATGGTTGGTCCACCAGCCCTCTATTGAAATGTGTAAGGGGTGACATGTGCATTAAGGTGCAAGATATCTGATTAGAAAGAGGAATAATAGTAGATGTAAGTAGCGAGTATTAGTTGTAGCGTACAGGACAACAATTTGCGGAAAGGATAATGCAATAATAGCTGCATGCCTGATGAACCATGAACTGTGTGTTAGCGTTTATCATCATATGTTAACCCACTGCCTTGGTCTTTGGTTTGTAGGTAATACTGTGATCGAACGGCTGCACACAAGAAAATGTCTTCGGACCGCTGGGACTAGATGCTGTTTTCATGTGTTTCCTTTTTACAAAAGTTGACAGTGGTAGTGAGTGTAATTGGACCCACGGCATAATGTTTCTGCGTGTCTGCAAAGAAAGTAATGCAATAAGAAACGTAATGGGGGTCACCTCAGATTGCTGGAGAATGGAGGAGCGGCTTTGGTAAGAAGTGCATCAGTGAAATGTGAGCTGTAGATGTTTTGTGCCAGGTGACCGGTGCGTGCACCTGTGGCTGTTATAACGTACAGTGCACTGAGGGTGCGTAGACGTAGTAATTGTGTGATAGGGCATACAAAGGGAATGCAGCAGTGTACAAGTGTGCAGAAGGTGTGGTGCTTTACTGTACGACTTGCGCTCCATGTTCGTCTTGCCTTGTATGTCTGCATTTGGAGGGGGTGTGGAAGAATGACAGCAAAAGAAAGTTCAATGACAGTTGCAATTTTTTGGGAATGATGGAGACATGGCAGTGTAAAAGTGTTTTTTTTATTGCCGTCACAAAGGTCCGTGTAAGGTAGAGAGAGGAAGTGAGCGGTAGAGTTAATTGTTAAATATGCATACTGAGGAGCACATTAATACATGTTAATGGTAATACACATGTGATGTAAGGGTGTACTTACAAAATGTTGGCAAATTCCATGCTTCTATTGGGTAGGTGTAAAATTGCAGTATACGCCGTATGGGATCGTTGCAGACTAGCTTTGGGGGACATGGACAGATGAACTGCAGTGTAAGTTCTGTATCTTGTTCTATACAATATCTGACCTTGGATCTAAACATGATCCCCCTCAAGGCTCTTTCATAATGAGTGTGTGTTCTGTTGAAGGAGAGGTATGTTAGGTTTCGATTTCTGCAGATTATGCATGAAAAAAAAGAAGGAATCAGCCTGCAACGTGTTTCGATTGTAGTATGTATTTACGAATGTTGGTAGTGTCATTACGGTGAAGGTAGTGCAATGTACAAGTTGAAATGATGGTGCCGTACAAATGTTCCTGTGAATGCAAAGATGGCAAAATACATAAAATGCGCTTTTACAGTGGGCAGGGAGTAGTTATATCTGCAGTGTGTTAACAGGCAACGGTGGGTAATGTCAAACTGAGTTTGCTGTTTCAGAAGACGTGGGTGGGTGGTCCATCATACGCAGTTTGGTGTTGTGCTGCATGGGCTTGTTTGGGGCTACTGTTCAGGAAAGGAAAGCAACTATTGTGAACGTTTGTCTAACATTGTAAGGCGGATGGTTGAAATATGGCTGTGGAGCTATGCTGTATGAGCTGAAGTGAAATATGGGTTGGATAAGTTTCTTAGAAATGCTGCTCATAACAATGAAAATCACCTAAAGGCCTACACAGTGCCAGTGGAAAGCAAGGAGCCACATGTTGCATCAGCTAGGACAATTATATAAGATGTATTGATGCATGCATGACATTGCATTGTTGTGATTGTGCAGATTGTAGGTTAGCTTACTTTAGGGTTGTTAATTCAGTGTGTGCACTTATGAGAGGCTTAGGTGACCAGCGTATGTAGGAAACAGGTTATGTATTTTGTGGAAGAAATAGCAGCCAATGTGAACTGTAGTGGCTAAGGGGTAGGTGGCTGTGTAATGTGTGGGGTTAGTGGTACGTGGATAGATGTTTGTATGTATAGTTCTGCAGTGCAGCAGCAACAGTGGGCAGGGTGTACAATGTTTAGTGTATGGCTGGAGGCCCTACAATGTACAGGGTGTAGTGAAGCATGTAGGGCGTAGGCACAAGTTGCATAGTGTAATATAGGTGTGCATTGTAAATGGTGGTATAGGTATGTGTATAGCAGAAATAAGTGCACTTATTGCATTGTGGATTTGTACAGAAGTATAATAGCAATCGTTGAAGACTTACTGTTTGGATTGAGGAAGGCCTGCACTGTGTTTTGTGTATGGAGTGCAAAATGTTGTGGTACTGGTGGCTCTGTTATCTATGGGAAAGAGAACAGAATATGGTGGCGCAGGTATTTGTTAGTTTGCAGTCCACTGCATAGCATACATTTCTTCATTTTGTGGACTCTCATAACTAGTACATCGTAAGTAATATGCTTTGACGCAGTGTACTGTGCAATCAGCGCAGTTCCTGTGGTTCTTTGCATAATCATTGGGTCTGTGGGTAAAAAAAATCCATGCTGGATTTAAAAAAAAACTTCAACATTTTGTTGCTACTATGGTGCACAATGAATGATAGTGATGTTTGAAGTGGTTAGAGCACTTTGTTAGGCGTACTCTTCAATTAGGAGGAAATGTAAGGATGTACGATATCTAGACTATATATGTTGGTAGGATGGGTGGCGTTGTTTAGCAGGTGGTGATTTGTAAATGTTTTCCTGCTTCCTTTTTGTACCACTGTTTGTTTATGTGTTTGGTTGCTGCTGCTGGTTTGCAAGTATTATGATATTGTTCTGTGCTAATGCAGAATTCTGACTGTAGTTACATACCTGTTGGCGTACTGTAACTGCTCATAGTTTGGAAGTGTGTGATGCTATGTTTGTAGCACAGTAGTTGTTGAAGGTTGAGGTGGGTAGTTGTGATGCTGCAAATAACATTGTCATATTCAGGTTGCAGTTAGATACCAGTGTCCAATTTGTAAAGGGTATGCAGAGAAGCTTGTGCATTCCTGTGGTTACTTCGACATCTGTGTATAATTTGAAGTGGTACTGTCCTATTACGGAGTAACGTGGTGGTACGTCCATATGTGTTGGTGATGTATGACTATTCTCGGAGAGCTGCTGACTCATTTGTGTGTGGTGATTTTAGAGGTTACTGAGGATCGTTTTGAACCCTCATACTTTGCAATTTCCCTTGCACGTATCAAGTGGAAAATACTAGTACTGTACTTTGTGTACACATACTGGTTGTGTGACTGTTCTCCTTGGGTGCATTGGGGATAAAATTGTCCAACACAAACTTCATCAATGCTTCTAACATGGTATGTTGCTTTAGGTCGATAGTGTGGAAGGAGAAATAGTTTTTGTCCACTTACGAAGGTACTGGTTGCTGCTGGGGAATACTGTATAGTAGGTGTGTACATCAACGAGTACATTTTGGATTCAAGATTTGCAGGTAGTCTGTGCTTTGGTCTGATGGAAGTATCATTGCATTCCCATCACGATGATTGCTTTCTAATGTATGCAGTATAGTGGCCTCCATTGGTGGAGTCCCCTGTGTGGTAGATTATGTCTACCGTTGTGAATGTCTTTTTGCCATGTGATACCTGTCCGTGTGGGAAGGCAGTAAGTTTGCAGTTGTTTTTGGTACCATTGGTACCATCGGCATTGTATGTTAAGAGCATGAATATCACATATTGACTATGTGAGTGTATATGTAGCATCGAACGAATATCAGAATTGCACAACGTACACCACATGCTATGGTTTACCCTTTGCACCAGTTGCTGAAATGGAATGGAGTCACCGTTAGGTATTGATTCATGCACAAATAATTTGTTAGGGACTTGCTCCTCAATGGCACGGTTGCAAAGAGTGCATGCATGTTTCCACATGTAGGAAATGTGAAAGATTTCATTCATAAGTATGTTTCTTCTTTCCAGTATTTGTAGTGAGTACATTAGAAATTCCTGTGGATCTTCTTGTCGGTTTAAGGTAAGTTTCACCATTAAAGCACTGTAGTACAATTGCTGCCTTATTCCTGAGACACTGTAAATGGTGTCAGGATTACTTACTGCATTTCTGAGAAGGATGAGCATTTGCAAACACAACTGGTCTGTGGCAGTTAAATAAATGTTTTCAACCACAGCTGGTATTTGGAATAGAACATTGATTGTTACATTTGCATAGCAATTAAAACCTGTTGTATTGGAAAATGTAAATGGTCCAGGTACTTCTGTGTCTGAGCCCTTTGATGGAAGGGTACGTGGTTTCTTTGCAGAGGCATTCTTTTGTGGGTGGAGTTGGGTATGGTTTCTCTATTTTACTCCTTTTGTATGTTGTTTTGGTTGTTGCTTTGGTATTTGGAGTTTCGTTCAGTTTCTTTGATGGTAGTGTGGCGAAATCATTTAGTACTTCTGATGGAATGAGCCTTCTTTTCAAACCTTTTGGTTTTTGAGGAATAGGGTAAATTTTTAGATGGGGTGTGTACAGTGCACTTAGTCTATTGTACTCAATGATGCAAAGAATTTGTGCACTGACTGCAGTTGCATCAAAATTAACTGGATACAGTCCTTCCAGTGTATGTAGCCGTGACAGCTCTTCATAACTCATGCCTTCTTGCAAGACTGTGTGGCCAGTATCAATCCATGCTTCATCTAAGGTTAGACCTTGCAATTTGTGAATAGTTACTGAATAAGCTAGTGAGAGAGAACACCCTTCTCTGCGTACATACAAGTCTTTGAAAAGAATTAATCTAGCAGCTGTGTGGCCTATATTTTTGATTTCTGAAAGTTTATCAAAATTGATGTTTACAAACTGAATGCTGTTGTCCCCTGGGTATGTCTGGAAGCTAACACCTGTACCAAGTGCTCCATTAACTAAACCTTGCTCTACGTCAGTGTTACACTTTAGCATAACTCTACAGTTGACACATAAAGTTAACATTTTCTTCAAACCAGCTGTAGTCATACTACACCTTGTTGACACATAGGTATTGTCATACCGTGTATGTCCATTTTGTCTGTGGCATGAATTTGCACTAGCTGTTGTTTTTCTTTTTGCAGAATTGTTACATTAAATTGTGCACAGCTTGCTAGAGTTGCTAGAGTTGGCATTAAGACCATACAGCTGACATTTTTCTGAGTTAATTGTTCCATGACATATGTAGCACATGTGTTACGCCCGTTCAGCTCATGGATGCGTCTACTATTGAGGTTAGACGGCACCTCCTTTGATAGTACACCAATCCGTTGTTTTTTAAAATGTTGACATAGGTGTGGTCTGCAGACTGACGCATGTTTTGAGTTAGTTCTCTGTATTGGAAATGTTGCCAAAAATGTACATTCCCGATGCTTCCAAGACTTTTACGGCACTGTTTGAGTCCTAAGGTTTTGAAGATAGGTTCACCTTTGATTGGTGTCAATTAAAGGAGTTCTCTGAAAACAATGACATATTTTCCTCAAACAAGTTCTTTGTAGTCTGTTTAGAGTACCTCTTGCAATCTGAGGTGAATGAAAGCCAACATTAGGTTGGACACCATGCTCACTTCATCCATTATGAGCATTTTCATTTGTTACAAAACACTGTGTAGCTCCATAGCAGATTCTGCTGAAAGTTTATAGTACTCTAATTTATTTTGGTGTTCTACTGGAAGGAGTATCAATCAGTGTAGAGTGACTCCACCAATGTTGTAGGCAGCCAAACCTGTAGGGGCGGTTATAACTGCAGAAAGGTTGTTGTTTGTTAATTGTTGGAGGTACTTACTGATAATTTGTATTAAGAATGTTTTACCTGACCCACCTTCACCACTTAGATACAGCAATACAGGTTTGTAGTTGTCACAGGTGCAAGTTTTATTTTTGTGCTGTACAGCATGTTCAGTGGTTTTACTTACTTCTACAAAAATGGTACGCTGCTCATCGTTTAGTTGGGATTTAAGTACTTACAACTCTTCTGTACAGTGCTCCTACTGAAGCATAGTGGTGGTTACCTCTGTCATGGCTAATCCTGCCTCATTTGGTCTGAGTTGCTCTCCAAGTGGTTCTTGGCTGCCTGTTTGATATGATATGATATGATATGGCATTTATAACGCGCCTATACACACGTGTTTCAAGGTGCGAAGGTTCACTCCTCTCAGAAGTGTCTACAGTTAGTTGTACTTGAAGTTCTTCTTCTTGTTGGCGTTCACTGTCCAATATGGTTTTGCACCTTGTAAAGTTTTCATCTGTAATTGTACTTTCAGTGGCTTTGAAAGCATCTTCATATGAGACATAGTTGGCTAATAAATCTTCTTCTTTTCTCCATGTTTTAAAAAGTTGCAGTAGAGCCATGTAGTACAGATCTTTGTGTTAAGGAGTTTTTAAGGACATCTTCATATGATGAATTAGGCTACATTTGGTAAGTCTCACCAGGTTGCCTTCACAACTTTCCACTCTGTAGCTACCTTTTTCCTTATTCGTTGTAATGTTATTTTTGTATGAGAAGTGTTGGGCTACCTGGTACCAGCACAAGGCTTCTAAAGTACTACTTCTGTTTGGGTAGTATGTGTCCAATAAGTTGTTCTTCAAAATATCCTGACTGTTGGGATTGCTTTTGGCTATTGTTTGTATGTTTTTGTATAATTTAAGTACTATTCTTCTGGATGCAGCAGGTTCAAGGCTTAGCCAAACTATGTTGTCTGATTTTCCATATAAGGCTGTGCGAGTTAAGCGGTCAGTGGCTTCATAGCTGCCACATTCTCTGTGAAAAACTTTTGTGCCAGTGTTTTGGCAGAGGATGTGTCATCCCAGAGGTCTTTGGGCTCTGTTTTCCCTGCTTTGGTTAAGTAGATGGTGACATATCATGCAAGAGCAGTAGAAACATCTGCAATGTAATGTACGTCAACATTGGCATTCCATAAGAGGGCAATAATTGCATTATAGTCATTGATGTACTTTGATGCTACACTCCTTTTTATGCCGTATGTGTTTTTAGGAGATTTTCCTTTCACACTGTGTTGAACCGAAGACATGAATCTGTTTACTTGGCCTGTTATTGAAACTGGTCTAGGGAAAACAAAGCAACATTTGGTGTAGTAATTGCCTCTGTTGTTATATTTACATCGACAATACTTGCCACACTTACGTCTTTAGAATTTCAAAATGTGTGCTTGTAGGTCACTATGGGATTTCACAAGTGACATATATGTGAAAGAACTGCAAAACAATTTCATCTCTTTCCTCACCAAATTTAGTAGCTTTTTTAATCCACAAAAACATGTGGATGTGTGGTGCTCCTCTGGCTTGATATTATTTTCTCCAAAAGAAGTGTTCCACTTCTCTGAGGGGACGAAGTGCTTTACTGTAAATTAAGTGCAGCATGGCAATGAAGCGATGATGAAAGTAGCGTGAAAAATGTACTGGATCGAGATAGCACAGCTCTCCTGGTGTTTTCATGTCTATGCCTGTTTTGTTTTTGTTTCCTATGTGTAGGAGAGTGTGCAAGTCTTACCATGCCTACTCAATACAACTTAAAGTGACAAACCATGTGGGAGGGCCAAGGTTACGTAGCATACACCGTACATCTGCGCACTGTCGAAACCAGTACTCTTTCGTACCATGCATGTTTGGCAAGAGATTTGTAACACTTGACAGTAAAACAGTGTTCTTCTCTTTTGAAGTAGTTGTGTAGCAGACATGTTTTAGAAATGGGAACCTGTTTTTAATGTGTGGGCAACTCCATAACATAGCGCTGCTAGTTCACTTTCAAAGAGCAGGTGGAATATGTACTCCACATTCTGTCTAAATCTAGGTAAACAGTGGTATTCTGATCCTGTTATGTGTGTGCTTCTTTCATCATATCTTCCACCTTTTCTAGTGGGGAAGAGTAGGGGAAAGGCTTGTGCTTCTATACTTTTTTTCCATATACTGATTGGCGCTCCTTTGGCTTGCCGCATTTGATATGTTTCTAGTGCATCGTCTATGGTGTCTTTGGAGTGCAATGGGTGAATTGTATAGTGGTTGTACATATTGGAGGCTGCACTAGGATCTAGACGCTGAAATTGGCCACTTGTTGAGGAGTGCTGAATTATTTCGATTGGTTCTCTCAGGTTTTCTTGAACGTTTATTTCCTTGTAGTATTCATTGCAGTGTGTTTGGCAGTGGAAATTGTTACAAATGATCACTAATTACCCATGAAGGCCTGTGGTTATTGTCAGGTTTTGCCGTGCAGTATGTGCACAGTATGGAGGTGTTGGTAATGTTGCACTTGGTTTCTGCTAGAATGCACAGAGCTAATTGAAACCATTGGATTCTTCATTGCTTTCTATTTTCTGCATTATATCTACAGTTTTGGTGCTCACACAACTACTTGGTTTGGCATTTCAGCAGAAGTGCTTTTTAACTTTTGTTTTTCTTTTCTGTATGTGTGATATAAAAAGTTGATAGCTGCACTGTTGTCAGTACTGTTGTCTGAAAGTGTTGGAGTGTGTAACTGCCCTTCATTTCCACAGTATTTCCTTTGGATGTGCTGAATTTCATCGAGCACTTGCTTGGCTGTACTATGCAGGAGAATATCATTTACATGTTGGAGTGCTAAAGCTTGAGTTTTTGCAAAATACAGTGTGTACACTAGATTTCTGACTGTTGAATGTGGGTTGATAACATTTTAATATAGTGGAAGGTGCTTTTGCAAGCTGGTCCAGAAATACAGGCTAAGGAATGTCCTCATATTCGAGTGTAGTTGCGCACTGGACAGGAGTCCTTATTTAGCAGTATTTTCATTCTTCTTTTGTTGCTGCCTTTGTCTAATTGAGGAATTGCTGCACATTTTTGGTTAGGCTTTGGTGAACGTTGCACATTGATGTGCAAGGCCATTTGTAGGTGAGGCATGTTGGTTTGGTGGATTGGAGAGTGACATCTAAGTTTGATGGGAACATTTCTGAAAGCAGTGTTTCCTCTTCCATTATGGTATTGTGTATCTTTTCATACACTTGTCCACTCTGATGTAAGGCAATTTGGTTAGTTTGTTGTTGTTTGTATGATTCTTCATTGAAGTATGGCTCTGTGTTGGTGGTGTGACTTCACTCACCTGTACAGATGTGGCCTAAGATATCTATGCTCACGTTGCGTTTGTTTCGAAGTAGTGCTTGCAATTTAATATTGTTAGTGGTTTCATTCTCTTCAAAATTACTATAAACAATGTCTGTGTCACGCTTATAATACTGTCTATAAGAGCGTCTAGGATGAATTTTCTGTGGTAGGTTTTGAGGGTTGAGCGTGATTTCTGACCTCTAATTGTAAGTTTCTGAAGGGCTCTGTGGTGCAATATTTTTTGTAAAATTACTTTTTTAGAATGCTTGCCTGTGATTACATTACCATTTGTGCGTGCTCTCTTAGCAGTAGTGTGTGTTCCACTCTATGTAGTGGTTTCATTACATTCTCACATTTTGCCAGTTCGCCTACACTGGGCCTCATAAGGAGGCTGGCGGCGGCGGAATGAACGGTGCTGGTAAGGTACCGGCACTGTTCATTCCGGGCTGCCACATTCCGGGTTTCCTCACAGGTGGTGGAATCCACGTCTGGTCCAGACCAGACATGCATACCGCCACCCGTGAGCAATCCAGGAGGCTAACAACGGACACGTCATTAAAGGGTCTGTTGTTAGCATCCTCCCCATTTCCATTGAGCCCTATGTGGGCTCAAATGGGAATGGGGATGTACGGGGTCCTGAGAATGGGAATCACTGCGCCCGCTAAAGTCAGCATGGCCTGGTAATTCCCTATTTTTGGGACCCGGGCCCGGTACCCGGTTTGGGGGTAGCCATGCTGGTAATGTGGACCTCCAAACTCCTAATGAGGCCCACTGTCTTTACTGGTAGATGCATCTGTTTTCCTTAATGACTGAATTACCTCTTTTCCTTCACCTTTCTGTTCACGTTGAGCTTGCAGTGGATGGCTACTTTCTTTGTTTGTAGGTTGCATGGCTCTCTTTCTGCGTTGCCGTCTATGGAATTGCGGTTTGGTAGGTATTGTGTAGTAGCTGTTGGCGAAGAAAGGGAAGTGTGGGTGTACACATGTTCACATGTATATGTGCATGTTGTGAGTGGGTGATTGGAGGGTAGGCAGTTACTTAATTGCAAGTGTGTGACTGTGCAGTGGTGTGTAAGGTTAGGTTGGGGACACTATGTTAGTATGTGGCCATTACTCCAATGGTGGCAACATGACAAACACTTACCACATGTTGAGGTGGTATAAGTAACAATGATGTACATATTGCTGGACAGGCACACATTTATATTCTGCAGTACAACAATAGTGCGCTCGTTTAGTAAGATATAAAACAGTATGCTGGCATTGTACTTACTTTGTTGATTACGGAGAGTAGGTTTATTTTAGGCCGTATTTGGAAGTGTACACGCCAGTGGCTTTCCAGAGACAGGGGGGTATTGCTCCTGCATAAGAAGATAGTAAGAAAATATGTTGGCTAATGACATAGTGCTTACATTTGTACATTACCTATTATCAAAACTATAGGGGGATGTCTTGGCAGGGAGATGAAGTGTGCGTGCATGAAAGGAAGGTGTAAAATATGGAGGGCGCTCGCGAGCATAATCATGTATGTTAAGGGAGTAGGCGGGCTATTTGGGAGTTTATTGTATCACTTGTTATGAAAAACGTGTAGGCATTAGTGTAGGCCTATTTACTTCACAAATGTAGTAGTGCGCATTGTGGAAGTATGAGACAAAAGGTGCAGAAAGATGTACATAGTGCAAAGCGCAATGTTTTCGGCCATCCATTTGCATGCAGTTCTTTGCATATGTATGCTCAGTACATGAGTGCAGTCATTGCTTTTGGGTTTTAATTTAATTATGCACATTTACGACTGTTACTGTTGTGAATGTGGCGAAAATATTTTTTATTGCTGAACTGCTGTTGTTATTTATAACGTGTGGGGGGAAATTAACGCTATGCTTAAAATGTATTCACTTTGTACAGTTTGGTTGGAAAGGCTGCCTGATAGTTTTGTGTGTGATTTGTACAAATTTGCTAGGAGGTCTTTTAAAGGGAGTAAATATTGTAAAAATGACGGAACAAAAGAACAGAGTAGCCTTTTTTGTATACCAATACCTGTTGTGGGCAAATGGAACCTTTGGAACCACCTACCACTGTAGGAGCGATTTAATGGTAGGTGATGTGGGACTTAAAGGTACACATTTTGAGCACGTTATGGAGATTTACTCCTAGGTACACAGCTGTTATGTCCACATAACGCAGTTGGAATAGTAATACCTACTGGGTGTGGTGATGTAGCAATGCTGATGTTTGTGGGTGCAGAGCATGTAGATCATTGTACAGTACTTTATCATGCAGGTTCTTTTGATTTACAGGATATTCCACCTCTGCGTGTTTTATGGCTGTTAAGCACTATTCAATAAATGTGATATCATTACATGCACAGTTCTTGGATGTAATTGGTGGATGTGCATGTAATACTTTAACAGTAGCCAATCAGGGAGTTCTGCTGAAAGAGTACTTGAAAGGGAAGAAGGACTGGCCCTTATTTACTGCACTGCGGCCCTTGCGGTAGTTGGTGAAATCGCATGTGCTACATGCTGTCCTTCATAATGTGCTTGCTATGGAAATGGGACTACGGTTTAGCAATTAACGTGTGTGTCTGCTTTTGTGTTCCATGGTAGGATGTTCTTTTGTGCCCATATCAAGGTTAGTGCTTGTAGTGTGATGTTTGTCAGTGGAGGTGGAATTTTGTTTCCCCCTATTGCAATTTGTAATCTGTTTCACTATGTGCAATGTACGCTGCAGACACATGTGTAGTAATGTACAGAGGACAAGCCGAGAGCAACCCTTAACAAGGAGCACACAAATAGGTGTTTATTTACACGTCCCTTTAGCAAAATTAGGAAAACACATTTTGCACAACTTCTATGAAGACATCCACTTTCTATGACGCTTAAAATGTGTTTGTGCAGCCCCGTATACAGGGAAATATGCTAGCAAAAGCCACGTCTTTTGGGAGCGCACACATGCTACATCCGGGTCTTTTGAGGGTGGCTGCAATGGAAATTGCGCTGTGAAGGAGTTGGGATTGGTCAATATGCATTTGTGGGTGTGGTGAGTATCAACAGATTGTGCCAGACATCTGTTTGCCAATAGGAATGGACATGGCTACGGAGACAGGTGTGCCGTTAAGTAGGCAGACTATATGGCTTCTGGGCAACTCATGGATACTTTAGGTATTTACGCAGAACATTGTGCACTAGCAGCACACCTTGGGTTCTATAATGTTGATGTGCACTGGTACGGAATACATGGGATACAGTGGTTCATGTAGGTCCTCTTTGTGCCAGTTTGGTGACACTTGCTCATCCAGACATTATTGTTGTTCATTGTGGAGGGAACCATTTTGGGCATGTTACTGGCATTTCACTGCAGTTTGCAATGAGGGAAACATTTCGGCAACTCATGGAATTGTTTCCAAAATCACACATAATTTTTTCTAGCATTGCCCAGAGACAGATGTGGCTGCGTTCTTCGTGCTGTGGCCCACAAACGGAGAAAGCATGGCGCAATGTGAACAATGAGTACATCTGACTGATGCTGGCAGTGAGATCTTTCTGCGTAGTATCCAAAATGCTGTGCAGTGCTTCCTGCAAGTGTAACAAGCATTTTCCCTGTGGTTCCAACACAACATGGCTCTTTTAAGAGCCACCAATTAATTTAGCAAATGCGTACAATGCTTTTGACGGCATCCCGCCACCCATTGTTGCCCTTTTTGTACACGGCGCTTATAGGCACCGTCACCGCCTGCATGCTTGCATTCAACTTCTTGCAAAAAGCCTTTTTGTTCCCCACACCTTCTGGCTGTGTAGCATTTTTCCTGTTGTTATAGGACACACCAGAAAAGCCAGCAGTGTAAGGAAGATTTGGCAAAGGGTACCAACCACAGGGATAAGAAATCCTACGTGGAGAGCAGAAGATGTGGGGTATACCTTACTTGGTTAGGGGGCAGTGTTTGCCATGCTCCCACACAGAAGCCTCAAAAGCACTTCATAAATGTTCTCACCTACACAGTACTGTGTCGCAGTATATGCACAATACAGTTACCTTTGAAAGGTAGGGGTCTGTTGCACTGTGTACATCATCCATGGCTGCTTGTGGAACGCGGTGGCCCACTGGAGTATCCCTAGTGGTGGCAGGAGCAGATGCAGAGGATGCTGTAGAGAACAATAACCTACTATCTGCTTGGAAGGAGACTACCCTCCGAATAGCTGCCTGGTGGTTAGCTTTCAGGTGCCGCCGCATGAAGGTGGTGCCATAGCTGTACGAGTCAGGTTTTCCACAGCTGAGTGCACTGGACCTGGTTTGCACGAGATTTTGGCACATCTCCAACCATCCTAAATAGTTTCCACACCCAGGATTGACGCTGGCTGTAGGCAATGGGGATTCCTTCCACTTTATTCTCGTTTCCTTTTCGATGTCTCTCCACATATTGATGCCTGTCCACTTGCTCAGGACTTTCAGAAGGAGGTGTTGGTGGTGATGGGTGCTTCTGAGGCAGAGGTATTAGGAGGAGCTCTGGTGGCCATTACTTGCAGAAGTAGTTTACAGGCACACAATTGGTGAGAAAGCAATTTCTGCCCCAACCAATGTGCACCGGTGGTCTTCTCTAGAAAGCCAAACAGAGCACTTGTGGGGTGTGCCCTTTCATAGGTTGATGTGGAGCACGTGACACTGCAAAGTGGCACTAACTCTTTCCCTACAATATCTACATGTAGAAGGAAGATTGGATGATATCTATAAGGGTGCATTATTACTATATCACTCCATACAGTGCAGAAAAAACGTCCTCTTTCAATGTGTACGGATCTGGGGTGTGTCCGCCAAATAAGGAACCACGCGCACCGTTCATCCATTACCATAGTGACATTGCCATTGTTCTCCATTTGCAAGCTTGTCTGCCGGACGTACATTGCCCTTTATACATAGCCTAATGCATAGTTTTCCTATCTATACTCCTGCCATCACTGGACTACTTAAACATATGGCACACACACTTTGCACATTTCTACCTACACTTGCTGTGAGCATGATACAGTGGGTGGATTGTTTATGTGCAAAAATACTCGCAGGACGTGCTGCACGCTTCCAGCTCCTACAACAACATCACACGTTTATTTGCATATGTTCACCAGGGACAGTGTTACCAGGCATCACAGGATGATATACGCATGTGTGCTGTCTTGCCTCAGATAAACGGACACTCTTGCAACTATTTACAGGTGGTTGCGTGCATGCAAACATGTGTCCCGCAGTGACATCCTACAGATGGTTTCATTGTGATTGCGCATAGGGAACCCAGGTGTGGCGGTCATCTGCCTCCTACATTTTTCTTAATTGCAATCATCCCCACTAGTGCTGTGCCCTTCACACTTACAATGGCCTTGTTAAACAATAAAAAGGACATATACAATCAGTACAAATTAACATGTCAATCTTTATTAGCAAACATTCATAGCGACTGTTCGGAAATGGAAGGGGGACAAGAAACAGATACATATATTGGGGATTTTCCCATTTCACCAAGCTGCTGGTGAGGGGAAGAAGGGATTGGGGTCTCATCAAAGTGTCTCACATGACACTCAATTTGCGGGGGAGAGGGGCTGGGAAATGGAGAAGGCGAGCATGTGCAAATTGGACAGTGATATTTTATGTTCCCCATTATATGTTCTTCTACAAACTTTCTCGAGGTGGCAAATTGGAGGAGCAACTGATCGATTTTGGCATCCAGGCGGTCAACTTGTATATGTCCAGCATTCACTTTAGTTTCGGTGGCCGTATGTTCTTGTGGAAAAGGTGCTTCTGGTGTACTGGAGCTTCTGGTGTACTGCTTTGCATTCCGGTATGTTCTGTTAAAAGATGACAAATGTGGTTCATTCACATGAAGTATTACATTGTGATTGTGTTCATGTTGCAACCGCGTTCCCTGCCTATGGGGTTACTATGCTCACTCATTTGGTCATGCGGGAAATTCTCCTCCAGCCATTCCAGGGTGCTTGCCCTTGCACTAACTCTTTCCCTTTTCACAGTGCGGCAGGTAACAATGGGCCTATCATCATCACTCATTTCTTCATGCGGAAAATTCTCCTGCAGCCATTCTAGGGTGGAAGCCATAGCTGCGCACAAACAGAAAACATCATGCTTTCCTACTATTGTACACTACCGGACCTGTGCAATTAGAACATAAACTTTTGTGTACTTACCAACTTACCATGTTGCTGTGGCGCTCTGTTCTCGGTAGTTGTCGTCTGTTCCTCGGCCTCTTAGATCTTTGTTTGATTGTGGGTAGCATTGATGAAGGCAAATGTTACTTCTCTTGTTGGTGCTTTCCATTATGCTGCATTCCCTACACCTTTGTTCAGTTTGTTGCGAAAGTACATATTTTGTACAGCTACAGCATTTTCCCTTCCTATTCATGAACTTGCTGATGTTTATATATGTTTTTTGTCTTTGCTGCATGTTACTACTTTTCATGACCACCCCTCCCTTTCTGGGCACGTTGGACTCCATCGATCTCCACAAACGGACTCTGTGTTCCCAACATTTGGGCCTATTAATAGACAGTCACCGGTTTCAGTATGTTGTACAGTACATCTTTACAAACTAAGCGTATCCTGTAAAAAACTAATGCAATTCACTGAAAGACACATTATTACAGGGACGCTATGGTTCACTTGTGCAACTGAAACCCTGTCACCTTTCATCAAAAAACTATAATATACAAACATTATGGTTGAAGTGCCCTGCTAAAAACCTATCAAAATCACTAAGAAAAAACATTGTTAAAGGGACGTTATGGTTAAGTTGTGCTGCTAAAACATTTCCCCTTTATTGAAAAAACTAGCCTAAAGAAACATTATGGGTAAAGTGCCCTAGTAAAAACCTATGAAATTCACTAACAAAAAATGTTGTTAAAGGGATGTTATGGTTAAGTTGCACTACTAAAAAACCTATGAAATTCAATGGAAAAACATTGCTACAGGGATGTTATGGTTACAGGTAATACCTAAAAAAACAGAAATTTATGGGAAGGTATGCAACCATAACTCATGCTACCCCTGTGCACTGCAAGGACTAACACCCATGACTTCAAAGATGACATCACAAATGTCATTGATGACATCACTGATGACATCACAAGCCTGGCTACCCCTTTTTTGTTTAGTGACATATCTACACAAGTGAGGAACTAGAAAGTGAAAAGGTACTATATTTGTACACCTTATACTTCTCATATGTTCTTGCACTGCTTTCCTTAGTGTGCAGTTACATCATATGGTACATAATCATATGGGAAAAAGGAAGTCTGAAATAAAGCAATCATTTCATTAAGATAATGAGTTAGGTAATTAACACTTTCTGGAAATACTGCAGCTGTTTTGCTTACTTTACTTTCCCGATATATACACATATTTGTGTGCACTGTGGTCTCTTTATGGTGTGTTTGCAGTAGTACATTTATGTAGTAAGTGAGGGATTTGTAGCTACTTATTACATGTTTAACAGTCCACAAAAGTCTAAAAGAAAAGCAGGCATCATTCTACTATGCAACATGGGAAGAATTTGGATATTGCACCTGTATGATGCATGCTGCACACACTGCTTACGTTTTCATGAGTTCGGTCATGTAATGGAAAGAAATGTGTAATGCAATACTGTTTATAGCAATGCCTTGTCTAATGACCTGCAATCTAAGGACAGTTGTACTCATGATCTCTGTTAGTTTTCTGCCAACATTATAATGACAATCTCTTCTGGAGGCTTTTCATGACAACTAAACGCACATGTGATGTCATCAGTGATGTCATCAATGACATTTGTGATGTCATCTTTTATGTCATGGGTGTTAGTCCTTGCAGTGCACAGTGGTAGCGCGAGTTTTGGTTGCTTAGCTTACCATAACTGGCGAATTTCTGTTTTATTTTGCTTTTACTTTTAACCATAATGTGGATAGGTTGTTATTAGTGCAAAGTAACTATAATGTCCCTTTAAAAAAAAAATTTGCACTGAATTTGATAGGTTTTTCTTAGAGCAACTGGATCATAATGTCCCTTTAACAACATGTTTTCACTGAATTTCATAGGTTTTTACCAGGATACCCTTAGTTTGTATAGATGTACCATACAGTATATCAAATGGATTTCAGCATACCGGTGGGCACATTAACCATGGAATATGCATCTGTTGGCGGATTGCAGCTAGCAATGAACCTGTTGGAAAAGCATGGGTTCTCTTATATAGTAGTACCATTCAGCAAAGACAAGGAACATTTACAAAGAGCACCAAGTGTAAAGGAAAAATAGAGTAGGTCTCAAAAAGTTGGTAGTAGGGAAACAAACAGAGCAAATGCGTAGGGGATACACCATAATGGAATATACCAATAAGGGAAATAACATCTGTGTGGAACAATTTTTTTTTTTTTACTCAGCAATACCATGCACCTTGGAATGGCTGGGAGAGAATTTCCCTCATGACGAAGTGAGTAACAATAGTTACCCCATTGGTACGCAGCACAGTCTGAAAAGTAAGACAGTTAACATGTATTGCTTCATATATACCTAACCAATATTTTTATCTTGAAGAGGACATAGTGGAGATGAAATTAATGCACCGTAAGCGGCACCTCTTCCACAACAACATGTGGCCACACAAAAGGCAGGAAACACTGTAAGTAACAGTGTACACAGACTGTATGAAAACATTGAATAATTGCTAAACAATTTAACTGCCTTAAAATATTTTGTGCAAGGAAATAATATGGGAAAAATGAAATACCACTGCCCTACCAGCACATGTACCCCTTCCCCATTTCCTATCCCACCATTCCCAACAACATACCTGTGAGCACAGACGTTACAATGAGACCTTAATCCGTGCCTCCCCTCATGATGACCTTGTACAAATCCCTAATTCCCCTGTGTATGTATCCATTTCAGGTACCCCTTCCCTTTCCTACTAGTGTCTATGTATGTCAGAAATTAAAGGTGTTGATGTTAAGTGTTGCTGAGTGTGTGAGTGGCTTTTCCTTTTATTTTAAAATTCCATTATAAGTCTGTAGTGCACAGTATTGTCCGGCATGGCTGCAGTTAAGCAAAATGGAGTTTTCCTACAGACACTGCACCTGCCCAACGTATGCGCAATCGCAATGCAGGTATCCGTAGCACGCCAATACGGGCCTCATTTCCTCATCTTGTGATGCACCTTTAATTAGCTGTGGGAGCGCACGTCTGTCCATCCCACAGTTAAGCGCATGCGCATGTCATGCTCTGTGTCCTATTAACACCGGCCATGTGCATCATGGTAGGAAAAAGCGGTGACGTACTTTCAGTACTTTGAAGTGCCCACCCACGTCCTGCAGACAGCTGTGCACACGAACATTGCACTGGCTGCAGCCTACAACCAGCTTGTGCGAAAATGGTCCCCAGATATGTGTTGCACTTTTAAGCCTGTTCGTAGGCCACCTATGCACATGCGCACAAGGTATCCACCCAATATTGGTCCTGCAAACAGCTGTCCCAATGGAGCACATTCACGACATCAGCTTGTGACCACATCCATGCTGCGCGTAGACCCTTATTTGCTGGACACACTTGGAGCCCTCGGGCATTGGAAAAATGGTGTTTTCTGCAATATAAGGAGTGTTATTGTGAAAGTACACCCTTACAAACGTCCCACACTGTGCCACTGTGCATGTTATGTTATGTTACTTGGCATTTTTATAGCGCTCTATATATCATTGGTACGATCTGAAATCGCTGGTAGGTTGAGCGCCCTTGGGAACCACAGTTCTGGTCAGTCGAGCAGAGAGATGGTGTCATAGGATGCGTGGATGCACCAGTTATGTGTGTAGAAGATGTAATTGCCAGATGATAGCTGTGCCCTAGTGTTAGGTGTGGTGTTGAGTATATCAGTTTTATGTGTTCAGTCCGGTGAGTGGACATCCAGACTGTGTTTGGCTGTGTTAGGCCTTAGAGACGCTTATGTGAGCAACTTGGCCGTAATTACATCAGATAGCTGTGTTTTATTAGAGTGATGAGGTGTTCATGGGGTGGTGTTCTTTTGTGAACAGCTAGGCTGAAATGATGGGGGGTTTAGCTGTTTTCTAGTTGAGTGATGGTGTATAGTAGAGAGTAGGCGTAGTGATGTGATATGATATATTGGCTCTTCCTTAGAGCACCATGACCATGCACGTAAACAGGAGGTCAGGGAGCACATCGACACACGGGTACACAGTGACAGGGGCAGAGCTTACAGTGAGAAGAGGGGGCATATGGATATATAGCAACAGATTGTGGATCAAGAAAGCAAGGTACACAGAGATACATGGGCATGTTGGGTACATATGGTAACGAGAGGGTTGGGTAATGCCGATCACGGGAACAGGATGGTAGGGAGCATAGGGACACACGTACACACAGTGCCAGGGGGCTGGGCTTACAATGATAGGAGGGGGACATAGGGATATACAACAATCGCATGGGGACATGAAAGCAGCGTACACAGAGGCACGGTGGGCGCATACTAGAGGGTAGGGTAATTACATCCATTCCTTAAATACATCCTGCCGTTACATCAATGCATCCATCCATATCTTTACCCATTCACATCCACACCATCGACGCATCCATCCAATTCCTCCATTTCTTCATTCACTCCACCTATTGATCCCACTAATCCATTCATCCATTTCTTCCACCTTCTCATCCATTCATTTAGTCCATCCATCCCATCCGTGCATAAATTTTTTTTACTTCCATTTGTTCATCCATTCATTCCATCCGTTTGTTCCATCAGTCCGATGTCCTCCATCACTTCCTCACATCCATTCCATCCATTCCAGCCATCCACTCCATTAAATTCCACCAACTCCATCCATTCTATTCACTCCATCAGTCCATACCATTGATGCATCAATCCAATTCTTCCATTTTTTTAATCCATTCATTCAATTCACCAATCCCATTAGTCCATCCATCCATTTCCTCCATTTCTTCATCCATTCATTCAATCCATCCATCCCATCGATGTATCCATCCGCGTCTTAAATTTCTTCATCTATTCATTTCCTTCACTCCATCAATCGGATGTTCTGCATCACTTCATCACTTCCATTCCATCCATTCCATCCATCCACTCTATCAAATTCCACCCATTCCATCCATCAATTCCATCCACTCCATAAATTCCATCAATTTCATATACACACACACTTCATCCATTCCATCCGTCAATTCCATATATATACATTCCGGTCATTCCACATGCATCCATGCCATCCATTTCATCCATACACTCTACATGCGTCCATCCATTCCATCCTTTTCATCCATTCCGTCCATTCCGTCGGTCTCATCCATCCATTCCATCCACCCAATCCCATCCATCCACTTCATCAACTCCATCCATCTCATCTATTCCAGCTACCCCATCCATTTTCCACTCCATCCATGCAATCCACCCCATCCACTCCATTCACCCCATCCACTCCATCCATCCCATCCACTCCATCCACCCCACCCATTCCATCCAACGCGTCCATTCCATACACTTCATCCATTCCATCCATTCCATCCATCCCATCCCATCCCATCCACTCCATCCACACCATCCATTCCATCCATCCATTCTATTCCATCCATCAGTTCCAAACTATATATTCTATCTATTCCCAATCTGTGGGCGTAATCACTGAAGCGAAAGTCGGGAGTCCCACAGTGTATTTAGTTATTGGGTTTTTGGCAGTTCAGACGCATCATTATGGTTGTTGCTGGTGATTATGGAAAGAGTCATGTTTTTAGTAGTTTGCGGAATGTCATATAGTCTTGGGTGTGTCGGGTGTGTGGCGGAAGCGAGTTCCACAGAGTCGGGGCACATGCTGAGAAAGAGGATCTTCCAATCCTGATGGAGTTGGTGTATGGGATCACTAAAAGGAGTGCAGTGCTTCATTTTATGGTGCGGAGTGGGAGGTAAGGTTTAAGTTTATCCTGCAGGTATAGTGGGCCGGTCTTGTGCACTGCACAATGGGTGATGCACAGGGTCTTGAAAGTGGCCCTTCGTCCGACTGGGAGCCAGTGGAGGGATCTGAAAGCTGGAGAGGTGTGGTCTCTTGGACCCACGGCAAGGAGCAGTTTGGCAGCAGCATTTTGAGTGACAAAAGGGGAGAGGAGGGTTATTTGTTTGTTTCCTGCTGTTGAAGAAGGAAGTGATCAATTTGAGAGTGGTTCCATGGATTCCAAGAGAGTGGAGATGGTCAAGGAGGATTGAATGGTTAATTGTGTTGAAGGCTGCAGACAGGTTGAGAAGAATTGGTGCAGCGCATCCAGCAGTGATGCAATGATCTTAAGATCGTCCCAGATTGAGGCCAGAGTGGTTTTGGTTCCGTGTCGCGGTCTGAAGACTGATTGTGCGATGTCGAGGAGGTTGTTGGATTCAACAAAATCGTTTAGTTGGGAGTATGCTGTTTGGTCGATGAGTTTTGCAAGGAATCTGGTGTTCGAGATGGGTCTGTAGGTTTTAGGGTCAAGGGGGTCAAGGGATATTTTTTTAAGAAGAGGCTAGACATGTGCAATTTTGAAGGCATCGGGAAAGATTTCAGAGCTAAGGGAGTCGATTAGAATGGTTCTTGCATGTTCTCCTGCACAGATGGATGAGAATATTTCTTTTAGGACTGAGGAAGGGCAGGGATCTAGGGGGGAACCAGATGGTTTGCTTGTTGATAGAAGGCCAAGAAATTCTTCTCTGGAGATCGGTCTGAAGGATTCAAAGCTGGGTAAGGTGGGGGATGGGATGTAGGAGGGTGGAGGCGGGGGATTGGCGATGTAACTATTTTGTTTGAACGATTTAGGCCCACTTTCCAGCTCCAAGTGCTGCACAGCAGCCCTACAAAAATCGACACCCCAGAGGTGCACCACATTCAGTTTGTGTCCTTGCAGAGCAGAGTAGGGGCCACGTTGCTTTGTGCTGGAAATGCTTTCTCATCATTTCTACTGTGCTATATTACCTTTGAATCTAATGGCAACCATTACTGCTGCTACTGCCTCTAAGTAACCCACACCCACACCCTGACCCTCACACCACCACCTCCTTCCGAAGGGCCTAAACAAGGAAACAGACGTGGTGATGTACATATAAATCAAAAGGAGAACGAGAATGAAGTATAGCAAATCCCCAATACCTGCAGGCATTGTTAGTGCTGGGTGTGCAAACTGTTTATCAGCGTAGGAGACATGCCAAAATGTCATGCTAACCAGGTAAGATGCACTCACTCAGGTGCGGAACACCTGGCGTGTACAGTTACGGCACAACCTCAATGCAAAGAGATGGTAGCCTCAAACAAGGCAGTAGGTTACTTTCTTCTGCAGCATCCTCCGCATCTGCTCCTCCCACCACCAGGGACACTCCTGTGGGGCAATGCATCCCTAAATCAGCCTTGCAGGCTATATGCATCACAGCAGACCCTTACTTTTCATTGGTCATTGGATTGCGCATGTACTGTGATGCGCTACTCTGCAGGGGGGAGCGACTTCGAAGTGTGTTCGAGGGGTTGGTCTGGGAGCATGCAAATGAGTGTCCCCTACCTAACTGAGGGCCACCAAACATCATCTTCTCTGTGCACATGCCTTATCGTATCCCTGTGGTTGGTGCCCCTTTCCTACCCTCTGTTCCCTTCCTTTCCTTCTGTGTCCTGTGTTAGAAGAGCAAGAAAGATACAAAACAACCAAAAAAGAAGAAAATGTTAAAAACAGGCTCTTTTCAGAGCCACCTTTCAAAGTTAAAAAATAGAATTGACAATGAAAGGATGCAGGTTGACAAGCAGCCGAGAAGCTCTACAGATTGCATGATGGATAATGGGAGTGGTAGCTCAGTCAAAAACATTGTAGTTGTTTCCGGGAGAAAGTCTTGGCTCTAAAAATAGTTTTTTTTCTGGTGTTTGACTGTGTTTTGAAGGGTTGAAATGAGCAAAACCTACTAGAAAAATACTTTCTGTACTTGCAAAAAAGGCAGCAATGCATTTGTCATATTTCACAGACAAAGCTCATTACCAGCATTAGTAAGATGAACTCCTTCTGTGGGAAAAATGGACAGGCTACTAAATGTTATGTTGGCATTGTAGAAGTATGACATGGCAACATCTTGCAAAAAGGCAAACAGCCTTCTTGACATTGCATTTCGCTTTCCGAATTGACGCACAAGAAGCAATAAGAGGCCAGCCACATCTGTCTGCGCAATGCGAGAAAAAAATAACTCAGGAGTTCAGAAACATACCCATGAGCTGCCAAGTGCCCCCTTCATCGCAAATTGCAGAGAAATTCCGGTAACATGTACTAAACTATTTCCTCCACAATGAAGAATAAGAATGGCTGGATGATTGAGTGTCACCAGTGGCAGAAAGAGGAACCAAAATCAGCCACTTCATTGCATGTACTCCATACCAGTGCACATAAACATTATAGAATCCAAAATGTGCAACCACTGCACACTGTTTTGCATGCACTTCCAGCAAATGTATCTAAGAGTCCCCCAAAACCCATACACTCAGCTTTCTGCAGCACACAACAATAAGCATACGCTTCTGCATTCCTCTCTACAAACAGGCCTTCTGCCACAGTCTCTCAGTGTTGCCAACTCCTCAGTAAGGAAAGTAGCTATTGCTGTCCTAAAAGTAGCTAGAAGTAGCTAAATAACGTCATCCCCTAATTTGCATAATTGGCCATGTGCATGATGGATAAATACTGAGGGCACGGTTGTTAAAGCCTCTGATTCAATTTTACCCCCAGCTATCTGTGTAATTAGAAGTGGGGCATGGTCTGATGACCTAATAGATGATAGTACATAACATAATGCAAAAGTGCAGTACATCATGAATGTGGATATGTCATAGCCAGAAGGAAATACCTTTTGGAAATGCTAATAACTATATTTTGCTTCTCTATGATTTGCAGGAAAAATGTAAACATGTGTAAAATTCCTCTGCAGTGCCCTTGTCTGCTTCCAAACCAGAAACTATTTCAGTCCTAAATAGCTCTACAGGTTTCAATGCTATAGGAACCACAAAGTGCCCGAAAGTTGACAGTTTCAGTACTGACACAATGTACTGCTCTACCAAAGCACCTCACTTAGCTGCTTCTGATATGCAGAAACCCCTGCTAAATCAGAGTCACGGTTGGCCTGCGGCTTAAAATTTTCTCGGGCACCAATAAAAAAGTGGCCCACAATTGCAAATGGCACTTCCTTCTTTTTATGGCAGACTTTTTTTAAATAGTATGCAACTGTGAGTTTTTGATTAAATGTGATGCAAATTGTCCACTTTACAGACTATTTACTCAGAAACAATGGTCAACTAATAGCCACACAGCTAGCAAGAAATGTATCGCCTTTTTTCAATTGGATTGGAAAGCAATAGAAAAAAGTGTAAGCTTCCAAACCAATGGAAGAACACAAGTAGATTTCGCGCTAGCCACATTTACCGTACAAAGTCGCTAGGGGGTGTGATTTCTCACTAAATATAGCAAGAAAGTCACCAAGTTGACAACACTGCACTCACACTTATACACCACAACCGGAAACCTTATTGGCCAATCCGTTAGCCTCCACAGTCTCATTTCCATGCCTGGCATCCTCAAAAGCCTGGATGTGGCACGTGCGATCCTGCAAATATTGTGATATCCGCAGACACATAGTGTACGGGAGTGGGTGAACACATTTCAACCAGGGTATGGGATTTCGTCTTTAGTGGTGGCTCTGAAAAGACCCTTTTTTTGTGGTGCTTGCAAACAAATACTTTTTTTTATTTTTGTGGTGCTTGCAAACAAACACCTTTTTTGGGGGATCTTTTCTTCTCCTCTTTACGTTCTTACAGGAACCTCTTCAAAGAATCCTGCAGATTGTAAAACAAGATGCCATTTCCAATGGTGGTCAAAGAAATGCTATTTGCATGGGAAAAGTACACATTTTGAGAATTAATGATGTCATTGTCACAGTACAGCATCCCAGCAGTGCACAGAAATTCAAACATGCTTCTGTTTATTAGACACCTTCCAACCTCTGGCTGCGGACAAATTACATTCGGATAGTCCCATTGTCTTCTTGGTGGTATGGGTGAGAAAAGCACCTGGGCAGTGGGAAAAATCTGCTACACTGCCTTCAGCACTTTCTTCAGTTGATGCAGGAAACGTTCACAAGGCATGTAACCCAAGTGAAGCGCAGCATAGTGCACCACAACAACATGAACAGTAGCAACAGTGGCCACATTTCTGCAAGTGCAACCACAGCGTCAAAACTGCACTCACGAACACTGCCCCATAAAGCCTCCACTCCTTCCAAATCATAATTGCCATCAAAGCCTCTTTCCAGGGCATACCTCTGCAGATCTTGCACAAAGGCATCACCCATGATCAACACTGTACGTATGTCCATCTCTGCCATCCTCACTACACAGAGCAATGAAAAAAGTATTACTGCCCCTTCCTATGAAGGGTTGTATACGAATTGTTCGTTTTACAACTGTTCGAATTACGATTGACCTTTTCACAATTGACCGAATTGTGAAGGTCAATTGTAACATATATGTGGGGGGAAACCCCCCACAACCCCCCACTCAACGCCAAACCCCCAAAACACCTATATATAAAAGGGTATATTTAAAGGGTCAATTGTGACCCTTTAAATTCGGTCAATTGTTCATTTGAACAATTGTAAACAAACAATTTGGGTAATACCAGATAGCACACCCTCAACACCTGATTACATGGTCCCCACAGCTACATTTTCATAACCAGAATGCTGAGAAGTACAGGCTGTTGCACCTGCGCTTCTCCAACTACTGCGAGGACCATGCCCTTCTAAAACAAGAGCATTGATTCTTCCCTTTCCACTACTCTTTTTCCAGCACTCCCTCATTGGGTACTGTTAAATAGTAACACATGCATCCACCAATCACATCCAAGACCTCTGCATCTAAAACAATCATTTCTGCACAACACACTCAGAGTACAAGTCGTGTGTGCTTGTAAAGCACCTCCAATAGAAAGTTCTTTGGAACTATGCATGATTTCTGCATCCAGATTTATCCATTTCGGCACCCATCACTACAAAGAACAGGTATCAATATATTTTATACAGTACTTTTGCAACTCTGTTCTAAGTACCTCTGAAATGTGTACCTGCCACTAAACCTCCATAACATTCTCACAAAGCATACAGTAATGTCTCCCATCACCATTCATCAAATGCCACTTGCAACGGCATGGGCTTTGAACGTTTTCACTTACCCATATCAGCCATTGAAACCAGTTACTCTCTTCTTTTCTTCTAACAATTGTAAAACTTTTTTCCGCACTAACGCATCTCCTATAAAATGTGTAAAATTGTTGCAGCAAAGGAGCAGCAAATGCTTCTTACCAACCTAGACTAAATATATAATGTGCATGCATTAGAACAGGGTGCCTGCCACTTACCTTGCACACTTCACAGAATGTGACATTACTTACAAAAGCAAAAAAAATGTATGAATGCATTGGCAACAGTACCAATCATACCTGTACACAAATAAAACCAACAAGTGAAACTATTGCTCTACTCATGTTGAAGGCATATAAGCGCAGAAAAGGTAATAGAATTTCACACGCAAAAACATTTTCCTTTCCAAGCTGTACACCTTTGCAGACCTTTTTCTCATCCTTATGCCACTAAGGCTAATGCATTGCCAAAGTAAATACTTCTTCACCAAGGCACACATTTGCGGAACCGTACGTCAGACATCACACCTACAAGTGACACACTTACTGTCATGATGCCTACCCCCGGAGCACCAGGCCAGGCCCAGCACCCCCGGGAGCAGGCATCACGTCCCCGGGTAAAAGCCCAGCGGCCCTTTATAGGGGCTCGGCTCTTTGGAGTCTGTCCTGGCGCCGTTGGCGCCAGGCTCATGTTGGACATCAGTCCTGGCGCCATAGGCGCCAGGCTCATAAGGGGAAGTGTTTGGTGCACTTACCTGAAGCAGACCATGCTGCACACTCACCTGATGCAGACCATGCTGCATGAAGAACCAAGCCAAATGAGGCTTAGGAGGGACTATTTTTCTGAAGGAACTATTTTGTTACTTGGGTTGGGCTGTGGAAGAATACTCACCTGGAACTTCTTCCAAGGCTATTTAAGCCACGCCCGGACAGCCACACGTGCTTCACGTTGTTCTGCATCCCAGCAGCTGAACGCTCACTGTGTCTGCTCCTGCACCTGGACTCCAGCCACGCCCGCCTCAAACCTGGAACACCTGTAAGGGAATAAGAGAAGAGAAAATTGAAAACCAATAACTATTTCAACCTTCTTACCTGCATCCGGAATCTTCACGCCAGCATTCCTGAAGGAAGACTTCCATTTAAAAGCACCGCGTTGCCCGCTGCAGCGCCGCGCTTCACTCACATGTTCCCAAGACGCCGCCCAGCTCCATCGCGGTTCTCAGTGCCGGTCGCCACATCTCTGCACTGCACCTAAGGGAGAGAAGAAGAGACAAAAGGTGAGCAAGGGAACACAAGAGGAAAGCCGAATTTTCAGCCATTTTACTTACCGGCTATTCTTGGTGAACCATTCCACATCTCGGGTCGGCGCCACATCTCTGGCAGGTACAGCACCCCAGCCCCTATGGGGAAAGGACAAAAGACATTACTGGGGAATTATAAAGACATTTAGAGGGGTCACCCTCATCACTAACTCACCTGATTTTACCCTGGCAATTTAACCCCTCAACGCAACGCCTTTGTTCTGCACCTGAAATAAAGGACAGAAAAAGACAACATAAAAGGAGGCTCACACTTGAACTTTTGAATCTTCATACTTACGGCATATCGCTCAGTAAAGTCAAGTGGATTTGCCAGCGCCATTCTGAAAACCAGTGAAGTAACTGGACGAACGCGCGCCCCTGCACCAGAAGCAGGATGGAGAGTTCATCCTTCCAAACCATAAGGTGAGCTTAAACCGGGGGTTTTGGAGGAAGTCAGAGAAGAACGAAGGGGGAAAGGGGAGAGCAAGCACATTATTCAGCAGACAGTTAATCCCCTTTCTCATCTGCAGAAGGATATTCCTACGGGCCAGACAAGCAAGATTTGGGGGTCCTGTTCAATCGGTGGTCCGAATTCTGCTCATCATGCTTGAAGAGGCCACAGCAACCCAGACCAGACCATGGGAGCCAGGTGAGCGTTACACTTACCCCCTCACCAACAATGGTGCTGCTCCCAAGTCTCTGTTCATATACAAGCCATCCACATGCACACACACACTAACTCTTCCTGACAACACATACCCCTACCCCTTTAAGTAATGTATTCTCCAAATGCACTCAGTATGCCATTAACCAACATATTTTCTTACTGTCTTCTTTCACAGTTGCAGTAAGCACCTATTTCCTGTAAGCAAGTGGCATGTCCACTTGAAAATGCAACCGAGAGTAAACTGACTCACGACAGCCAACAAAGTAAGTGCAATGCTACCGTACAGTGTCACCTCTTACTGAAAGTGTGCAGTGCTCTTGTATTATCAGGTACAGAATTGCATCAACCCACTGCTTTTTGTGTGATCGTTACGCATTGCACCTCAACAGTTCCTCACTTTCTGCTATCATGTTGCCGTCATTATATTAACTCCCACATAGCATTATAGCATTCCCACCGGACACTAACACACCATTACACAATCAAATACCTCTATCTATATTCCTACCCTCATATTCATCCATTCAAGCAGAGCTGCACACATATACATCACAAATTTTGCACCCCCACACTTTATTTTTCTGCAACAGCTGCTACAGAATGCCTAGCAAAAATGAACTCGGTAGAGAATAACGCACAAATCGAACAGCTGTACCTAAAAGCATAGAAAGTAGCCATCCACCTTAAGCAGATGTTCTACTGAAAGTTGAAAGGGAGCAGCTAATGAAGTCACCAACGAAAACTAAAGCACCTTCCAGTAAGGAGAATGTAATGCCTCTATTAAAATGTAGACATGAAAAGAAAGTTAGTAAAAAGGGTGCAACTGTCCCAGCTGGTAATAGAGCATGTATGCATGCTAATGGCACCACAATGAAGCATTCCAAATAAGTAATTGTACACAGAATATTCCTCCACAGAGTCCTTTACCCTTATAAGTGGAGGGAGAAATGATGATCAGACCTTAACCTTACCGCAGAACAGTAATCCTGGAACATATTGTCGACAGTACAATGCTCTAGAAACGAAAATTATTTCTATTAATTGTAAACAAAATTAAACCGCTGCCAAAATTAATTTGTAATCTACAACCACTACTTCGAAACAGACCCAATATCAGCATAGATAGCTTTGGAAACAGCAGTACAGGTGAATAGAGTCACTCCACCACCACAAAGCCATGCTTCAATGTAGAATCATAGAAACAAGAGCAAAGGAACCACATTGCCGTACATAGCACTGCACGAGGGTATGGAAAGGGAGACAACAGCATAATGGAACAAAAAAAAACTGCTGTCACAAATATCCCCATCAAACTTAGATGCCACTCTAAATGGTACCGAAGCAATAAGGCCCATCTACAAATACCCTTGCACATCAATGTGCAAAAGTCGCCACACATCTATCAAGTCGTTGCAGCAGTTCCGCGAACATGCTGTGAAAGGCAAAGAGAAAGGAAAAAGTAAAATACTACAAACTATGAACTCCTGACTTGTGCGCAAATACACAAGAGTACCATGACATTCATTAACCTGCATTTCTGGACCTGCTTGCAAAAGTTCCTTCCACCATATGAAAATGTTAGCAACACACCAGTGTAGTGTCAAACATTTTGTTTACAAAGTGTAGTAAGCAAAATGTACTCAAACACAAAACTGCCTACTCCATTAAAATGTTCCAATACAAGTGGTGTAAATGACTGTGCAAATGTAGCAATCAATGATGTATTACAAATGCAAGCAATTGTTCAAAACATTTATGTAGACGGCTCAGACCAATTGTGTTTACAAACAATAGTCCTGCACTTAAATGCTGCAAACAATCCTAGAAACAGTTACAGATTTTCAGGAATAAGACAGGACTTGGACTAGTGTCCTAGAAAGGTACATTTACATTAAACAGACAAGGAGCTCCACAGGAAGTTGTAATGCACTTTGTACAAGTATTGGAAAGCAGAAACATACCCATACATGACATCTTTCAGACATCCTACATCTGAAAACACACATGCACTCTTGGCAATCATGTCATTCATGAACAAGTCGTTAATGAATGCTGTCTCTATGTATCTATACCTAACTGTGATTCCATTCCATTTTACCAAGTGGTACGAAATGGAAACGATGGTACATTGTGTAGGCCTTGCAATTCCGAAAAACGTTCCACCTTACATATACAATCACAAAGGCAATACTCAATATGAATGCTTTCGACATTCAATGCAGATGGAAACAAAAATAACTGCAACCTTACAACCTTCACACACTCACAGGTATCACTTGCCAACACAACCTTCTCACCAATAGCCATAATGTACCTTGCAGGCGACACAACCACTTCAGGTCACTGTACTGCAGGGGTGTTGCTGGGTCTAGAAAAGACCCGGGGCTATGCTGATGTCAGAGCTGTCGGGACTGGGGGCTAGCTGGCCTTTTGGTTGTAGCTCCTGAGATTTTATCTGGGGCTACAACCAAAAGACCAGGGGCGATAGCCCCCTATAGTCCAGCCCCTAGCAACGCCTCTGCTGTACTGCATACATTGGAAAGCACACACAATCTTTGAAGGAGTTGTAAAGTAATTTGTTTCCTTTCATGAACGAAAGGGACAAAAATCTCCTTGCCGAAAGGCACTAAAGTTCGTAAGATGGCCTTTCCGCCTACATATGTGCAGCCATTGCATACACAGCCTGCCAACATACACCATTGATTCGTAAGACACTGCACATATAAATAGTACATATGACCCATAAATGTACATTTACATATTATGGCAGCTGTACATTCATTGCACCATGTGTAAGGTAGTAGCATGTCTCCATGTCCGTAAAAGTAAGTTCTACTTAACTGCAACTATATGTGGCTTGCTGTGTACATTCTCCATATTTGAAATGTGTGATGCAGACCAATTCCTGTCATGTCACAATAGCTTACTGCACTTCCTAAACAAAGGGTGCCTTTAGGGGCTAACCATATGAAACATATGTTGGGGCATTTCGCTCCTTAATGTAGAACAAGTGCTATAACCTACATCATATGGATGTGTACGCATGACAGCTCACTTCTGGTGCTCTACCAAGTGTCAAATTTGCTTCACAACTATTCTGTAAAGGTGACCACCCTCGGAGAGATGCAGAGTTGTAACTGTGTACAATGCAGCAACGTATCGTTATAACAACATACCCAAAGGAGCAAAGGAGAAAAAATAATGACTCCATAAACATATTCGTAGCATCTATATACCAGTATGACAGTGTTGGCATGCACGGCTGCATTACACTGCAGTGTGTGTGTGGCCAAGGCCTTCCCTCAAGAGCCTAGACCCTGGCCACACCCACTGCAGCATAATACAACCATACATGTGAGCATGTGGCCAGGTACCACAACCCACAAATGTAACAGAGCCACCGATAGTCCTACCCAACCCCCACAACATAATACAGTCATGCATGCAACCATGTAACCAGTTAGCAGTATCCAGAAACATAACAGAGCCTCCAGCACCCCTACCCACTTCCATTCACATAGCTTTTTATTACTTCCAACCAAACCACAAAATCTTCACAACATTGCCCCTGATCCCAACACAGAAAGAATCAATACATCATAATACAGTTCAGTACACAGTAATCTGTGCAATGGCCAACCACATAAACCATCCACCGGAACCCTATGCACGTGTATATACTCAGTACTTCAACACTTCACCCAGTGGACACACTGCAGGACTGTTGACTCCACCATCTCGAGCCATGCATCCAAAACTGGAGGACGTGCTAACAATCACCACACCCATGTAACCAACAATGTGCACAATGCTGACAAACCACACACACAAGGCAACAATGTGAAACCTACTTGCAACCAGTGGACATACTTTTCAGTGCAAGGCCTCAGGCCTTGCATCCAAGGTGCTAGGAGTTTACCGCACACAACATTCTGTAACCAAAACTCAGTAGGACTCTTAATGTTTCAAAAATAGTAATAAGAATAATGATGACATCCCAAGAAATAATGTCAAATCAGCTTGACCTGATGAAATGACAGGACATGACATGACATCACAGGAAATCATATAACGAGAATTGTCACCTTATAACATCACAGTAAATGACTTTGCTTGACATATTGCCTTTAAGAAATTGCAGGAAAGGACTGCCTGTCCTCTGTCCCAGCATGAGAAAAAAATATACCAAATGTGTAAGCTTCGAGCACTGTGACCAGCTTCGTCCTTATTAAAACATGTTTTCCTTGTCAAGCATACAATGAGGTGATAACAAATCTGTATACCACAAGGTAAGTGACAGCCACACAGACAAATGCAGCGTGTGAAGCAAGTGCTGCAAGCCACCTTCCTATCATCTATCTTCCTCTCTACATGAGGAGTTCCCCAGGGTTCTAATCTCTCACCCTGGCTTTTCAACCAATACCTGGCAACTCTTGCCCACAGCATTGCCATTTTCTGCTCAAATTTTCAGTGCTACGCTGACGACACTCAACTCATTTTCCGGCTGTCCTCATCCACCTCCTCCACATCTCTCATCTCAGACTGCCTAACCGCCATTCAAGATTGGTGTGCCGCCAATGATCTTTGTCTGAATGCCACCAAGACTGAGATCCTCCTCATCGGCACACCATCTCCATCCTTTTCCCTCACTCTCTGGCCTTTCTCCCTTGGCCCGCCTCCTACCCCTACCTGCAAGGCTAAGAACCACGGGTCATCTTTGACACCACACTTTCCTTCTCCGCCCATATCTCTGAGGTCTCTAAAAAGTCAAACATCCTACTGCACCTCCTCAGAGGTACTTTGCCTTTCCTCTCCTTCCCTCAGAAGCTCACTGTCTCTCAAGCTCTGGTTCTCTCTATGTTGGACTATTGTAACAGCCTCTTTCTAAATCTACCTGCCTCTACACTCCGCCCTCTGCAACTTATCCAGTACAGGACTGCGAGACTTGTCATTGGCCTCAAGCCCTGGGATCGTATCTCTCCAGCTTTGAAATCTCTCCATTGGCTCTCAGTGGATGCAAAGATTAAATTCAAAAGCCTCTGCATTGTCCACAAGGCTTTCTGGGGCCTGGGTCAAAAATATCTTCAGCTATCCCTCCCCAAATACCTCCCCTCTCGAGCTCTTCGCTCCTCTACCTCTAACTCCCTCTGGGTTAATCGTTTTTCAAAGAAACAAGCTGGGGGTAGATCTCTATCTTCGGCTGGGGCCTCCCTCTGGAACAGCCTCCCTGCCAATCTAAAACTTGAGGAGAACCATCTCCGGTTCCGGAAGCACCTAAAGACCTTCCTCTTTGTTTCTGCCTTCTCTCCCTCTCTCCGCTGCTGACCCGCTCTCTCTCTCTCTCTTGGCACTGTGCACCTGGCCATCCTCTTTCCTCTGGGTCCAGGTACCTGCTGACCCTGCCGCACTCCTGCACTGCCTCCCGGCCACCCCTTGCACTGGATGGACTGTATCTGTGCCCATACAGCCCCCACCCCATATTCTTCTTCTCTGCACTTATCAGACTTACCCAGTCTGTCACCATAAACACAGCACTTGCCACATGCTGGCTGCACTATCAATGTTTATTGCCTCCTTTCTATTTTTTATTTATTTATCTCCTCTCCTCTGCTCTGCACTTTCCACCCTCCCCCTTCCATGCACTTTTCCCCTTTTCCCCTTCCCATGCACTTGCGCGTTCTCAATGTCACTGGGCCTAGTAAGATCGTTGTTGTTTTTGTGTTCTCCCTTGTTTGCCCTCCCTTGCCTAGTTGCGCTCTGAAACACCTGTGTACGAGCACGATACAAATACAATATCATATCATATCATATCACACATTGAAAGCCCCAGAACAAAAGTAATACATAACATAGCATATATTGCTATGTTATGACACTGCTGGCTGGCAACATGGGACAAATGAGGGTCCCCACCCTCCTCGGGCTCAGGGCTCATTTCAACTGAGTGCAAAGGCTCTGATGCTGCAGTGAGAGAAAGCAATGGCTCGAAGCTCTGAAAAAACAGTGTGCATGGAAGAGCTCAGACAGACGTCTCTGAGTTGCACAGCATGTTGGTAGCCTGAGCTGTTACAGGAGTATTCAACTTTTGCATCTCCAGATGTTTTGGACTACAAATCCCAATTCCCCTCTACATTGACAGTCATAGCTAGGGCATATGGGAGCTGAAGTCCAAAACATCTAGAGCGCCAAAAGTTGCAGACTTCTACACTATTGTATTGTATATGAAACAATTTTAAGAAGTTGGTTTAAAAGACATAGGGCCTCATTACGGCCTGTGCAGAATGGGTTAACGGGTCCCGCTAATAGGTGCGGACACATCAACACCATTCCACCCGATTACAAGGTCCCCTCGCGGGACCCAGTAAGGACCACCTGGTCAAACCAGGCATTGTTACTGGGTCCCGCGAGGGGAAGAGGGAGCTAACAACGAGCTGGTTGTAATCGGCCTGTTGTTAGCTCCCTTTCCCATTCCCATTGAGCCCTATAGGGGCTCAGATGGGAATGGGGAAGGTCCGGGCCCGGGTTCCCAGAGGGAGGAGTTACCAGGCCCTCCGAATTTGGAATGGCCCGGTAATTCCTCATTCTGGGAACCCAGTAAAGGAGCCTGGTTTGGCGGTAGCCATGGAGCTAATAGCTCCATGGCTACCGCCAAACTCGTAATGAGGCCCAGAATCTTTGTTACTGTGCCGTGAAGCAGGGAGCCACTGCATTAGAAAATAGCTTAAAAACAAATAGTAAAGCGTGCTTTTCTGCTTTGCTGTTGTCATTTTACTTTTCTGGTCTATGTTTTTTTTAAAGGGAAACAAAACGTGTGGACTGTCATGTCCACCTCCTGTACAAGCCCTTACATGCTGAGCTACTGAAAAGGAGAGAGCATGGGAAAAGTGTCAGAAAAAGCTTCACAATAGTGAGAGCGATATTGAACAAACACCACAACACACCAAGGGCCTGATTCATGAAATATTTGCACAGTTCAAAGTCAGTGCAAGTGGTTATTTTTGTAGTACTAAATGACTTTGCACTGACTGTACACTACAAAAATACACTTTGCACAGTTCCATGAATCAGGGTTTGTGTCGGCAGTGCAAAGTCATTTTTAAGCAGTGTTAAGTCCATTTGAACCGTGCAAAATGTCCATGAATCAGGCTTCAAGTTCTGATTAAAAGGTAACAGGAGTTGAAAGAAAAATACTGTCTGACATTACGTAACCAGGTATCTGTAATATTTTTGGACTTGTTAAAAAATAGTTCATGTGATACTATCGTTCCATTGATGTCCACATCTCAAGCCAAATCTACTTTTCATGCATTTTAGACTGCTGTGTCATGTGAACAAAGCTCTCCCAAAACATAAGCACTGCTACTTCGCTTCTCCATTTTTGGGAGGGGGCTGGAAAATTCGACCGTGAATGTAAGCTTTGTCAAAAATCCAACATTACAGCAGTGTCTACATTCTTGCCAGCAGTAATTACAATAGTTATTTGTTGGGTGTCCTGACCCACGTTTAAGCTATCCTGCTACAACATTTGGTGCTGTGGGCTTAGAAAATTCAAGATGGCGGAAAACCCACATGTGCGCTGAAATCCAGGAAAGCTGCGCAGTTTGTGCGCCCACCAAAATGGTTGCCTCACTTGCCACCCACCAGTGCGAGAATGAAAGGCCGGGTTGCCAAAGGAAAAACAGTAGCGCCGGTTAGCTTCAAAGCGCTTTAAAACCACCATTGGACTACCCGCACAGTAGTCTGAAACCATTGGGAATGGCAATGCTGATTGCCAAAAGCAAACCCATAACTGTTGGGAATTCATTTCTTAAATCCCAAAAATGGGTGCAGTACCAGTACTCACCACTATCCAAAAGCCGGCGTTTTAAAACCACTCTGTGTGTTTTTCTGAAGGCAAGCAAAATGCCTATTTCAAACCTTGCAACATGTGCAAAATATTCACTGAACACCAGCAGACATTTGGCAGAATGGAGTTTTGTGTGCCTACAAAATCTGGGAAATGAAGAGCCCAAAAACAATGCTTATAACAAAAATGCTATGGAGTCAGCAGCTTAAGCCTAACTGCAACTGGATTTAAAACCACCAAAATCGAAAATGTTAAATTAAATGAGTGACCTATGTTTGGTGTCACATGCCTTTGTAACTGTTGAAATGTCATAGTTTTGCGCTTAGAATCAGCATTCTAGCTGCATGTGTAAAATTACAAGTTATTTTAAAAGCAACAAAAAGTTAGCTGAAGGTCTGGCTTAAGGAACTTGATTTTGCCTAGCAACTACCCATCAGCAGTGAAACTTGAGTCACCACTGTGTTCCCTGGCCAACCTTCCTTTTGCTGCCCAGGCTAAGGATATGCCATCTATCTGATAATTGAATTTCCTGTGCTCTGCCAGAGAGTGAACAAAGCCCTCTCCACTCAGGCAAAGGTTTTTTATTACAGACGTCGTAAAAAGTGGCTTCCTCCTGGAGAAGCTGGGAGGAGCACTGCCTGTGAGAAGCAAGCTGGCTTGGCAGAAACTGGAAAGACTGGTTTCTGTACCATGTGACCTGAAAAGACACACCCCTGCAGCAAGGATATGGTTTTATAAAAAGGGGGATAATTCATAGAGCGGACATGTGAAAATTTTATAAATGATACCATAATTCTTGTGATTTTTCTGCCCACAGTTTAAGACGTGGTAGGAACCGGTGGTATGTTCAGGGGGGTTTTAGCGGAAAAGTGGATATTACTCTAAATGTGTGCATGGTAAAAATCTGAAACTTCATCAGTTAATGTCCCTACCCCCTGCACACATGTATGTAAAGTTGGGTCCATGTCGGAAATTGAAAAAGCAGTTAAAAAGTGAAATATGTGCCAGTTCTGAATGCAAGCTCCCAGGAAGAGCAGAGTTTGAACAGGGGATACCTCCTGTAATGCATGATGGGTGCATATGATTTTAAAACAATATGTACCTCTGCAAATATGTATTTGTTTCAAATCTAGATTTGTGTGTAAGTTGACAGGAGGAGTGGACTTTCTGCAGGCTGTAAAATGACATCAATCTGACTCACAGTTCAGTTTGCCAATCAAGCGGAGGAATGGAAGTTTGACCAATTAGAAGCTGAGAGAGAGGTAGGGTCAGTGATGCTAGAACACACCCACATTCTAAACACATAAAAGCAGACAGACAGGACAGATAGGGACCTTCAAAATCCATCTGCCGCTGAAAGCTCTGCCGGAAAAATCCATACTTACCTCCATCAAACTCCAGAAAGCCAAACTAGAGACTTCAATCTATCCAGAGCAGAGAGACCCAAAGAACCGGTGCCTAGCAGAGACCAGACCCCTGTGAGCAGTTCCAGAGGCCAGGCGCTGTGAGCAGAACCCGGAAAGACCTGACCAGACTGAAGTCCGTGACCAAGTCGCTTTCCTGTTCAAAATCTCTTGTGAGTACTTAGCAAAACTCAGAACACATCTCTTAGTTTAAATTCATCTAATTCAATCTATTTAACCTAAGTAGAACTGCCTCCTAGCTGTCACCTGTCATTCTAGCTGCAAAAATTTGTCACTTGTCATTTTGAAAAAGTGTGCGTTTAAAATTTACAAAACCAAAAACGACCTTTACTAAATTACTCATATCTCCGCAACCGTTTGGGCTAGAGACTTGCAATAACTTTCATTTGGAAGCTGAGATCCCAGGCTTTTCTAGGACCCCAAAACGGTAGAGATAGTCCTTGCGGTTCCTTTGTAATAGTGCTCGGCGCATCCGCGAATTTTACCGCGATTTGCAATTTCTTCACATGTAAAAACTGCTGCTGTTTGCTTTCCATTGGCCAGAAATTCGTTTAATCTGCTAACTATCCCTGCATCATTGCTAGTGTGAGCCTGGACTAATATTAACTAGATACCACTCACCCTGAACCTCTATAAGGGAATTAAAAGCAAATTTAGCATATTTCTCATTCATTGCCAGCACATATCCAAGCATTGCCTGTGTTTTCAAAACTCCTATCTGTTTTCTGTTGTCTAAGCTTGCTGGATTGAACTGATTACATTGATTGCATTTCTGAGAACTGTGTGCTTTCCTCCCATTTCCTTGCATTGCATAAAGAGGGGGGGGAGTGAATAGCCAGAGAAGAGTGATTACATTGTTTGGTTGAAATCATATTGAGTATTTTCTGTACTGCATTCATTGAATATTGCATCCACCTGAGCTTACATAAAGCATCCTCTACCACATTATACTTTTGTTCCTAATTACCAGTGTGCTACCTTATCCACTTCATCTCAACTCCTTAGTAATTATAAAGAAGTGTGCTAGTGCCAGATTCTCTGTTGTCAATCTTTATCATATCAGATTAAGTGTGCTATTCAATTATTAATTTATTATAAAGCGTGATATAATATATATTGTAAATTATCAAATAAACCTTTTAAACTTGCAAAACAGAACTACTTCTTGGCTCAGTGGGGTCAGGGGGATTCCAAGAGAGGGGTGTTATATAGGGGTAGTCATCCAGAACGCATGAACTGGACCTAAAGATATATCAATAAGGGTTTTCATTCAGTATTCTAGACTAGGCGTTAACTTAGCTGTAGTGCTGAATTGAATCCTCTTACAAAGTGGGGGCTCGAGCCGAGACGTTGGGTTAGATTTACCACTTGTGCAGCTTAATACAGCGTGCTAACTGACGGGATACATACATCCAGTCGGATCACCACGCTGCATTACGCTGTGAAGCATTCCTCAAAAGGGACACTCCAAGAAAAGTTCTGTTCTGCAAAACTAAAATACTAACTTCTGTAAGTCAGGACAGAGACCAATCTCTAGAATGACGACCTTGGTAGATATGAAAATAGCCAGAGAGCACTTCTTACATAAGTTATTTGTGAGAGGTGAGTGGACTCACCAGGACCAAACAGTCTGGTTGCAGGCCATCATGCAACAGGTCACGGAAACAGGGTCAGATATATATAGAGATCAGGGTCCATTACACGTGGCCCTGAGTGAACTATATATGGCTCCTAAGGCCAAAGATGAGCACGACAAGATTGTTAGGATAGCGGCATATTTATATTTATACATGGGAGCCATACAGAATAAATGTGCTGAAGGCCATGATCTGGCAAAAAGGCAACAGATGGCGTTAGAGAAGGCCCAATCTGATCTGGACTCTTCTGAGCAAAGGCTGCACAGAAGCCAGGAGTCAGAAAATGAGACCAGACAGTACATCACTAAAATAAAGGAGGATATGGATGTGCTGCAAAAGGAAAAGTCAGAACAGGATACCAGATTTCTGGCCTTGCAGAAGGAACACCAAGAAGGTTTGGACTCCCTACTGCAAAGCCAGAAAAAGCTGGAGCAACAGCTAGACTTCAATAGGGCATGTGCTGTGCAGGTAGTCACCCTGCAAGGCCACCTAGATAGAGTGAAGGAGGAGAGCAATAAACTGATTCTGAAAGACCTGGATACCCAGGCAGAGTTTGATCAGGAGCGCCAGAAAGCTGGTGCCTTCCAAAGGCAAAGGGACGACCTGGCGGCACAAATGCAGGCTCTTAGTCAGGAAAGAGACGCCTTAGGCCAGGAAGTCTGCCATTTAAAAAGAAAAATGGAAGAAAATCACCTGGCCCACCAGGGGCTGGGTGATCTCCAAAAAGAAAACCAGAACTTGGTAGAGCACACCAGAAGGGTGGAAGATGCTCTAGCAAGAAAGGAGCAGGCCAATAGGGACATTGCCCAGGAGGTAAACCTCCTGCAGCAAAGACTGGCCCAGTTCTCCAGGACCAACCAGGAAGCACAGAGGGAGAATGAGGCCCTCTGTCAACACAATGATAGGCTCCAGCAACAGGTAGCGATGCAGGAGAAACTGATAGAGTCGAGTAAGGCCTTAACAGAGGAACTGAAAGCACAAATGCAGGCTCTTGCATTGCAGCAGGGAGCAGGGGCGGATAGAGATGAGGTCCGCTGGGAAAGAGAGATTCCTGACCATAACCGCAGGAGCCCTAACACCAGGGGCCTTCATCTCCCCCAGTCCCTGGACTCTACCATCCCCATGTCCCCTGGCGCACATGAGCACAGGGCCACAGGGATGGCAGATTACTATCCAGCCAGAAGCATGGGGCTCATAGGCCAGTACCATCCAGGAATGGAGGGGTGGGCATCCGGGTATGGGCACCCAAGTACAATACAGTTCAGTGGGGAACCCCAGGAGAGTAGGCCCATTAAGGGCATCCTGAAAACCTCTGCCCAGTTAGGTCAGTGGAGGGGGTACCCATCAAATCCTGGCAGCAAGGAGGAATCTGAAGACTCCTCTGAACTGCGCAGGACACAGGAGACCAGGTCCCCACAGTCTGCCAGCCATTCCCAGGCTCGCAGAATCCGGGAAAACCTGGGAGAACAGACGGGAACCTCTGGGAGCAGTGCCTCTGAGTCCGAGGAAGAATGGACAAGGGTTACCCGAACCAAAAAGGCCAATAAGGCAAAAGGGGCCTTGCTTAAGGACCCCTTCAAGCAGATTAAGGCGATCAGGAGCGTCATCACGCCTTACCATAAGAACGCTAAGTATTCTGTTTGGGAGCACTTAGAGTTGTTTGAACAAATGATGGAGACTTTCCATTTGAAGGACAGCCAAAGCTGTATTCAATATGTAAAGTGGACATTCTCCCCGGAATACTCCAGTTTCTTTGCGGGGCTGGAGGACCAAAATCATTTAAGATGGTCCACATATAAGGCGGCCATCCTGAAACATTTTTCTGTTCACAGAAATCCTCAAGAGGCTCGCAAGGCGGCCTACAATTTGCAATGTGGGGAGGATCAGGCCCCACGAGAATTTGTGCAGGAGTTAAAGCGTGCGTTTGCGCAAACCACCAGAAGGGTGCGCACAGATAGTAGAGAGTTTGTCAATACATTTTTCCATGCCTTGCCCAAATATATAATGACCCAGCTCGTGAGAGATTTTCATGAGAAAAGATCTTTAGACTGGGTCATTGAACAGGCTACCCGGATCTATGAGGTGCAGAAGCCCATAGAAAATAAAAGCAATGCCCAGAAAAACCCCAAAGCCAACAGCACCCCTGCTGCTGTCAAGGTGGCAGAGGTAAAGGTCACCCCCGTTTTGGATCTGGAGATGGGGGGGCCTAAAAACCTACCTGCACCTAATAATGCTAGGCCCAGAAGGTCCTCGGGCCAGTCACAGACAGGGAGCCAGGGAGGCAGCCCCACAAATGGGGTCCCTCGCTCTCCTGACTATGTAAGTCCCCGTTACAAGGGAAATCGACCCATCCTGGGTTATGTGTGGACTCCTCCAGCCCAAGGGGGGGGATCCATCCAAGCACCTAACCCAGGGAACTTCCCTCCAAACTTCCCACAGGAGGGCAGAAATTTACCAAACCCTGGGCAGAACTTTTTCCCCAGATATCCACCCGACTTCCAACCCCAAAATCATCCATCCTTCTTTCCTCAATTCCCTGAGCCCAGACCACTGAATCCGGGAGAGGGGAGGCCAAGGGTGGAGGGGTACCCAAATCTTCCCAACCAGGGGTACTACCAAAGAAGGGACAGCTACCCTTCCCGGGATCAGCCCAGGGGAGAAAACAGGGCCCCGTATCAGCCTGAGCGAGTTTCCCAATTAGAGCGCCAGGTTCAAAACATGGCGCGGGACCTGGGTCACATACTGAGGGCTCAGCAGAACCCTCAGATGGGCGTGCCGGCGCAGAACGCACCCAACTCTGGACCTGGTGCTCCAGAACAATGACGGGGGCAGCACCCCGATAACTCACCGGTTCCCAGGGAGGAGGCACAAAGGGAAGGGGGGTGTAAAGCCTTGGAGGAAGCTTCCTTCCTCACTTGTAAACAGCCCCTGGAAACCCAGGAACCGGAAACAAAATCTCTTGCCCCTGAAAGTCTGCCTCCTAAGGAGCAGAGGGGGGGTAGGAGAAACAAAAGACCCAAACAGACTCAGTTTGAGGAGGAGGTACAGATCTTCCAATTTGAGGGAGAGGGATCCTCAGAGGATCCTGGGAAAAGGATCTTCTCCTTCAGAGAGGGGGGAACTCCTCCCAAAGAAAAATGGGTCCCTAGGGATGCAAATCCAGACTGGGGAGATGTGGAGACTGAGCTACCGCCGCCCACCATCTCATCCCAGAACCAACAGCAAGAAAATCCCCTGGTTCAAACCCATCCTGGTGACTGCCTCCAAAAAGGGGGGGGCGGCCCAGAACCGGAACCAGGGGAACCCACAATGGCTCTGATCTCCAGTTGCCAACTTTTTCTTTCAGATTCCCAAGGCTCTCCACAGAATTCTGCCCAAAATTCTTCTCTCGCGATGTCCAAAACCAGAAAATTAGCCCACCAGTTGTCCAAAAATGTACATTATCTGTGCCCCCTTGAGGAGAAGGAGGGAAGATATTATGCCCCGGTACAAGTACAGGGGCAGGGTACAATCTCGGCACTGGTGGACACTGGATCTCAAGCTACCCTTCTGTCCAGAAGGGCCTTTGACGAACTGAATGCAGGAAGGGGAGAGAATTACCAAATTCCTCTCACCTCTCTTCCTGGACAACTGCAGAACTTTGACGGGAAGGAAATTCCCGTTGAGGGGACTGCAGACTTGGACATTAAGATCGGGCGACACAAGTTGAAACACCCGGTCATAGTTGTGACCCCAGAGGGCACCCCTTGTTTACTAGGGAATGACCTCCTGAGAAGGTTGTCACCCCTAATAGATTGTGTAAACAAGGTCCTCTGGACCCAGACTAGCCGACCAATAAAATTAAAACAGAGTGTCAACCATATTAGTTTAAACGGCACCTGCCACATGGTTGAACAAAAATCTGACCAAGTAGAATTTCACTTCCAGAACCACCAAATTCCAGACGTGACAGTCATAGCAGTAGGACAACAGACTGGTGATGGGGGGTCCTCTCTATTTCTGAAAATCAACCTTCCTTCCAGTCTAAAGTGGTATTCCACGCTGGAAGGAAACACTTTGAAATTCTATACCAATCCACAATCAGAAACCCCCACTCCTATAGTCCAGAAAGATGTGAAATCAGCTCAAAGCCTGGCTGATATTCAGCAAATTGGAGAGCAGTTGTTCATCCCTGTTCAGTTAAATGATGGGAAGGACTCTGTTCTCGCTCGAGTGTGTGTGAACAACGGTAAGAGCTTCATCAGCGAAGCCATGTTTCGCCAACTCCCAAAAGATCCAGCCATTCCCACCTTCAAACTGATAGACAAATGGGAAATGGACCTGGAAGCACCTGATTCCAAACATCTCCTGCCAAGCAGGTGTATGCTCAAAATCTCCATTGGCAACAAGAGCATAGTCCAAAATTGTTGGGTCGTGCGAGACGTCCCTGCCGCCTTTTACTTAGGCAGTGACATTCTCAATCGCTTTGCCATTAGTTTGGACCTAATAAACTTCAAAGCTTGGTCCCGATTAGCGGATAATCCCATGGGCTTTGATGATCCAGAAAAAGCATTTAGGTCAGCTCAATTGCTACCTTATGCAGTTGAAATTCAGGTTAAAGAGGAAGTCACCATCCCAGAAAGGACCCGACAATTCTCCCTGGAAGTGAAAGTTAAAAGGGGACAAGAGTTGAAAAACCCTGATGCTTACATACATCTAAATGCTTCTCTCCAACAGCAAGGGTTGGGGGTAAACCCGACTCCATTAGTCAACATAGAACATGACCCCATTCTAATAGAGGTGGATAACAGCGACTTAAAGACTATTACTCTAGCCGCAGGCACCATTATTGGAATGGCGGTTGATGACCGACATTTCTCCATTGATCTTGTAAATGAACTGTTAGGACCCATCCCCAAGGACTGTTTTGACAGTGACAGTGATGACAATACAACACCAGACAGGATTTTCACCCGGCATGGGGGGAACTTCCTGGTGTACACTTCCTGCCCTTATGGTAAGGAAGATGTGACGTGTGACTTCAGGAGGGATGAGGTGATTTTCCAAGTCCATGAGGGCTGCCTTTCCCACCTGAAGCCTCCGATCCAAATCAGCACTCTGACCAGGGACTTCTCCACCCAGCTGGAGGAGGCCGCGGAGATAGCCAAACCAGAAGTCTTTCCAGGCTTCAGGCAGATGGTGGAAGAGAGAGTCAACCTAGCTGATGCCTGTGTGACGCTGGAACAAAAGCAAAAGTTGAAACAAGTTTTCTTGGATTTCCAAGATCTCTTTGCGGTAGACTCATATGACTGTGGTCGCACTGACATCTACACAACAACAATCCCCACGGACCCTGGCATGACTCCAATGTTTGTGAAGCAATATCGCTTGCCTCTCGCATCAATGGAGTCCCTTACTGAAATAATTAAGAACCTTGAGTCCCGGGGAATAATCCGTCCAGTCCACAGCACCTTCAATAATCCGGTGCTGGGAATATTGAAGCCAAACGGCCAGTGGAGACTCTGCGCCGACCTCAGGGAGCTTAACAAACGGGTCCATACTTCCCGATGGCCTCTGCCCTACATTGACCAAGGGCTGGCCCAGATCCAGGGGTCACAGGTATTCACTGCAATAGACCTGACCAATGGATACTGGACTGTGCCTGTCAGTAGGGAGGACCAATATAAGCTGGCTTTTACCTTTGGGGGCCAGCAGTACACATGGACCCGGACTCCCTTCGGATACCTCAACTCCGGCAATGAATTCAACATTTTCCTACATAAGGCCATGCCCGACCTGGGTGCAAGGGGTAACCTGGCTTATGTAGATGATGTCCTCATCAAAAGTTCATCTGTGGAGGAACACATAGCGGAGATCCGTTATGTTCTGACACAGTTGAGGGCCGCCGGAGCAAAACTTTCCTTTCAGAAAGCACAGTGGTGTAAAACCCGTGTTAACTTCTTGGGGCATGAGATTACTCCTCAGGGTCTTTGTCCCCAGGAAAAGAAAGTGGAAGCACTTCAGAAACTGAAAGACCCCACAACTCTGCGGGAACTAAGAAGCCTCCTTGGACTGACTAATTACAGCAGAAAGTTCATTGAGGGCTACGCAGAGATCACCAGACCCCTGATTCATCTCCTGAAGGGGGGGGTCAAGTGGGAATGGGGTCCAGAACAAGCCGAGGCAGTAAGACAACTCAAAAGAAGCCTCTCACAAGCGCCCTGCCTAGCTTACCCTGTCAGAAACAAGGAGTTCTTCCTGGAGACAGGGTTCTCTAATACGTGCTTGACGGCAGTATTATATCAAAAGCATGACAAGGTCAATAAAGTAATCTCCTATGCGAGCAAAACTTTATCCTCTGTGGAGGAAAAATTCAACGATTGTGAGAAGGCACTCCTGGCAACGGTGTGGGCATTGAAGAATTACCGCCCGTTTATCCAGGGGGAACACATCATAGTGGAGACTCCACACCAGCCTCTGCAATATCTCCAAAGTGACAGAATCCGGGCCGGAAATGTGAGTAATTCCCGAATTACTTCCTGGATTCTGTCAATGCAAGGCTTTCCTGTGGAGGTCAGATATGGCCAAAACAAGAAGAGTCCCCTCGCACAAGGTCTGGCTGACTTGCATGATTGCGCCAGAGAAAACTGTCTCGAGGACGAAAGTCTAAAAATAAAGGACAACATGGAGGCATACCTTAATTCCCCCACAAAGTCTTTGAAGAAGACAAGTGTGAGGGAATGCCCACTGTGTATGTGGATGGATGCTCTTACCATGTCGACAACAACGGGGAGAAAGAACTGGTGGCCGGCATAGGGAATGCATGGGTGAATGAGCCCCCAGAACCCTCCGCTGGATACAAAATTGGTCCCCGAAGTAGTCAGGTGGCAGAATTGATGGCTGTGCATCAGGCCATCCTCACTGCTGTCCAGCATCAACTCCACGAACTGGTCATAATCACAGATTCGGATTATGTACGGAACGGGTTCGTGGAGCACCTGGTTAATTGGAAAACCAGAGGCATGTTATGTGCTAACAACAAACCCTTGAAACATGGGAAGTTGATCCAAAACATTGATGATCTGGTCACATCGAATGGGATGACCATCTATTGGAAGAAGATTAAGGGTCATTCCAAAGTAGAGGGACCAGACAAAACTGGAAATGACTTAGCTGATCAGCTGGCCAAAACCGGGGCCATCCAAGGGGATCAAATTGAGATTGAGTCCCTGTTGGGGGAAATCCAGGTCACTGCCATCACTAGGTCCCAGACAAATGCTCACAACGACCTTTCAATTGCACAATGGAGTAAGGAGACCCCTGATGCTGATTTGATTACTGCTCAGAAGGGGGATCCAATTATTGGTAAATTTTACCAGCACCTTGAGGACCCTGAGAACTTTCCCCTGACGGATACCGATTACATTGGGAAAGAGGACCTAAGAGTGTTGATGAAATGTCCAAAAATGTTCCGGATCCAAGACGGTTTGTTGGTAAGGAAATCCAAAGCTGGCCACGACCAGTGGGTGGTTCCTACCTCATTCCGAAGCCTGATGTTAAGTCACGCCCATGATGCGGCCACCGCCGGTCATAGGGGGTTTCACACAACATTGGAAATCTTAAGAGAGGTTGCATACTGGCCACACATGGGCCAGGACCTCAACCAATATTTGAAGGGTTGTCTTGTGTGTGCACAATTTCAGCCGACATCCCTCACACACCGGGCGCCTTTACAAAAGAGGGGAATGACACTGCCATGGTCAGATTTACAAATCGACTTTGTAGGCCCTGTGATTCGCTCGGCTAGGGGGAATAAGTACATGTTGACTGTGACATGCTTGTTTACCAAGTGGGTGGAATGTCTCCCAGCCCCAAATTGCAAGGCAGAAACTGCAGCTGCCTTGATGATTAACCACATCTTTTCCCGTTTTGGTCTACCTCAAAGGATTGAGTCAGACAGAGGTAGCCACTTCACCAGTGAAGTAATGACAAAGATGTGGGAGATACTGGGGGTCAAGAGAAAGCTGCATATTGCTTATAGACCAGCTTCTTCTGGGGCAGTAGAGAGATATAACCGGACAATTGTGAGCATATTAAAGAAGTTTGTGGCAGATTCTGGGCCCAGTTGGGATATCCGATTACCTCTGGTCCTAATGGCTATCAGATCTACCCCTTCATCTGCAACCAAAATGTCACCATTTGAGTTGATGACTGGGCGCAAGATGGTGCTTCCTCAGCATTTGCTCTATAGGACCCAAGAGCAGACACTGATAAATGCCTCCACTACTCATGAGTATGTAGAGAATTTAAGGAAACACCTTCAACATGCTTTTGCTTATGCTCAGCGGAATCTAGAAAGATCGGCTGATAGCATGAAGACCCATTATGACCTGAAAACTTCCAGGAAGGAATATCAGGTGGGAGACCGGGTCTATCTATACAACTTCCAAAGGAACCAGGCCAAGCAGCGCAAATTTTTGCCTACATGGAAGGGACCCTTTGAGATCGTCGATAAGATCTCCCCTGTGGCCTACAAGATCCGCATCCCCAAAGGCGGTTCGGCAGAGGGGGAAGACAAGTGGGTCCACATAAACCAGTTGAAATGTTGCCATCCCAGGCACACTCTGCAACAACTGGAGGAATCCTCTGGAATCCTAGCAGGCACTGTCTCAGACTAATTCAGTTCCAACCATAAAACATACCACATCTAGTCTCTAAAATATTGTGATTTGCATGAAACTGTCTCTTAGTTATACTGTTTTTTTTTCTCAAAATAAGAATGTAATGTTTCGTTATGATAAAATGCATATGCTGCCCCACTACCTCAACAGTGGTGGAAAAACGTCTATGAGTAGATATTGCCGCTTTTGCTTTATCATCCTAGGAGAGATGAAACCATGAAGGATGACCAAGAAGGACGATTCGGAGACCGGGAACGGAGATCCAATGGGCCCAGTGGACCGCCCAATACTCCCATCAGGACCGGCGAGGAGAACCGATCGATCAGTACCGGATGGAGAAGAAGATGCTGAACTGTGCCATCTACAGAAGAGGAAGAAGATTATGCGGACAGACCGGTGCATGGGTCAAAACCCTTGTGCACGCGACTCCCCATCGACTCAAATTCAAAGTGCAGTCGCGTGGGGGGGACTTGTTGGGTGTCCTGACCCACGTTTAAGCTATCCTGCTACAACATTTGGTGCTGTGGGCTTAGAAAATTCAAGATGGCGGAAAACCCACATGTGCGCTGAAATCCAGGAAAGCTGCGCAGTTTGTGCGCCCACCAAAATGGTTGCCTCACTTGCCACCCACCAGTGCGAGAATGAAAGGCCGGGTTGCCAAAGGAAAAACAGTAGCGCCGGTTAGCTTCAAAGCGCTTTAAAACCACCATTGGACTACCCGCACAGTAGTCTGAAACCATTGGGAATGGCAATGCTGATTGCCAAAAGCAAACCCATAACTGTTGGGAATTCATTTCTTAAATCCCAAAAATGGGTGCAGTACCAGTACTCACCACTATCCAAAAGCCGGCGTTTTAAAACCACTCTGTGTGTTTTTCTGAAGGCAAGCAAAATGCCTATTTCAAACCTTGCAACATGTGCAAAATATTCACTGAACACCAGCAGACATTTGGCAGAATGGAGTTTTGTGTGCCTACAAAATCTGGGAAATGAAGAGCCCAAAAACAATGCTTATAACAAAAATGCTATGGAGTCAGCAGCTTAAGCCTAACTGCAACTGGATTTAAAACCACCAAAATCGAAAATGTTAAATTAAATGAGTGACCTATGTTTGGTGTCACATGCCTTTGTAACTGTTGAAATGTCATAGTTTTGCGCTTAGAATCAGCATTCTAGCTGCATGTGTAAAATTACAAGTTATTTTAAAAGCAACAAAAAGTTAGCTGAAGGTCTGGCTTAAGGAACTTGATTTTGCCTAGCAACTACCCATCAGCAGTGAAACTTGAGTCACCACTGTGTTCCCAGGCCAACCTTCCTTTTGCTGCCCAGGCTAAGGATATGCCATCTATCTGATAATTGAATTTCCTGTGCTCTGCCAGAGAGTGAACAAAGCCCTCTCCACTCAGGCAAAGGTTTTTTATTACAGACGTCGTAAAAAGTGGCTTCCTCCTGGAGAAGCTGGGAGGAGCACTGCCTGTGAGAAGCAAGCTGGCTTGGCAGAAACTGGAAAGACTGGTTTCTGTACCATGTGACCTGAAAAGACACACCCCTGCAGCAAGGATATGGTTTTATAAAAAGGGGGATAATTCATAGAGCGGACATGTGAAAATTTTATAAATGATACCATAATTCTTGTGATTTTTCTGCCCACAGTTTAAGACGTGGTAGGAACCGGTGGTATGTTCAGGGGGGTTTTAGCAGAAAAGTGGATATTACTCTAAATGTGTGCATGTTAAAAATCTGAAACTTCATCAGTTAATGTCCCTACCCCCTGCACACATGTATGTAAAGTTGGGTCCATGTCGGAAATTGAAAAAGCAGTTAAAAAGTGAAATATGTGCCAGTTCTGAATGCAAGCTCCCAGGAAGAGCAGAGTTTGAACAGGGGATACCTCCTGTAATGCATGATGGGTGCATATGATTTTAAAACAATATGTACCTCTGCAAATATGTATTTGTTTCAAATCTAGATTTGTGTGTAAGTTGACAGGAGGAGTGGACTTTCTGCAGGCTGTAAAATGACATCAATCTGACTCACAGTTCAGTTTGCCAATCAAGCGGAGGAATGGAAGTTTGACCAATTAGAAGCTGAGAGAGAGGTAGGGTCAGTGATGCTAGAACACACCCACATTCTAAACACATAAAAGCAGACAGACAGGACAGATAGGGACCTTCAAAATCCATCTGCCGCTGAAAGCTCTGCCGGAAAAATCCATACTTACCTCCATCAAACTCCAGAAAGCCAAACTAGAGACTTCAATCTATCCAGAGCAGAGAGACCCAAAGAACCGGTGCCTAGCAGAGACCAGACCCCTGTGAGCAGTTCCAGAGGCCAGGCGCTGTGAGCAGAACCCGGAAAGACCTGACCAGACTGAAGTCGGTGACCAAGTCGCTTTCCTGTTCAAAATCTCTTGTGAGTACTTAGCAAAACTCAGAACACATCTCTTAGTTTAAATTCATCTAATTCAATCTATTTAACCTAAGTAGAACTGCCTCCTAGCTGTCACCTGTCATTCTAGCTGCAAAAATTTGTCACTTGTCATTTTGAAAAAGTGTGCGTTTAAAATTTACAAAACCAAAAACGACCTTTACTAAATTACTCATATCTCCGCAACCGTTTGGGCTAGAGACTTGCAATAACTTTCATTTGGAAGCTGAGATCCCAGGCTTTTCTAGGACCCCAAAACGGTAGAGATAGTCCTTGCGGTTCCTTTGTAATAGCGCTCGGCGCATCCGCGAATTTTACCGCGATTTGCAATTTCTTCACATGTAAAAACTGCTGCTGTTTGCTTTCCATTGGCCAGAAATTCGTTTAATCTGCTAACTATCCCTGCATCATTGCTAGTGTGAGCCTGGACTAATATTAACTAGATACCACTCACCCTGAACCTCTATAAGGGAATTAAAAGCAAATTTAGCATATTTCTCATTCATTGCCAGCACATATCCAAGCATTGCCTGTGTTTTCAAAACTCCTATCTGTTTTCTGTTGTCTAAGCTTGCTGGATTGAACTGATTACATTGATTGCATTTCTGAGAACTGTGTGCTTTCCTCCCATTTCCTTGCATTGCATAAAGAGGGGGGGGAGTGAATAGCCAGAGAAGAGTGATTACATTGTTTGGTTGAAATCATATTGAGTATTTTCTGTACTGCATTCATTGAATATTGCATCCACCTGAGCTTACATAAAGCATCCTCTACCACATTATACTTTTGTTCCTAATTACCAGTGTGCTACCTTATCCACTTCATCTCAACTCCTTAGTAATTATAAAGAAGTGTGCTAGTGCCAGATTCTCTGTTGTCAATCTTTATCATATCAGATTAAGTGTGCTATTCAATTATTAATTTATTATAAAGCGTGATATAATATATATTGTAAATTATCAAATAAACCTTTTAAACTTGCAAAACAGAACTACTTCTTGGCTCAGTGGGGTCAGGGGGATTCCAAGAGAGGGGTGTTATATAGGGGTAGTCATCCAGAACGCATGAACTGGACCTAAAGATATATCAATAAGGGTTTTCATTCAGTATTCTAGACTAGGCGTTAACTTAGCTGTAGTGCTGAATTGAATCCTCTTACATATTGCAAAGCGTGGGCAGGGATTTGGATACACATTGGGAATGAAAGACCATGAGTTTTACTTGTCCCCAACACCCTCTCTGTTGCGTCCTTCTTGTCTGTCAACAAAGCAACCGAGAACAAGTTACTATTAACTGTACAATACTAAATCGAATGTGTATATCCAACGTCTAATACACTAATGACAAAGAACTTCTGCAGTGATGCTGCTATATTTCTGAACATGTGAACACGGGCAAGTGGTTCTCGCAGATATTGAACTGCACCATAATGTGTGACATCTGGCACGCCAAAAAACTGGTAAATGTAAGTCTTCAAATATAGAAATTAGTGGATGGAAGGTAAACTATGGTCAGTTGATGGCATGACATTAGCCGTAACACGAGCATTCACAGAGATGAGTACATTCTAAAATACAAGAATGCTTTAAAGAAAGATAAATGCAGCTTCATTATGTGGAGCAAGAAGATAATTATTCAGGCAGCATCACACAGCCACAGTACCTTTCAAACCATCACTGACATTTTTTGAGATCAGAAGATTCTGCTCTGTACTTACATATCCTTAAATTTACTTGTATGGAAGTAACCAAGCAGCAACAGCGATGCCATTTTCCAGACTGTCTAGGTACTGTCATACATACAGTGAAATCCTTTCCCCACCTCTACAAACCGCATGCGACTACTAGACACTTTACCTCACGGTGCTCAGTGCAGAGATGGTGTGTCTGTTTCACGGGTCATGCAAGGGCATGTAGCATATCTATCAAATTATTGGGCCATTTAACACGCCCACCGTACACTGCAGGATGTTGTTCCTTGCTCCAACTAGGCCTCTGGCAGCCAGGCCTGCTGCATTCGTAAATCGGTAGGTTTGGACAGCAAAATTCATAGACGGTAGGACTGCTTAAAATGCGGTAGCCTACTGCCTGACTTGGTAGGGTGGCCAACTGTCATGTGCCAGCCATGCACCATCTGCTATTGAGCCTGCCAGTAGTCATCACATAAATAGGTAATCTCAGGACCTATCATGCTGTAGCAAAGGCTACCTTCATTCACCACACAAGGAACCCGTCTGAGGTGGTACCCGCCTAAATACGCAGTATGCATGGATACCGCATGGATATCGCTGGCACACCACCATCTTCTTCCAACTAATGAAATATATATCAGATGAACCACTTCTCACTCCCTCACCCTTTCCATCCCCTCTTCTCACCACCAGAATCTGCAAATTTCAGGGGTTTTTCGGTTTTACTTTGAACCATAACGTCCCTTTAACAGCGTTTTTCTACTGAATTTTGATTTAACAATGTTTTTTTACTGAATTTCATAGGTTTTTAGTAGCGCAGCTTAACCATAACGTCCCTTTAACAAAGTCTTTTTACTGAATTTTCATAGGTTTTTAGTAGCACAACTTAACCATAACGTCCCTTTAACAAAGTTATTTTACTGAATACACATGTTCATAGTGTACATTTGAAAGATGTTTACTAGGATTCCCTTACTTTATATACATGTAACATAGAACATACTGAACCCCCAGCTAGTGATTTTGATGTCCATGGACGGCGCGTATGTCCGCGGACAGATGCAGACAACATCAACACTACCCAAAAACTCAGTGGGTATCTTAAATTGTTCTATCATGCCATATGAACACTGCAGAAGTTCAAAAAGCAGCACACAAACACATTATATGTAATAATATATAAGAAGTGGAACCTATATATCTAACACATCAACCATCCATTTAAATACCATATGTACTAAAATGGAATATACCAAAACAAAAAAGATATGCTTCCAACATAATTACCTCACAGAAATTGCACAACTAGGAGCAAAAGCAGACCTACAGAACAGTAAGAACACAACTTACCAGAAGCTAGTAAGTAAACTTCATTGTTCTTATATATTTCTAAACTTTCTGTATTAGGTACAGTAAAAGTAATATATTTTTTGTTTTACACAGAAATGTCCAGTACTTTAGAATGGCTTGAGGAACATTTCCCATGTGAGGAAATGTCTGTAGATAGTGATACTAATGGTAGACACTTCTCTATATAACCAAATTAATAATCATTACTCTATGTGCATTTAACATATATATTTCTTTTTAACAGACCAAACAAACATTGAAAATAATACATCAAAAGAGACATTAGAAAATACTCTGCAGCGCATGGAAGAAAAAATGGACATGCTCATGGAAATTTTCAATCTTTTGAAACATTTTGTGGAGGACCACATAAAAGAAATGTCCGTAATAAACCAAAATGGAGGTGTCCTGAGAACACTATGGGGCCGATTCATGGAACAAACGTGTGCTGAAAATCCCAGCGCAAGCAGGTGCAAGGTGGCGTAAGCGTGAGAAAGCAAGCGCACGTGCACGTGTGCGATTCAAGGAAGGCGCTGCGCTTGTTTCCCACTGGTTGTGCGCCAAATCTGTGCATGGCGCACACGGGCACACACGTCATCAAACAGCGTGCGCTACGCACACAGCAAAAGCGCACATAGCACAGCGCACACAACCAAAGTGGGCGGAACAGTGGGTGTAACACACGGAATGGGGAATAACGTGTGAAAAAGAAGGTGTAACTGGGGAAGTACTGCAGGGAACTACATGGAACGCCCACACGCACGCGAACAACCCGTATTCATGGATCCGAATATGGGAAACCTGCGCACGGCAAAAGACACGCACAGGCGTCAACGCGTCTGCCACACGAAGGCAGACGGAAGCGTCCCCGTGCATAGTATAAAAGTGCGCGCAAACAACAAACACGTATATACAGCTACGATGAATGCCCCATTTGTCGCAGCACTGATCGTGGGACACCGCAGGAGGAGGAGAATAGCCAGGGCATGCATTTTTTCACCACGGACAAGCCTTTTTGGGATGCCTGACGACCAGGTCTATGGCAGGTATAGGTTTCCACCCCGTATCATCCTAGACCTGGTCAGGGAGTGGGAAGATGACCTTACATCCCCCATCCTCTGCTCCCAAGCATTGAGCCCCTTGGAGAAGGTGCTCAATGTCCTGCATTTTTTGGCCACTGGGTCTTTTCAGCAGACTACTGCCATAGTGGGGGGGTCTCACAGGCCACGCAGTCACGCTGCCTACACCAGGTCTTGGCAATCATGACAGCGCGTCCCTCAGTCCGCAGGCACATATACATGCCCAGAACACCCGCAGAAAGGCAGGCCGTTTGTCCAGGACTTTCACAGGGTGGCACACTTCCCCAAAGTGCTCGGTTCCCTAGATTGCACCCTTGTGGACCTACCCAAGACTCTAGGCCCTGGCCACAACCACCGCAGCATATCACACCCATAGATCACACCCATAGAATCAAACATTTTAACTATGCCATATGGGCATTTTTTATGTCCGCGGACACTGCACATGTTCTAAGAACAGTGTTATTTTGCTTGTGTACAGCAGGGGCAAGTATGGTGTCCTTAGGACACCTCCATTTTCTTTAATTACGGACATCCCGGACACTGCGCGTGTTCTTAGAACAGTTTCAACTTGCCGGCGGACAGTACGGATAGGAATAGTGTCCTTAGGACCCCCCATTTTTGATAATTACGGACATCCCTGACACCGTGCGTGTTCTTAGAACAGTACTAACTTGCCTGCAGACAGTACGGACAGGAGTAGTGTCCTTAGGACACCTCCATTTTGGTTAATTACGGTCATCCCGGACACAGAATGTGTTCTAAGAACAGCATTAACAAGTATAGTGTCCTTAGGACACCCCCATTTTGACTAATTACAGATATCCCAGACAGCGCGACTGTCTGCGGACAAAACTAACACAACGCAGGTGCCTGCCACCTAAATAAATACAGCATTTGACCCATATCTTACTCCCCACCCTCCCCAAAAACTCTTACACACCAACACACTTGCCAAAGTTGTATTTCTCCCTATTTGTCCCCGCGCAGATCCAAGATGGCGGACACATCAAAACAATACGACGCACCTCACGCATCATTCCAGCCAATCAGCAAGCACATCGCATGTCCGTGGATATGACGCAAGACAATTAGCCAATCAGTGTCCTGTCCGTGGAGCGAACAGGGAAATGTGTCCGCGGACTCTTTTTTTGTGACTTACTTTTTGGACCAAACCTCACCAAACTTTGCAAAGAAATTCAGAATGGGCCATATACTTTTTTTGTTTTGCCCTTTAGTTATGGTTAAGTTTCTCACTTCATAGAAAGAGCACTTTTTGAATCCTCACCAAACTTTGCAAAAAAAGTATATGGCCCCCTTGGAATCACTAAGGTTTGGTGCGGTTTAGTCAAGGGTGGTTAACGTTATAGTGGGGCTGCCAAAATTTGTGGAAATCCACATAGACACAAAGGAAAACATTTTTGGTAACTTTGGTGTAAATTTGTCCATTGTTTTTTTTTAAATGGCCAAAAAGTAGGTAAAAAAATAGCGATATCTGTGTCCAGTTCGTGGACTCATTTCCTGATTTGGAGTCTGTAGATGCCTCTGAGACAATCAGGGTATGGTGTGACATCCGCAGACATCGTACATGTCCGCTGATTGATTGTTGTAAAATGTGAGCTGCGTCAGATTTCTCGGACCTGCCGCCATGTTGGATCCGTGGATATCTGCCGCTGACCTCAGTCAGCTTGGTGAGCAAAAAGTCTGGAAAACACATTTGGGTTATTTGGTGGCTGTAAGAGGGCCTGGAAAAAGTGGGGGAGTGGAAACAAGTTAACATGGAGCTGTTTTTATAGGTGAAAAAAAGGTTTGCAGGTGACGCCAGGTCAGCAGACATCACCTTAGACCGCGGACAGTGCAATGAGAAAGAAGTGTGAAAAACACAATTGGGGTTATTTTGTACCCAAAGATGACCTGTGAAGTGTGGATGAGTGGAAAAAAGATGGAGCCATTTTAGTAGGTGAACAAAATGGTGCATGTTTAATTCTATTGTGGTGGTTGTGGCCAGTGTAGGTAGAAGGGCAACCCGGTGCTACGGTGTTTGCGGACTTAAGCGGTAGTCGGCAGACACTGCACATGTCATCTGGGTCCTTTAAGAAAGGCAGGCATGCAACGGGTACTATGATGTCCGCAGACAGCGTGATGTCCACAGACATAGTGGGATCAGCCAATCAGGTTCTGTGGTTGTGGTGTATAGGAGGAGAGGGTAGCAGGTGTTTCCTTTGTTGTGTTCAGTGAACATCTCTGTAGCTATGGCTATAAAGAAGCAGAGTGTGTGGACGGTGGGAGATTATTGGATTCATTAATTGAATGGTTACACTGAATCTTGCAGCATCTCTGGTACTATTATATTGGAAGAAGTGGAAGTTTTGTGGTATGCATTTTGTGGGTTAAACTGGGTGACCTCATTGCCAATCTGTAAGATGATGGCTTACTTTAAATGTCCAGATACTATTGTTGTGCATTGTGGAGGCAACAATGTGGGCTATATAAGTCCAGCATCTTTGCAGCTCACCATAATATGTTGAGAAGACTAATGGAACTGTTTCCAGCTAAGAAGATTATTTTTTCCCAGAACAATGCAAGGCAAATATTGATATGTCCACACTTGTTTTCTCCATAAATGGAAGAAGCTAGGCACTTTGTCAATAAAGGTGTACATGCTTTTTTATATGGTTTAGGGATGGAATCTTTTGAGAATGAAAATGTCAAGTTGGATGTGTAAATAATCAGAGAGATGGAGTGCATTTACCTGATTTCGGCAATCAGATTTTTCTTTAGAATGTTACAAATTTATTGAAAATGTTCATGTGAACAAGTTATAGGGTAAGATGTGCAGTGTATGGTAAAGCATTTCTTAGTAGGTGTTGGACATCCAAATGAGAAAAACAAAAATTGAAACCCCACAAAAAATGAAAAAAGACTCTTTAATGAGCCACCATTGTAAATTAAATGCTTTAAATTGAGTTGAAACCTCCCCACCATCTTCAATTGGTCATACCATCCATGGACAACACAGTAGTTCGCAGACACTATGGGGCCAATTCATAGAATTCGGCGCACAAGTGGCGCACGCGGCTGGCGCACAGTGTGCGCGTGCGGTAGTCTGCGCCAGCCGCGTGCGCCGAAACACATTCAGGCGCACAGCGTATTCATGGATTCCAACATCCACAACCAGCCGTGGCGCAGAGTGGCGCAGCGACCCTGCAGCAGCGTCAGTTACGCCCCCAAGAACGCCCCTTGCGCAGGGAAAAGCCATCAAAATCCCCAATCCAGCGCAAAGGGCAGCAGCAAACGCAGAGCGGGGAGCGTGTATTTCAGGGGTGTGCGAGAAATTCTACACGCGATTGGCCTGGGTACGTGTATTACAGGGGTGCGCGAGAAAATCTACACGCGATTGGGCTGGGTACGTGGATTTCAGGGGTGTGCGAGAAATTCTACACGCGATTGGCCTGGGTACGTGTATTACAGGGGTGCGCGAGAAATTCTACACGCGATTGGGCTGGGTACGTGGATTTCAGGGGTGCGTGAGAAATTCTACATGCGATTGGCCTGGGTACGTGGATTTCAGGGGTGCGCGAGAAATACTACACGCGATTGGCCTGGGTACGTGGATTTCAGGGGTGCGCGAGAAATTCTACACGCGATTGGCCTGGGTACGTGGATTTCAGGGGTGCGCGAGAAATTCTACACGCGATTGGGCTGGGTATGTGGATTTCAGGGGTGCGCGAGAAATTCTACACGCGATTGGCCTGGGTACGTGGATTTCAGGGGTGCGCGAGAAAATCTACACGCGATTGGGCTGGGTACGTGGATTTCAGGGGTGCGCAAGAAATTCTACACGCGATTGGGCTGGGTACGTGGATTTCAGGGGTGCGCGAGAAATTCTACACGCGATTGGGCTGGGTACGTGGATTTCAGGGGTGCGCGAGAAAATCTACACGCGATTGGGCTGGGTACGTGGATTTCAGGGGTGCGCGAGAAATTCTACACGCGATTGGGCTGGGTACGTGGATTTCAGGGGTGCGCGAGAAATTCTACACGCGATTGGGCTGGGTACGTGGATTTCAGGGGTGCGCGAGAAATTCTACACGCGATTGGCCTGGGTACGTGGATTTCAGGGGTGCGCAAGAAATTCTACACGGGATTGGCCTGGGTACGTGGATTTCAGGGGTGCGCGAGAAAATCTACATGCGATTGGCCTGGGTACGTGGATTTCAGGGGTGCGCGAGAAATTCTACACGCGATTTACCCCCTCCACGACCTCTGCAGGCAGCCCACACCACAGGGGACTACCCTGCACCCCTGGTCATGTCCCGCAGGCAGCCCATCCACCATGGGCATGCCCCCCAGCCAAGCCACATGTCCCCTTGCACCCCCACCCCCCAGCAGGCACCCACCCATGTCTCCCAGCACCCCCACCCCTCCAGTCACCAGGGGCAGCCTCCACCAGGCCCCCACCAATGTCTCCCACCACCCCCACCCCTCCAGTCACCAGGGGCAGCCTCCACCAGGCCCCCACCCATGTCTCACACCACCCCCACCCCTCCAGTCACCAGGGGCAGCCTCCACAAGGCCCCCACCGATGTCTCCCACCACCCCCACCCCTCCAGTCACCAGGGGCAGCCTCCACCAGGCCCCCAACCATGTCCCACTCATGTCCCCTTGCACCCCCACCCCCCAGCAGGCCCCCACTCATGTCCCCTTGCACCCCCACCCCCCAGCACTGTGGGGCACCTGCCACCAGGCCCCCAACCATGTCCCCTTGCACCCCCACCCCCCAGCAGGCCCCCACTCATGTCCCCTTGCACCCCCACCCCCTAGCACTGTGGGGCACCTGCCACCAGGCCCCCAACCATGTCCCACTCATGTCCCCTTGCACCCCCACCCCCCAGCACTGTGGGGCACCTGCCACCAGGCCCCCAACCATGTCCCCTTGCACCCCCACCCCCCAGCAGGCCCCCACTCATGTCCCCTTGCACCCCCACCCCCCAGCACTGTGGGGCACCTGCCACCAGGCCCCCAACCATGTCCCACTCATGTCCCCTTGCACCCCCACCCCCCAGCAGGCCCCCACTCATGTCCCCCTGCACCCCCACCCCCAGCACTGTGGGGCACCTGCCAGCAGGCCCCCAACCATGTCCCACTCATGTCCCCTTGAACCCCCACCCCCCAGCAGTGCAGGGGCAGCCTCCACCAGGCCCCCACCCATGTCCAACTCATGTTCCCCACCCAACATGTCATCACAATCCAGAACCCTGGTCTCTATGGTCAGCCCCCAAATGCAAAACACCCACCCGAGTATTGCATCCACCCACTCATAATTTGCAATCACATCACAGAACACCAATTGCAAGTTCCGAAACAAACACATGTCCCTCACATACACCCAATGGGTGTCAGTGAATCTCAAAACACATAACATGAAATGCATGAAAACAATGAGATACCACACATTGAAGTTCAACAAAAAAATAATGTATTAAAGGAAACATGAATAGAATCAAAAATGAAGAAACAGAAATGTGAATGTAAAAAAATGAAAAGAAGCATGTCCGTTCAAAATAAAAAAAATAAAAATATATTGAAATCCAAAGTAATGTTGTACAAAGTCAATGTCCACAAAACAAAATCCAATGGGAAATAAAAATAAAAGCCATTGATCCATGGAGAATGTTAAAAAAGAAAGTATGTACAAGTCTACAACTATGTACAATGCAAGAAGCCAGGGTCCATTATCCCAACAAAATAAAGGAAACCTATCTAACTACACTAACTAATAAAAAAAATATATACAAAAATGTGGCCAATGTCCAAAAGGTCCAAATGAAACAAAAACAAAAATGAAACCTAACACTACCTACATAACTATGTACAAGGGCAGCGGGCTAGTTCCACGGCTCACTTCTGGATGTGCCGGGCCAGGGCATCATCGAACTCCTCCTCAATGTCCCGGAGGCGGTCCTCCTCCATGGCCCCGAGGGTCCGCAGGGCCGTCGACGTGTCCACCTCCAAACCCCTGCGGATTGCCTCGAGACACTCGGCCCGCCTCAGGGCCCTCTGCATGGAGTTCTCCGCCCTGACCATTGAGAGCCGTGCCTCTTCCGCCCGCTGCCGCTCCGCATCTATGGCGTGGCCCAACCGCTGCCACACGGAGGACACTTTTTGTCCTGGGTCCTCCTGCCCTCCGGCCGATACCTGCCCCTCCGATGTCGAAGGCCCCGAGCCTTCATGGCTCCCACCATGGTGCTGCTGCTGCTGTGCCTCTGCCCCTGCACTGCCTCCTGCTGCCTGCACATCCTCCGCCGGCTGGGGTGCAGTCGTTGACGTGGCCACCCCTGCTGGACGTCCGACTCTCGACTGTGGCAGGGATGCCTCCTCCACCAGCCTGGCCGCACCGTCAGAGGCAGCTCCACAGGGCACCCAGGTGACTGATGGGTGGGAAGATGGCACAGAGGACGACTGGCGCGTAGGGGGTCCAGCTGAGGAGGGGGTCGTGGCAAGCCCCATCAGACGGAGGAATCCGGCCTGGGTGACCTGTCCCAGCAGGCTGACGTGGTCAACGAGCCATTCGAGATGACGTGCAGTCTCTTCATGAAAAGACTGCAGGTCACCTCGCATGGCCCGTTGACGCAACGCCACACCAGCCAGGACAGGCTCAACCCGGGCCTGGATAGCCACGTCCGCAGGCAGAGGAAGGCCAGTTGACGTCAGCTCATCCCCTGCCTGAAAACTGGTCTGGACATAGGCATCCCTGCTGGTGCAAGATGATGCAGGGACAGGATCAGGGACAGGATTGCACACAGGCACCTCCGCGGCGGCCTGTGCTGCCTCCTGTCCCTGGTCCTGCACTGCACCACTAGCACCAGTGGGATCCCCACCCCCAGACCCCGTCTCTGGTGCTTGCACGGCCTCCTCCTCCACCAAACCCCCCACCAACCTGGATGACTCTGTGCCATCTTCCCCCGTTGGGCCCTGTGGGGTCCCAGCTGCCCCTTCTGCTGCCGAGGAGTCCAACTGCAACCTCCGCCTCTTGGACCTCCCCCCGGCAGCTGCGGCCTGGGACGCGGCACCGGACTCCTCACTCCCCGACGAGATGACAACATGGGAGGGGAGCCGGGCCTTGCGTCTCCGGCTGGCGGTGGGATCCCCGCTGCTGTGCTCCACAGCACCTTCTCCGCCCTCTTCATCAGTTGACGCTGCAGACAGGGAGAAACAAAACACACGCATCAGGGCAATGTACAATGGACACATACACACATGACAGTTGTACATGAGTGGCATTGGCAAACCTCAGACATGTCATCACGATCCCCAACACACATGTCATTACAACTCGCACACACGAGCCATACCACAGCCATATCGCAACTGCCAACACCATCCATACACATACAACAGCATGAGCAGCCAAAGGTGAGCCAGACATCACATGCAACACAGGAAGTGCACCACACATGTACACACACCACCACACTTGCATGCATGTCTACACCTCTGCCAAGTGTCGCAGTGTTCAGACGGGCATCCATGTCACATCTGCCAATCAGGCTTCCACATACCACTGTCACATGCATCCATGTTGCATCACTGTTGCACCCTTGTCAAATACACACACATGCACATGTACACAGCGCTGATACATGCAGCTGAATACAACATACATGCGTGACATCACGGACATGTCTACTCACATACACATTCATACAAACTTGTGTGCCCACACAACTGCATTTGGCATGCAAGCCCACACACACAGGCACCATCCATGTCTCACACATTACAGCCCTCGCATGTGTCAGCCCCACGGACCTGTACACCCGCACCCATACTCGACCCCATACAAACAGATGTGCAACCTGCACACTACTGAACAATCACCACACGCACTGCTCACAATCAGGATGCATGTACACTCACCGCTCGACTCCAGACGGGTCTGCCTCTCAAGGACCTGGACGTGGAGCGCTGGGGATATGTGTTCCAGGACCCCCATCTGTTCTTCCGACAAGTGGCCCCGGCGCCCCTTGGCATCCGCTGCCTTCAAGAGGCGCCGGGCCTTGTTCAGGGTCCTGGACCTGAAGTCCTCCCAGCGCTTCTTGACATGTTGGAAGTCGCGGACTGCCACCCCCTCCGCGTTGATGGCAGTCACGATGTCAGTCCAGATCCGAGTCCGTCCTTCCTTGTCGGCGCGGGAACTTCCAAAGAGGGCATCATACTGCCCCAGGACTTGCTCCACCAGGACACCAACTTCGGTGGCACTGAAGCTGGTGCCCCTCTGCCTCTCTGGCCGGGGGTTGTCAGTGGTCACAGATGGAGTTTGCCCCGACATGACAACCCCAGAGGCAGGAGTGGGTGGGCAACTGGGTCCTGGGGCTGGGCTGTGGAGCGATGGAATCCCAGTCGGGAGTCTTTGGTTCCAGCAGGGGTGGTCACACCAACAGCACCCCTGGCTGATGTGCAGGCAGCAAATGGCAGGGCACGTGGGCAGCAGGCAGTCAGGCAGCAGCAGATGGCAGGTGGGAGCGTGCTCGGGGCTCTGGGGGGCAGTAGTTCGGCCTTCTGGGCAGGAGCGTGGTCTTCCGTGTGCTTACGCGTGGCCAGCTTGATACGGAGTGATTTGGCACGTGAAAATTCTGCACGTCAGCGTGTAATTCGAGGAAAGGCCCTTAGCGCGTAAGCGCGTCTGCACGCATACGCATTTTCATTGGACCAAAGGCCCTCAGCGCGTGAGCGCGTCTGTGACGTGACGTGCGAGGGAGTATCCCTCATTGCACGTGATGACAGAACACACGTGGATTTCAGCCAATCGCGTGTGAAAGTTCACGGCACCCCGGAACACACGTACCCAGGCCAATTGCGTCACGTACCCAGCCCAATGGCGTGTGGAACTACCCGCGCACCCCGAAACACACGTACCCAGCCCAATGGCGTGTGGAACTACCCGCGCACCCCGAAACACACGTACCCAGGCCAATCGCGTGTACGCTCGCTCCCCTCCGATCACACGCGATGACACCCGAATACGGGAAACCAACGAGTCCGCCCACACGGAGGCGTCCCGCGCCCGCGCACAGCATAAAATTGCGCGCAAACAACAAACGCGTATATACAGCGACGATGAATGCCCCATTTGTTGCTGCACTGATTGTGGGACACCGCAGGAGGAGGAGAATAGCCAGGGCACGCATTTTTGCACCACGGACAAGCCTTTTTGGGATGCCTGACGACCAGGTCTACGGCAGGTATAGGTTTCCACCCCATATCATCCTAGACCTGGTCAGGGAGTGGGAAGATGACCTCACATCCCCCACCCTTTGCACCCAAGCATTGAGCCCCTTGGAGAAGCTGCTCAATGTCTTGCATTTTTTGGCCACTGGGTCGTTTCAGCGGACCACTGCCATAGTGGGGGGGGTCTCACAGGCCACGCAGTCACGCTGCCTACACCAGGTACTGGCAATCATGACAGCGCGCCCCTCAGTCCGCAGGCACATATACATGCCCAGAACACCCGCAGAAAGGCAGGCCGTTGTCCTGGATTTTTTCAGGGTGGCACACTTCCCCAAAGTGCTCGGTGCCATAGATTGCACCCATGTGGCCCTACGTCTACCTAGGGCCACTGAGCACATCTACCGAAACCGCAAGCACTGGCATTCCATCAATGTACAGGTGGTATGCAATGCAAAGGGAATCATCACCTCTGTCTATGCAAACTACCCTGGCTCCACCCATGACAGTTTCATATACAGAATGTCCGCCCTGAGCCGGGCCCTGGAAGCTGGGCAGCATGGCGACACATGGCTCCTAGGTCAGTACAAATGCCCTTGCACATGCATGCAAGTCACACACAGACAAATATCCCAACCCTAATAATCTCAATTATTATCACCTCCCCAGGGGACAGTGCCTACCCTCTGAGCAACCACATGATGACGCCAATCCGGAACCCCACCACACCACCCCAGGTAAGATACAACGCCGCCCATATTGCAACCAGGGGCATAGTGGAGCGCACATTCGGAGTGCTCAAGTCACGTTTCCGCTCCCTTGACCGCTCTGGTGGGCAACTACTCTATGCACCACCAGTAGTGTGCAGGATCATTGTGGCAGCATGTGTCCTGCACAATGTTGCAACACGGCAGGGCGTCCCGGTGGACATGGTGGTGCCCCCACATCCCCAACCACAGGCACAGGCGCTGCCCATGGGAGGGGACAGGGCACGTGGCGAGGATGCCCGGACCCAGCTTGTGGCCACATTTTTCACCTAAACTCCCACCCTTGCCGAGTGCACACAGGCCTGGCACATACCAGGTGACAATCGATGATGACGAAGTGCCACATCGTCTGCATCCCTAGCTACTTAAACACAAGCTATCCTGTGCAACCAAAATGCACACAAATGACATGTGACATGACATGGGCCATACACAAGTATTCCAAGGTCCAATGAGGCAGGGGGGGGGGGACAAGGGAACACAGAGAACGGTACTACTAGGCCAGGTGTCATTGAGATTGTGCAAGTGCAGGGGTAGGGGGAAGGGAAAAGTGCAAGGGGAAGGGTGGGGGGGAGTCCAGTACAGGGGAAGTAGGCCAAAAGAATAATACATAGGTCGCCTGGTGGCAACTGCAAAGATAAGTGCAGACAAGTTCTGGGAAGGGAGGGCTGTAGGGATAGAGAGACAGTACTGCAGTGCAGGGGTTGCCAGGGTGGCAGTGCAAGTGGACAGTGGCTGGGCCAGGGACCGAGGTTGGTGAGAGTGTCCCAGTAGCAGCTCCTGTGCAGTTCCAGTGAAGAATTCTGCAAGGGAGAGGCAGAGAGTAAGCAGAAGCAAAGAGGAAGGTCTTGAGGTGCTTCCAGAACTGGAGATGGTTCCCCTCAAGTTCAAGTCAGCCAGGAAGTCTGTTCCAGGGGGAGGGCCCTGCTGCGGAGAGAAACATACCCCCAGCTAGTTGCTCTGAGAAGCGGATGACCTGGACATGCAAGGTGTGCATCACACACACCTGCAAAACAGGCCATGGCCATCACTGTCATGTCACTCAAACCCTCCCAAACATCAACATGACATGGCAAGCAATACCCATACACTGACGCAGTAACAATAAGGTACACATTGCCATGTCCTAAATGTACAGTGGCATCGGACAATGATGCCTGACCCGGAATCAGATGAAATGACAGACCAACAAAATGTCCCACCCAAAATAAGTCGTTTCCAAATGCATTGCAACAGTCGTAGACGTAACATCACAATGAATGCCTGTCTGTATGCACATTATGCATTGCAAAATCAACACTGCAGCTCATGTGTGCAGTGTCCCACTCCTGCATCACACTGCTCAGCGCACAGCACAGTGAACAGCCATTGCGTGTGATGCACACCCTGAGCATCACATCTAAGTGACAGACTACATCAAACATCAAATTTTTGGCATGTACTGGAACCATAATCGGTCACAGAACATGTGCTGCCGGGACACAGTGGGCACCAGAAGGCAAACAGTGTACACGTGGATATGCAAGGGTGGGAGTACATGGAGTGCATCCGAGTGCAAGTGTGTGGTTCTGCAGGGACATGCACTCCACATATGCATGTGCACTCAAGTGACCATCAGTGTTCCCTACACATCACATGTGAACATCCACCATGTGTACACCCCAGCATGTCAAACCACAACTATCCCCTCGCACCTGAAAGGAAAACACAACACATGAACAGGCATTGATCAGCAGAACACAACATGTACATAGGACAACAACATTACAATGTCAGAGTTCCCATCACACTGCAGGGCAATGCAACTATCAACAACAACCCCCCCCTCCCGCGCAAATGACCATGACCCGCTGAACAACTGCACCTGGGTCATGGAGCCTCCAACCATCATTTCCACCTGGCCACAGGTTCACCTTTACCCTTCGTGTCCATCTCCCACCTTGTGTGTAAAAAGATGCCTGAACCCTCAGAATCCACACTCATTTACAAAATCACAAAATCCAAGGCATGAAAACGAACCCAAACACCCTCCAGTAGATGACTTGACGTAGCAGTACCTCACAAACGCCAAGTACTACCACAATGATGCAACAACCAAGGTAGCACAGCAGAACAATGTCACGACAGGATGTGAGACATGTGTGGTACATGACATAGGATGATGCACAATGAATGGATGTGTACTGTCACAGGTCCCCTGTACAGGCGCGGGAGTCTCATGAAACAACCACCCACACCATGTCCCGGGTGCCTGCAAGGTCAAACTCACACAGGCCCCTGAGATCATGGTGGGGAATGAGGTTCAGGGATATGCAGTCGGGACAGGTGTAGACACACTGGATGACTGGAATGAGTGGCAGGTGAGGGGAGGAGGAATGACACATGAAACTAGGGAATGCACAAAAATGTACAACCTGCATGAACACATACACAATCCAAACAAACTTGGACATCATTGTCCTGACATTCTGTAGTCCAGGCTCAGGAGTGGTACGAACCAACCACCCCCTCTAGGGTTTTGGCGCCTGCAAGTTCGGGGCTTACACAGGCATCCGCAACCCCAGTGGGGAAAGAGGGTCAGGGAACGTTGCTTGGATAGGCACGGGAAGCAGGAACACCGGGTAGAGGGTACAGGTTTCATAATTGCATAGGATCACGGGTGATTAGGGAAAAAAACATACCAAATAGGACCACACATACATCCATGCATCAGTACACTCCCCAGCAAGCCTATGCAGGGCAGTTTGTAAGGAAAACAACAAGACACTTAGCTCTGGTTTTGAGTGCTGGCCTCCTGCCTGCGCACTCTCAGGGCCGGTTACAGGAGCACTCCAATGCTGCAAAGAGAGACACAGTCAACAACCTGTATGTGCCAATTACACGAAAACACAACACAAAACATGCCCCATAGCAACAAACTACTCTACACACAGACAATCAGTGCTCGATGCTTCGTACCCATATATAACATCACCCCTGTGACGGGTCATACACAGTCAATGCAGTGAGTCAGGCGCTGGTGGGTGCGTGGCAAATGGAACACCAATGTGTCACAATTCACACAACATGCAATGTTCCCTGGGTAAGCAGACAGACCCATATGGCAAGCCATGACTACAGAGCAAGTTGCGTACCACCATGACCAAAACAAAGTTGGCAGTGCATTTATCATGAAGTACGTGGAATAGACATGCACTGCACCCAAGTATGTCCCTTGCTGTATGTCCCTGTGAGCTGCCCCTTTCCATGTCTCTGAAGGCTACATGGTTGATACAAGTGCCTCAATGAACCTTGGTGTACCGCAGGGTATGTGCCACTGCCCCTGCATGTGTCCCAGACAACCCTACTATCAACAGCCATCAGTCCACAAACACATCTGAGCTGCATTGTGTGCTTCAACACCAATATTCGTCTAAGCTCACCCTCAGTGCTGTGACTAAGCCTGCATGTGCAACTCGCCTGGTGCAAGCTTTGCTGTGTCGTGGCCCCCCTGTGATGCTCACCTTGCCTGGAGTTCCTTGGAACATGTCAGCAGTTCTAGGATGTGGGTCTGCAATCACTGTGGCTCTGCTCGTGCACACATGTGCATGTGGGCACCAACAAACGGGTCAGGCATTCCGTCGTCCAATGGGCCATGTCTGCTGCCAAAGGTGCTCTGGTGCCTCATCCCCCTGCAGAAAGTGCATGGAACAAATGATTAATGCATCGAAGTGATCTGTGTGTGTCTCATCAGGCATCTCATTACTTGACCATGTCAGAGAGTCACATCACAAATCACACCATCAGTCCGTCTTTGACTTCCAAAGTGTGGAACACTATCTACAGCATGAATTGCAACAGGCACGTGTACAGGAAAGAAATGAGACATAATACACAATGCATAGCAATCAATGTCCACATTAATCATGACACACCCCATCTAGCAAAAGCTGAACAGTGGACAATTACACCTAAATCATCCCCACTAGGGGTGTCAACACAAGTCACAAAGCACCAGACATGCCACAGATATGACAGTCCAAAGCCCTTGTGTAAAATTCTGTAACACCGAACCATCCTTGCGAGCCCATGGATAAGGGAGGCAGGAGTGGCATATGTGAGTCAAGGAACTCAAGCAGCAAACACATACACAAGACAACCATGAAGGGCCCAGCTGGAACAGACAGTGGATGCCTTCAAAAACCACAAGGCACCGCACTGTCACATGAAAGCACAATAGACTACAAATTTTAAACTAACTCAACTATTAACTAATTACACTAACTATGGAAAACCTACATTACCTATTTAAACTAACTATCAAACAGAAACTTAACTAACTAAACTAAAAGAAAAATCAAAAATGGCCACATACGACCCGGGGGGGAGGGGAGGCACCCAGGAGGGGGGAGGTACAGGGTGCTGCTCAACATCCACATGCGATGATGCCGAGCCAAAAAAAAATACCTCCATGGGCTCAACGCCTGCACAGCACGACCTATGTGGGAGATAGATGGTCGTCCGAGTCTGGCTCATCCTGGAAAGGAGGACGTGGCACAGTAGCCTGGCCACGCCTAGCCGCAGCTTGCCCCTCATCGGCAGCAAGTCTGCCGGACAGGTGAGCCTGGTTCTGTGTGGCGATGTTACATAGGTCTGCATGCAGAACCTCACGTGATACACATGCTTCCTCTTGCAAGGTAGCACGTGTAACAAGGAGTTCCTCCTGCAAGGCCTGGCTGGACAACCGCTGCACCTCCCGGCAAGCCTGTAGCTCAGCCGAGATGGTGCGCTCAAGCTGTGCAAACCTCTCCTCTGCCTGCTGCCTCTGGGACATCATAAGGACACCCAGAGTGGATCTGAGGGAGGCATACTCCTCCCTCAGGGCATCCATGTGCGCCTCTGCGTGAGCAGCAATTGCTTGATGCAGAGACGACATTTCAGCCTGGCGTGCCCTGTCTGAGGCCGCCATGCCCAGCCTGAGCGAGCGGGCCGTGGACCGTGCCGCCTGCTGCTGGAGAAGCACCTGCCTAGCAGGGGGGAGCACAGATCGGGCCACACGCTCCATGCTGTCAGCGATGTTCTCCATTGCTGCCCCCTGCCGTTCGGAATTGGCAGTCATGTCTTGCTCCCACTCAGTATACAGCGGTTGCGCGCGGCGACCGCGTTGCCGGGCTTGACCCCTGCGGGACCCAAGGACCGGAGGTCCTCGCTGTGTTGGCACCGCCTGCGGCTGCACGACTACATGCCCCCGTCGACGTGATGTCCCAGGCACATCAGTGACTGGTGTGGAGGGTGACCCTGCGTCCCGATCCACCACGGGCGGAGGAACCAAGACTGTCTGATCCCTCAGTGCAGGTGTCGCAGACAGAGGAGTGTCCACATCAGAATCACTCACCCCTGACACATGGACTTGATGGTCATCCAACTCAACATGGACGTCAGAGTCGTCATCAAGGCTGGACTCATAGGCAGCCAGAGACAGGATGGACTGCAGCACTTGGGGGTTTTCGTGGCCTACCACCCCACGACCCCCACTAGTGCCGGGTTGATGTGGTCTTACCAACCCTGTGTCTGGCGTGACAACACCATCCTCTGCATCCATTGCGTCATCACCTGAAAAATAGAGAGGAAAAGGTAACTACACATGTCAGAAGCACACAACACACACACACACCGACAGCAAAGGCATCCGGCAGACATGTGACACACAACATATGACCTGGCATGCATGCTGGGTCTACTTAGAATAGCCACTGTGATCAGACCTGTTGAAAGGTGGCAGTTTGCATGGAAGTGGGTCTATGCAGTGCTGAAAATGTGTACGCCACTCACTACCTACATGTACAAGCACTCCATGGTGTGTGCCAGGAAATGTGAAGGCAGTGCAATGTCAAATTCAGACATCACGTGCATTGTGTATTCAATGTGTACCATGTCTAGCAGCCAAGCACCCCTCCACCCCAGTACCAAAGCAGGGATGCCTAGCATGGTATCAAAAGGCTGCCCATACACCTGTGTATTGACAAGCAGTGTTGACTGGCATCAACAGCTTAATGTGAATCAAATTACAACACTGCTAATGATGCTGGGACAGTGGGCAGGACACATGATGGAAGATCCAGAGGCCAGCCACGTGTGAAGAAGACACGACAAGAGTTGGACAGAGTCATTGGCCATTGAACAGGCTGAGGCCTGTGAGCCACACAGATTGTCATTGCCTAAACATGTGTGCAACGCAGGACTGAGCCACAGTTGACATGGGGAGGCCGATAATATGGCAGGCAATGTATGTAACCAAGGACTCATATTACAGTGCTCATCCAGTCAAGGACACATAGGGGCATGCGTGCAATGCACATGGAGCATGAATGGGCACTCATGTCCCTGCGGGACATCTGACCCATGCACAGTACAAGTGGGATACCCTGCATCGAGTACTAAGGCTGTACCACACGGCATATGTCTGGCAGTTTCTAAGCTGGAAGTTAGCATCTACACAGGACACATGAACAAGAAACTACACATTGGCAAGAATGTAGCAGACCAGTGCAAAGGTGGAACTGGGGTGCAGAGTGGCGGAGGAGGGGCAAGGGAGCATGCCCACATGGAGTCCCGCATGCAGGCAGAGGAGACATGCATGACGGTAGCATTGCATTACTTACACCTCAGAACCATGTACACGTCACATGTAGCAGCAATCATGCACAACACATCCCACAAGTGAAACACACACGTCCTCAACAACTACGCTTCAACACTCACTGGACTGGGCATCAAAGTCCAGCATCTCTCCCACACCTTCGACCAATTCTGGTGGTATGAACTCCGCAACGAGAGCCTCATGCGGAGTGAGTTCTTCCTCCTCTGGTGCAGGCCCACCGCCAGTCACCAGAGTCAAGTTGTAATTTGAGGCACGCTTAGCCTTAGTGCTGCGCTTGATGTCATTCCAGCGCTTTTTGCACTCCTGCGCTGTGCGCACCTCATGGCCGAATGAACTGACATGTTCCGCAACATGCTTCCAGTGGGTGTCACGTTGGGCAGCCGTAGTCTGACTATTGGCACCCACTAGCATGTCACGGCTGTGTCCCCGCACGTAGTCCACGAGGAAGTCCAGTTCCTGCTTACAGAAAGGCTTCTTCCTCGACGTGCAGGAGGTCGTGGCTGTGTGTGGGGTCCCAGCCTGTGCTGCAGGTGCAACCTTCCTCCTCTTGGACTGTGGCGCAGACCCTGGCTGGCTAATGCCGCCCTGACCAGTATGGCCAGTGGGTTCGGTGGATTGAGCCGAGGGAGTGGCAGGTGGAGGGATGACCAAAGGCCTGACTTGTGTCAGTGGCAGCTGTGTGCCCACTAAGGACCCTGCGCAGCAACATCAGCTGTGGCAGGGTCATTGACCGCAACGGTCCTGGTTGGCAGACTCACAACCGGGGTGCTGTTGGGTGCATCTGCCCCTGCACTTGCCAACACCCGGCTGTTCGGGGCAGCAGATGACATGACTGCCCCAGGGACACATGTCTTGGTCTGAGCAGCCCGGTGTGCCCCTATGGTTTCCTCCCTGGCCTGTTGGAGATCTACCAAGGGCTCTTCAAGTGCCAACGCAGCCTGCGCTGGCAGACCCTGAGCCTGGGTGGCGGTGTCCACAGCTGCACCTGCAGCTACCGCTACCCTTGGGCCCGTGGCAGTCGATGGAACGGACTGCTGGGTCATACGGGTGCCAGTGCCAGATGCAGGAGCTGCATCCCCCGGAACCACAGGGGGTGGTGGCATGGCTGCACCGACACATGGCACAACATTGTGCTCAAGTGGCGCACCCCTGCCTCTTCCCCCTCTGTGGCTGCCCTGGACACCCTGGAGTCCCCCTACTCCCTGGTCACCACGGCCACGTCCCCGACCACGCCCGCCACGAGGAGTACGCCCAGCTGAGGCGCCCCTCACCTTTGGTGGCCTCCCAACCATGGCACAGATGTAATAGTGCTGGCACAGATGGAGTGGTGCCAATGGGAGGTGTACACCACAATTGTCCTGGGCAATTGGGGTGAAGGGGGTGGGAAGCAAGATGTTAACAGCCCCCCTGCACCTGCAAGGCTGTATGTGACCCCGGTGATGTGGTGACGGGTCACGCAACGCTCAGGCACCCCAAAACTGCAGTAAAACCGTGCACGCAACCCTGCAGCCTACGTGCGTGGATTTGACCTCCCGCAGTACACGGTGGCACCCAGTAACACGAATAGCGCGTACGCGTGGGACACGCAGGCTACGATGACATCGAAAATGGCTGCAATACACAGGGGCACCCGCAGTGGGAAAAGGAGCGTTTGCGACTCACCGTCTGACTAGCGCGATGCAGAAAAACACGCGTAGCCAATACCCCCGCCAAAAGAAGAGATACGTCCTTGAGAGCTGTGAAGTAGATGGCGCGCGAAACAACTGGAAGCAGCAACACACGTCGGTCTCCACGGAAGGCACGTACAGCGAACTGCTGGGCCCGCTCACCTTTAACCCGTGCTGAGGGAAACGCACGCGCGCGTCACGTCACATGCGGACGTGCAGTTTTTCATGCGCGATTACGCGCATTACACGCGGACGTGCAGTTTTTCACGCGCGATTACGCGCATTACACGCGGACGTGCAGTTTTCCACACGCGATTAGCCTGGGTACGTGTGTTCCGGGGTGGCGTGAACTTTCACACGCGATTGATTGTAATGCACGTGTGTTCTGTCATCACGTGCAATGAGGGATACACCCTCGCACGACACGTCACAGACGCGCTCACGCGCTGAGGGCCTTTGGTCCAATGAAAATGCGTATGCGTGCAGACGCGCTTACGCGCTACGGGCCTTTCCTCGAATAACACGCTGACGTGCAGATTTTTCACGTGCCAAATCACTCCGTATCAAGCTTGCCACGAATACACACGGAAGACCACGCTCCTGCCCAGTAGGCCGAATCACTGCCCCCCAGTGCCCCGAGCAGCCTCCCACGTGCTATCTGCTGCTGCCTGCCTGCCTGCCTGCCTGCTGCCACCGTGCCCTGCCATTTGGTGCCTGCACATCAGCCATCTGCAGGGGTCCAGTTGCTGTGTCGACCCCTGCTGGAACAGTAGACTCCCGACTGGGATACCATCGCTCCACAGCCCAGCCCCAGGACCCAGTTGCCCACCCACGCCTGCCTCGGGGGTCGCCATGTCGGGGCAAGCACCATCTGAGACCAGTGGCGACCCCCAGCCAGAGAGGCAGAGGGCCACCAGCTTCAGTGAGAAGGAAGTTGGTGTCCTGGTGGAGCATGTCCTGGGGCATTATGATGCCCTCTTCGGAAGACCACGCGCCAACAAGGAAGGACGGGAGAGGATCTGGGACGATGTAGTGGTTGCCATCAACGCGGAGGGGGTGGCAACCCGCGACATCAAGCACATCAAGAAGCGCTGGGAGGACTTGAGGTCCAGGACCCTCAATAAGGCCCGGCGCCTCGCCGAGGGGGGCCGGGCACGCCTGAGTGACATCGAGATGAGGGTCCTGGAACGCGTAGACCCAGCGCTCCACGCCCAGATCCTTCGGAGGCAGATCCATCTGGAGTTGGCCGGTAAGTGGCCAAGCATTACTGTGTGAGACAGGGCATGTTGCAGTGTGCTGGTTGTCTGATACCTGCCTGTATGTGTGACATAGGCCATGTACGTATGTGTGTGTGCAGGGACATCATGGTCAGGCATGTGAGTACAGTGATGTGTGAACCACATGGTTGGTGCATGTGTTCTATTGCAACATGGGGGGCTCTGTGCGGAATGGACACATGGAAGCATGGCAGTCTCTGTTCCTGGACATGGGTGGGGGTGAGGGATGGGTGCTGGTCCCATGTACACGTATGGTGCCCATGTGTGTGTGTCTGAACTGCGCGTCTGTGACTTGTAACTGCCATGGATGCATGACACATGTCTGTGACAATGTTCAGATTCACTGATGCAGCCTAGTCATCCTTGTATCCACTGCGTCTGTGGTGTACGAGGCCAGATGGATGGAACTACGGTGAGGTGTGTGCATGTGATGGCAAGACCCATGATGCATGTGAGTTTGAAACCAACATTGTATGAATCATGAGTCCCTTGGTCATGTATGCCAATGTCCATGGCATGCGCCATGCCTGTTACTGTATGTGTTTTGCCTGCACTGACCCATGTGTTGTGGCGGGACATGATGGAAGTGATGTATGACAGTGCCACTCATCTGCTGTTGCTTCCTGTCTAGGGGACCATTGTACAGTACCCTGATGCTTGTGTTCTATGTCTCCCTCTACACAGTGGCAAGTGAAGAAGAGGGCGGAGAAGGCGCTGTGGAGCAGAGCGGCGGGGATGCCACCACGGCTGCAGCAGAAGGGGTGGGTGAGCCCCCACAGGGGCTTGCACCGGCGGAAGACGGCGTGGAGACATCCAGGTTGGTGGTTTCCACAGAGGGGGAGGAGGCCGCTACTGAGCCACACATGGGGCATGGTGGAGGCATCCCCGCTGGTGCAAGTGGTGCAAGTGGTGCAGTCCAGGGCCAGGGGCAGGAGGCAGCACAGGTCGCCGTGGAGGTGCCTGTGCATGTCACTGTCCCTGACACTGTGACTGCACCACCATGCACCAGCAGGGATGCCCCATCCCAGGCCCGTCCGCAGGTAGGGGAGATGTCCATGTCATCTGACACTCCTCTACCTGTGGACGAGGGGACCCCTGGCCGTGTGGAGAGGGTCCTGATTGGTGTCGCGTTGCGCACGGCTGGCATTCGTGATGAGGTGCATGCTTCCCGGGAGGAGCATGCACATCATCACGAAGAGCACCATGCGTACGTGAACCATTTGGGAGCCGCCATGGTCGGGGGTTTCCTACATGTGTGTGGCCTTCTGGCGACCCTCTCCTCCTCTGTGGAGGCTATGCGCCAGTCGTGCTCCATGCCGTCTTCCGGCCCAGATGCCACCAGGGCCCCCTGTGGACCTGCCCCGACCAACGCAGCCAGCTCGGTGGGGACCCCATCCCTGCCACAGTCGGGAGTCGAAGGTCCAGCAGGGGTGGACACACCAGCAACTGTCCCCCTGCAGATGGAGGATGTGCCGGCATCATCTGGCAGGGCACGTGCACGACGGCATCGGTGGATTCCATCAGCCTGGATGCCGTCGTGCTGGCAGAGGCAGTGGCGTCGGAGGCAGCAGCAGGCTCGACGTGGGAGGCATCATGGCTCGGGGCCATCAAGATCAGAGGGGCAGGCATCGGCCGGAGGGCAGGGGAACCCTGGGATGGCAGTGTCTTCCGTGTGGGAACAGTTGGTCCAGCGGATAGGTGCGGAGCGGCAGCGGGCGGAAGAGGAGCGGCTCACCATGGTCAGGGCGGAGTTCGCCATGCGTCGGGCGTTGAGGCGGGCTGAGTGCCTCGAGGAAGCTCGCAGGGAGTTTGTGGTGGACACGGGGTTGTCCCTGCGAGACCTCGGGGCCAGGACAGAGTCCCGCCTCCGGGACATCGACATGGAGTTCGAGGATGCCCTGGCCGGCAACATCACAGAGTGAGCCGCAGGACTTGCCCGCTGCCATTGTATATAGTTCTTTAGTTAGTTAGTGTTAGGTTTCCTTTATTTTTTAAGTTTTTTTTGGACCGCTCGGACAATGGCCACTTTTCTGTATATATTTTTATTATTAGTTAGTAGTAGTAGGTTTAATTTATGGTGTTGGGCTCATGGACCCTGGGATATTCTTGTACATAGTTTGATGTTTGGAAAACATTTGTTGGATTTATATTTGTGTTCACCATGAGGCAATGGTTTTTCCTTATTTTTCCCCCCATTATTTTGCTTTTGTTCTCGGACATGGACCATTGGTTTTGTCATCCCCATTGTTGTGTGTTTTATTTCTTTACTTCATTTTCATCTTTAATACATATATTTATTACTTACATTTGTGGTATTTTCTCATTGGTTTCATGCATGTCATGATATGGGTTTTGACATTCACTTGCACCCATTGTGTATGTGTGTGTGAGGGACATGTGTTCATTTACATACTTGCCATTGGGGTTGTATCATGTAATTGCATCTACTATGTGGGTGGATGCAATCCTTGCCTGGGTGTTTGTGCTGGGTATGCTGCCCATTACTGCCATGATTGCGTTTCGTCAGGACCTGGGGGCAGGGGGACATGAGTGGGGGCCTGCTGGGGGGTGGGGGTGCAAGGGGACATGAGTGGGACATGGTTGGGGGCCTGCTGGCAGGTGCCCCACAGTGCTGGGGGGTGGGGGTGCAAGGGGACATGAGTGGGACATGGTTGGGGGCCTGGTGGCAGGTGCCCCACAGTGCTGGGGGGTGGGGGTGCAAGGGGACATGAGTGGGGGCCTGCTGGGGGGTGGGGGTGCAAGGGGACATGAGTGGGACATGGTTGGGGGCCTGGTGGCAGGTGCCCCACAGTGCTGGGGGGTGGGGGTGCAAGGGGACATGAGTGGGGGCCTGCTGGGGGGTGGGGGTGCAAGGGGACATGAGTGGGACATGGTTGGGGGCCTGGTGGCAGGTGCCCCACAGTGCTGGGGGGTGGGGGTGCAAGGGGACATGAGTGGGGGCCTGCTGGGGGGTGGGGGTGCAAGGGGACATGGTTGGGGGCCTGGTGGCAGGTGCCCCACAGTGCTGGGGGGTGGGGGTGCAAGGGGACATGAGTGGGACATGGTTGGGGGCCTGGTGGCAGGTGCCCCACAGTGCTGGGGGGTGGGGGTGCAAGGGGACATGAGTGGGGGCCTGCTGGGGTGTGGGGGTGCAAGGGGACATGGTTGGGGGCCTGGTGGCAGGTGCCCCACAGTGCTGGGGGGTGGGGGTGCAAGGGGACATGAGTGGGACATGGTTGGGGGCCTGGTGGCAGGTGCCCCACAGTGCTGGGGGCTGGGGGTGCAAGGGGACATGAGTGGGACATGGTTGGGGGCCTGCTGGCAGGTGCCCCACAGTGCTGGGGGGTGGGGGTGCAAGGGGACATGAGTGGGGGCCTGCTGGGGGGTGGGGGTGCAAGGGGACATGAGTGGGACATGGTTGGGGGCCTGGTGGCAGGTGCCCCACGGTGCTGGGGGTGCAAGGGGACATGTGGCTTGGCTGGGGGGCATGCCCATGGTGGATGGGCTGCCTGCGGGACATGACCAGGGGTTCAGGGTAGTCCCCTGTGGTGTGGGCTGCCTGCAGAGGTCGTGGAGGGGGTAGAGGGGAGACCTGGGAGGACCCACACTGGCAATTCACCTCTTCAACTTCCCGCACACCCACGTAATACACTGCCCCACTCGCACAGGCCCAATCGCGTGTAGCATTTCTCGTGCACCCCTGAAATCCACGTACCCAGGCCAATCGCGTGTAGCATTTCTCGCGCACCCCTGAAATCCACGTACCCAGGCCAATCGCGTGTAGATTTTCTCGCGCACCCCTGTAATACACGTACCCAGGCCAATCGCGTGTAGCATTTCTCGTGCACCCCTGAAATCCACGTACCCAGGCCAATCGCGTGTAGATTTTCTCGCGCACCCCTGTAATACACGTACCCAGCCCAATCGCGTGTAGATTTTCTCGCGCACCCCTGAAATCCACGTACCCAGGCCAATCGCGTGTAGATTTTCTCGCGCACCCCTGTAATACACGTACCCAGGCCAATCGCGTGTAGCATTTCTCGTGCACCCCTGAAATCCACGTACCCAGGCCAATCGCGTGTAGAATTTCTCGCGCACCCCTGAAATCCACGTACCCGCTCAATCGCGTATTTAACTTCCCGCGTGCCACTTTTTGGATGCGCTGGGACTCTACCGCCTGCCTTCGTGTGGCGGCCGTGTTTCAGCTTGTGCGTGTCTTTGGCTGTGCGTGGCTTTGCCCTATTCGATTCCATGAATACGTGTGGTTCGAGTGCGTGTGGGCGTTCCGTCTGCTTCCCTGCAGTACATCCCCAGTTACGCCCTTATTTTCGCGTGTTGTTCCCCATTCCGCGCGTTACGCCCCATGTCCCGCCCACTTTCTGGTGTGTGCGCTGCGGTTGTGCGCTTTCACTGTGCGCGTCGCGCACGCCTTTCGCGATGTTGCAGTGATGTGTGCGCCATGCACGGGTTTGGCGCACATCCCGAGGAAGACACGCGCAGGGACTTCCATGAATCGCACGCGTGCGCGTGCGCCTCTTTTTTTCAGCTTGCGCCTGCTTGCGCCTGCTTGCGCCTGCTTGCGCGTAGATTTTCGGCGCACGTTTGTTCCATGAATCGGCCCCTATATGTTCAATCCGGCTACTTTAAGGATGCTATGCATTGAAAGGGTACTACTGGTTTTGTGGGTGTGTTGTGAAGGAAGACTGGGCAGCAAGAGTTCTCTTTGATGTGTGCATTGACATTGGACATAGCTTTAAGGAAGCAGAGTGTCTAGTTGGTGGGTGGTTCTTGATCCATTGCTTTAAGATGTACATTGAGCAATGTGGATTACCTGAGAATCTTGGATTCAAAGAATTTGAAGTTTCCTTGTTTGGAGTTTGAGGAATAAAGTGAACGGCATTGCTCCCATTTTGTGAGAGTATCATTACTTTGATGCATCTGGACAACATTGTAGTTCTCTGTGGTGGCAATAGTTTGGGCTATTCAATGGAATTTTCATTACATTTTGCAATAAAGGATATATTTTCATAGTTGATGGAACTCTTTCCACATTTGAAGATTGCTTTTCTCTAGGTTAGCTGAAAAATGTCTGACAAATATCAAAGCGTTCATATTTATTTTGTCCACAAATTGAGAAAGCAAGGTGCAATGCAAACAAAGCTGTATTATCTTTATTGCAGGATGTTGGAATGGCATCTTTTCAGAGTGAAAGTATCAAGTTTCATATTGTCAACATTTTTTTAAGAGATGGAGTGCATGTGACTGATGTTGGCAATCTGATTTTTCTTGAAAATTTTCAAAATGCATTGAAACAGTTTCTATGAACACATCAAATATGGACTGAAATATGTTTTAGTACTTGCACTAAACAAAAAGGAAAAACAGAAAAGCAAATTATAAGCACTTTTTTGTGAAAGTTAGACAAAATGATGAAGTTCAGTAGACCATTTGTTGCATAAGTACATAAAACCAAATAATCCCAAAAATATATAGAAGTCAGAAAGTAAAAAAATAGGTTATTTTAAGAGCCACCATTTTTTAACCAACTCAAAGTTAATTAATTTTCATTCCCACGTCCCACGCCTGGATGTTTCAGGTGTCCACACACTAGAATAGTGTCTGTGGACCTTACAGGCTGAAAAAGGTCAGCTGATTTCTTTCCTTTATTTTTTAATTGTAAAATGACCCTTATGTTTGTTTTTTTTGTCAGAGAGGTGAGAAGGTAAAGTGGGGGAGGGAAGGGAGGGCAGGGAAAGAAGGGGTAGCAACCACAGATATGGAGGGCCTGGTTGACAATGGAAGATGCTGGGCTGGCCTTAAGTATAAGGTAGGGTCAATGTTTCTCATGTTCCTTGACTGTGGCTTCAAAGGCACTTCTATATTGATCCCCCCTGAAGAGTGGTGTGTCACAGTATATAAAGAGAACTATGGCCCTTGAAAAGTAAGGATCGACAATCTCCTGTATGGCCTGTGAAGGAGCTGATCAGATCCTCTGCTCCACAGGAGTACCTTTTGTGGTGGCAGAAGTGGTTGAGGAAGACCGGGTAGAGGGAGTTAACTGCTTCGCAATGACAAAAGAACATACTTTCTCAGAACACCCCAGTTGTTGGATTTGGTGTGGCAATGCATGGAGGTGGTGCCGAAGGAGTACTGCTGAGGTTGTTCATGAGTAGGTATGACCCTGCACTGAATGCATTTCACCAGGGCAGGCTGAGCCTTTGGTACTCCCCCAACAATGGTAAAAAACAGCCACACTCATGACTCTCTCCGGGTGCTGGAGGTAGGCACTTCCTCTACCTACTCTTCTTGCTCCTTGTTATCCTCATCTACGTCACTGTGCTTGTTGCCCTGTCCAGGCCTTTCACTTGGTGGTTGTGGTGGTGTTGGTGGCCCCTGGGAAGGAGAAATGGCCATGAGAGATGCCATTGTTAAACTTCTGGATGTCTGTTGGAAGTAGCTTTCTTGGAAGATTCTGTCTGCTGATGTTCCAGATCATGAATGACTAAACGTAGTGGGTGGGTCCCTTTAGAGGAAAGTTGCAAAAAGTTGACAGATCAAGTAAGAATGGGTCTAGGAGCTGTGAAGGGGTAAACTTTGAATTTGAAATATTGTAGATTGGCTGAAAATGCAGTTTTAAACTGCTGTGATGGACACTGTGGACAATCCATCACACTGCATGGGCATGGTTTACATGATGACGTCTGGGAATGTGTGTGGCGGTGGGGGTTCGCGGACCGTGTTGATTGGGAGACGCCGGGTGCATGCATATGAATTTTCAGAAACAGGTGCGCTGTCCATTGAATAATTAAAAGTGTGTTATGTGAGACCGGACATGTGCAGATTGTGCGGACACTCTATTTTGTAAACAGAACCTTGAATAGTCATGTAATCCGTGGACCATTAATTGGGGCTTAAAAAAAGGAAGGTATCACAGAATAATATAGAAGATATTTATAGTATAAAAACTAAATGTATTTATCAAAGTGATGGGGTGTCAGAATGAGAAACAGAAATGTGAGAATTTGGCATTTATATAAAGTGATGAGGGTGAGGGAGGGATGTTTATATAATGAATGGTAATAATATTATTGGTTAAGAAAGAGTACTTTCTCGGCAGTTTATAACTTTGGCGCCATTCAATGAATGGTCACCTAACTTTCTAGAGAGGTGTACGCTCATTGGATGTTTGGAAATGTGAAGTGCATTATCATTTTTGAAACAGTGGCCAAATTGGATGGTTGGATCTTGGCTTTTGTCTGCGGAGAGTGCAGTGAGGAAAAGGAGCCTGCAAAATATATGTGGGGTTATTTCGTAGATGAAAGAGGTCTGGAAAGGATGGGTGAGTGGAAAATGTTGATATAGAGTACTTTTGATATGTGGAAACAGTTCTGTATGTGCTGCAGTGTGTTCTGTGAATGTTTGTGTTTGTGGACATTATTGGGATGGGGGGTGGATGAGTATTATAATTTCAAGGTATATTTTAAATACGTGTAATATGGTTTAATTCAATTGCAGTGGACGTAGCCAGTGGCCAGATTCTTGGCCGTGCCCCCAAGAATCTGGCCACTGGCCACATGCACTATAGTAATATGTGTTTAGTTAGTATAGGTACTATAAGGGGAGTACATTGTATTTGTAATTTGGTGCAATGATATAATTGAAATGTATATGGTATTTTTGATTGTAATACAATTGCAGATAGTGATCATCGATCTTTGCGTTGCCTTTGACATGGTCAAGCATTCTATCATTATTAAATGGCTCCATGATACCTTAGGCATTATGGACCGGGCACTGGACTAGCTGACCTCTTCCACCATTAATTGCCCTTCGCAGCTGCAACTGGGCTGTTTAACGTCCACCACTTCACTCTCTACTTGCAGTGTTTCCCAGGGTTCTAGGCTGGACTACTGCAACAGCGCCTTCCTTAACTTCCCTGTTTGTTCTCTAAACCCCTTTTAGCTAATCCAGAATAGGGATGCAAGATTTATTCTTGGCCTGAAGCCCAAGAATTATATCTGTGCAGCCCTAAAATCTCTACACTGGCTCCTAGTGACCTCAAGGATGAAATTGCAGATGCTGCGCATTATCCAGAAGGCTTTTTGGGGCTTGGGACCACGCCATTTACAACCTTGTCTCCCTAAATACTCCACTGCAGAGCCCTCCAGATCCTGTAACTTGAATTATCTGCTTGTTAAATGCTTGTTGAAACAGAGAGTAAGAGGCAGGTCTCTCTGTTCGGCTGGTGCCTCACTTTGGAACAGGCTCCCTGTCCTCTTAGACTTGAGACGACTTCCTTAAGTTCTGGAAACCTCTCAAAACATTGCTTTTCTCTTGCTCCTTCCCTCACTCCCATCCCTATAAACTCATGCTATTGACATTGAAAATGGTGGCCTGTTCCCATATAAACCTGACCGGTCGCAGGACCTATACCTAGTCAACATTAGAACCCCACCCATTCTTCGCCCATGTGCTTGAGGAACCACCGCCTGGCGGCTGTGCACCCTACTCTTGGGACTGCCCGGCCCCAGGATTTATGCAGTGGTCTCCAACTGTGGTACATCTTGGGACTTCCTTCCTGGGCTCGCATCAGCGCTTGCACATCCCTAATCCCCCTTATATTAATGCTCTCTGCAAAATGCATATGTCATTTATAGCAGCACTGTGTACAATTTATTTGTATAAATAAGGGAAATGTAGATGGAAAATATTTCTAGAACAGTGTTGAGTGGCAGTTAGTGTGTGGAAGTTTCATATATTGATAGTGTTACATATTGATCTTTTGGAAGTGATTGCTGGATGGATGTGTTAATGTTTACAAGCAGGCAATGAGGGAGTGTTAGAAACATACAAGTAAAAAGGGTAGAACGGCTGTCCTTGATGAGGACTGGCCTGGAACGGGGACATCAGAGACCACAGATAGTTATGAAGGTGCTTGGATTATGGTCCTTATTGTATGCTAGAGAAAAGTATTTATGATGGGAAATCATTTCCTTTTTTTCTTTTTCTCTGCTACACAAATGAAAATGGAAATGTTGGAGAATCTTATTGAGTCTAACTACTTTATTGAAAAATGTAAAGTATATGGAAGATTGTTTTTGTTCTATTTTTTGACTGTGAGAGGAGGATCCAAAATGGAAACTTTTTTGGGTGTTTTTTGATTTTGTATTATTTTTTCTTTTGCTGGAGAGGCCACAAAGTAAGGTGGAGGGGGATAAGGGAAGGGGCACTAATGACAGATACAGAGGGTGGACAGGGGAAGATGTTGTGTGTGTGTTAAATCTAAGGTAAGCAGCAGTGTTTCTGATGCTCCTTTATTGCAGGCTTGAAAGCACTTCGAAACAGCTCCTCCCGCAGAGTGGTGTGTTGCAGTATGCACAGAGTACTGTTGTACTGGAAAGATATGGATCAACAGCCTCTTTTATGGCATGTAAGGTAGCTGGTGGGATATTCTACCCCACCGGAGTAGCCTGTGTGGTGGCAATATTGAGTGAGGAAGATGAGGTGGAGGAAGACAGCCTACTACCTCTTGAGAAACAGCCTTTCTCAGAGCATCACAGTGGTTGGATTTGGTGTGGCGGTACATGGAGGTAGGAGTACTGCCCAGGTTGTCCACAACTGAGTACAAGTGAGTACAACTGAGTACAACTCTTCAACTAAACCACACAGTCCTTTACATCCTGGTATACTGTGCCAAACCTCTGGAAGATCCTACCTTCCAGCACCTTGTTTTGACTACCCACAACAGCCTATCCCATTATACTGTGCTTGGTACGCACCCTACTACGTATGTTACCAGCCACTCCCTTGTATACACTACTCCCTTGCCTGTGAAATATCTTACAGTAACTGACACCAAGTGCATTATGTACGTGCTGGCCTATATACAGTCTTACTGCGGGCCATACAAGCACTGGGTTCAGTGGATAGCATACACCCCACTTGCTCAAAGCTCAATCCTAATAGTTAATACATCAGCCTTTATGGATGTCTTGTCTACCCCACTGGCATCTAGCACCATGAGTCAAGTACAAGCGCTAACTATAAATGCTCGCACCCAGGGTCTACCCAAAACTATTAGACCATGTGGCATCTCACTTTGAAACTGTAGACTCCGCTCTAGACTACCTAAATTATTCGAACCTCTTGCCAGGTCGATGACTAATATAAATACTAGGAAATAATGGCCACAAATGAAACAAACCAACATAATAAAAAATATAAATCCTCTCCCTCCACCTTCACCCAAGAAGGAGAATTACCAGCAGAACAATCCCACAGTGCTACTAGAGGACAAAACTAATAACCAGATTCAACTTAACCCATCGACAGGTAAAAATGCTCCAGCGCTCAAAGGGGCTTTAATAAATGTGTGATCCTTAGTTCCTCATGCCACAGAGATAGCTGATCTTTTACAGGCAGAAAAGTTTGATTTTGTTGCTATCACTGAATCCTGGTTACATGCTGCAACTGCCCCGCCCTCTTGCTCGCAGTCCCTGATGATTATATGATACTCAGAGCAGACAGATATGAGGCTCACGGAGGAGGTATAGCTCTCATAGTTAGGTCCAACCTAGTCATGAGATTAGACCGTTCACCTGATGATAAATCTTGTGAAGCCCTGATTGCTAAACTACCTAAATCCGTCTCCCAAACGTTAACCATTAATTTAATATACAGACCTCCAGGCCCTATCGGGTCATTTGAGGAGGATATAACTACCATTCTTTCTGATAACCTAAAAAACACCTTGCAAGTAATCTTGAAAGGGGACTTCAACTTGGGGTTTAAAGACCCCAAAGACCAGCAAGCAGCAATAATCGCTGGTGTTCTTACCAAACTTGGCTTTACTCAAAAAGTGATACGTCCTACTCACAACAAAGGAAGAACACTTGATTGGGTGGAAGACTATAATTGCAGTGCCTCTATCACAGCTATAACTCCTCAGTTATGGACAGACCACCACCTCCTAGCATTCTCATTAGCAGCTAAAACGCTTACAATCAAAAACAACCTATCTGCCCCCTCTATACTAAGAAGGATTTAAGAAAAAAACGTTGCGGTAGATAAATGATTACCTTTAATACTACCACCACTTAACTCTCTACCAGAGTCTACCTATCCCACTATCCTAGTCAATGAATACACTAAAACAATGACCAAAGCTTTTGATTCCATTGCCCCACTAAAAATGAGAACAAACAAACCCAAAATGCACTTGAACACTTGGTTCACCCCACATCTCAAATCCCAGAGAATGGAAAAAAGAAAATGCAAAGCTACATGGAGGCAACTACCCTCTGACGACAATAGATCCAACCTCAGTAATATATCTTTCCTCTACAAGAAAGAAATACTTCTTGCCAAACAAGATACCTACAACAAGAGAATCATGCAAGCTAACTCAAGCATAAAGGAACTTTTTGTAATCCTAAAAGGACTCAAAACCCTGATCCCTGTGCCAGACAACTGTTGGTGTACCAATATATAAAAAGCCATATCTAACAAAGTAGCATCCCCCCAGGATAAGATTGCTAATAAAAAAGCCAACCTTCCTAATATGATCCCATAATCTAGTATTCTCACGCTCTCACACAAACATACACTCCGCTTTAGCTTCTCTAAAGATTCAATTCTCGAGGTTGAAAAAGTCATCCTCTCCCTCAAACCCTCAAACTGCCAGGGCGACAAATTCCCAGCCCAAATCATTAAGGATGCTACCAGAGACCTATCACCTTTCATATCTAAGCTAATCAACACATCTTTCTCTACTGGCACTATCCCGAGCAACCCAAAGGAGTACTGGGTACTCCCACTCCTCAAAAAACAGTCACTAGATCCTACTATACCCACAAACTACAGGCCGATTACCACAGTACCATTCCTGCTCAAAGTCTTAGACAGGGTAGCCTATCTCCAAATACAGGAGTATTTAGAACAGAACCAACTATTAGGAGTCCATCAATCAGGCTTCTGGCCTGAACATGGAACCGAAACAGTGCTGATCGACCTCAAGGCTCAAATCGACACACTTAAGGACAATGGAAAATCTGCCTTGCTACTTCTACTTGATCTCTCAGCTTCATTCGATTTGGTGGACCACAAGGTCCTTTGTAACCATTTGGATTCAGCAGCTCACTTTTCTCAAGAGGCCAAAGGCTGGATACAATCCTTTTTGAATAATAGGACTATGCAAATCTTTTTACCGTCAGCATCTGCAGACCCCATCCTCATTACTTGTGGCGTGCCACAGGATTCATGTGTCTCAACCACAATGTATAATATATTCACTAAGCCCCTTTTCGATGATCTTGACGGTCTTGGTATCATCTAAACTAACTATGCAGATGATACCCAGATTCTCATACCACTTACGGGAGATTATGACAAGGATTGTGCCTTGAATAGAGTATACCTCATCATCCAGGCATGGATGGCCGCCCATGGTCTATGCCTGAATGTTGGCAAAACTTCATTAGTACCAGCTCTAACCTCAATAAACTTGGCCACAAATACGCCACCTTTAATATCGATGGCAACACCATCAAAGTTGCCAAAAAGAGAAAAACCTTAGGTTTTTATTTAGACGCCACCCTCACCTTTGCCAAACAGGTCAACGCCATGGCCTCTGCCACTGCTTACACTTGCAAGCTAATCAGAGCTGGCAAGCCATTCCTATCCAAGAACAGCTGCACCATTTTGGCCAGAGCTCTAATTCAGTTCAAATAGGACTATTGTAACTCCCTATACCCTGGGGCTAACAAGTACATCATTAGCAAAATTCAAATTCTCCAAAACAACGACCTAAGAGCAGCGTTGGGTATAGCAAAGAACATATATCAGAGATAAGGAGACAGAATAATTGCCCACCACTAATGATAAAATCTTGCAAAAAACTGCCTTGTTAAAACACAAGTGCCTAAACAATGCTGCTCCACACTATCTTATAGAGAGATTCAACAGAAAATCATCCAATCGGCCAACAAGAACTGCCAACTCAAATTGCCTGATGGTACCAAGGTTTAAACTCACCAAAGTTGGAGAGTGCAGCTTCTCAGTCAAAGCTTTGGAACTCTCTAACCCCTTCCCTGAGAGCAGACCAAACCTATCTACATTTTAGACACAACATCATCAATTGGATTAAAGAAAATGGCCGCTAAAAAACTTAGGGCGTCCGCCCGCCCGCCTGTCTCAATTCCAGTACCTTGCACTGTATATAGTTATGCTCTTGTAATGTTTAGTTGTTAGGTCTTTGCGTATTTGCCTGTAAATAATAGCCTGACAAATGTCTTTGACTATTTATGTGTAATATTTTGACTTTATCCTTGCTGTATTTATGCACAGTTGTGTAATCTAAGCTGAAAATATTCCTGTTTCTTCTGAGCCCTGATACCCTTGGGTCTGGTGCGCATTACAAATAATAAAACAAACAAACAAGCAAACAACAACATTGCACTCAGTACATTTCACTTGGTAGCCTTAGTCTTTGGTACACCCGCAATGGTGGTATAGAACTGCCACACACATGATTCTCTCTGGCTGCTGTAGGTAGGCATTTCCTCTATCTCATCTTCCTTGTCCTCTAGATTATCTTTGGCATCTTTACGCTTTTTCCATTGTCCAGACCCTCCAGCTGGTGGTGGTGTTGGTGCTGGTTGCTTCTGGGGTGGAGGGCTGGCCAAGATAATATAATTGTTAATGTTACATAGCATTGTGCTAATATTCTTTCAAGCATGTGCTCTGTCCTGGATTGCAGATGGGAAATGAGTAAGAATAGTTCTAGGAGCTGTGCAAGGGTAGATCATTAGCTTGAAACTTCCTAGATCAGCTCAAAATGGAGTTTCAAACTGTTCGCGAAGCACAGACCCATTCACGAACATGTCATCACGCCACACGTGTGTTGTCAAGTCACACTGTGCGGAAAGTCAGTGGTGACGTCAGATGTTGGCAAATATCAGCAAACAAAAAAGGGTGCAAAAAGTTGCAGAAGCTTAATAGAAGTGTTAAAAATGTTTCTAGGAGGTCGGGAATGGCACAGATTTAAGGTGAAACGTTCTAGATAGCCGGAAACGCTGCTATATTGGGGGTAAGGTCGATATTAGAAAGTTGTAGCAAACTAGGGTGCACTGGTAAAGACCCATGACATTCAGAGAAAAAACGTTGTTAAAGGGACATTATCGTTAAGTTACACTAATAGGCATTACAAAAACACTTCTGGAGATCCCAGGGACTTTTGTTCATGCAGCAGTCAGGTTACTCCTGGTAAATACACCTTTGAGAACCTAGAAACCTGACTGAAGTGCTAGAAATAGGATACTGTAGACAGGCATTAAGCGCATCATCAATTTAATTAGAAACATGATTAAATTAGACAATTAATTAGACATGTATTAGAACACCATTGTATCTGATGCCTACGGTCTACGGCACATTAGAAATAGATAAATCAATAATAAATAATCTAAAGTTTTAACAGAGAGACAGTCACACAAATCAATGTATAACCTAAAAACCTCTCCTCACTTACACTTAAAAAAGTATTGAGAATATAACCCTCTGGGTCTTTCTTTGCAGAATCCTCTGGATTCTAATAGTACTCCAATTCTAGATTTTATACTGAAGTGAGATTTTGCTTTGGAGAATGTGTTCCCTCTTTCTGAGTCTGAATAATATTCTAGCCACTTATTTTTTCATCTGTTTTTTTTTTATTGTGGTAGGTAAATTCTGTTTGCATCATCAATTTTCATAACAATCAGAGATATGACAGCCAGCACCCAGCGGGGAAAGAGAGGTAGGGCATAATCTGTCTGATGGATTGTAATGTAGAAGTACTTTTCGACTACTGCCTTAACTTGGAGTTCTTGGGTGAGTCCATTGTCCTTTAATATGCTTAGATTCTTGATCACTTTAGAGGGTGTACAGCAATTACCCATTTCCAGACGATATAGTAGTGGTATTTTGTATGTGGGTGTAGTCAGGCGAGACTGTCATTATTTACATTTTGTCTGGGTTGAGTTTCAAGGAGTTAGACACCATCCATTTGCTTATTCGATTGAGAGAGTTCTGTAGGGTGGTGATGGAGTTTCAGTCTTTGTTCATTTTTTATGTGAGTTGTGTGTCATCTAACAAGTGAGCCAATATGATTTAATGAATGTTAAAATGGAGCAACGAAAGGCTTGATCCTTGAAATCCACAGAGAATTAGTTATGGGTTTAAACTGAAAGTGGGGCGCCATATGTTGTTTCTTCTGTCCATGAAGTGGGATTGTAAAGTTGTATTATGGAACGATTTCTTCTGTGCTTCAAATGAGTATACTGTGGTTAACTGTCTCAAAGGTCACTTAGATGTCGAGGAGTATGAGTCTCGTGGTGATGTTGTCGTCTGCTTATATTTTGAGGTCATTTAACATGGAAACCAGTGCTGATTCAGTGCCTCCAATAGGTCTAATTGTAACCAGTAAAACTCTGAAATTCTCCAAAATGTGGCTGAATATGTAGCTCTCTAGAATTTTGGCAGGCTGCGGTATGTTATGCTATGTTAATTACACTTATAAGGCACCAAAGCCCTTAGGCATCCAGGAGCCGAAAGATTGAGGTAGAAGACTAGCTGAGCTGGAATTAATCTATTTAAACAGTATTGTCTTCAACTGTTTACGAAACACAAGGTGATTCTCTGTCGTGCGCATTTGTGTCGGAAGCGAATTCCAGGCTTGTGCGCCTCGGACACAAAAGGCCCGACCTAAGCCACGAGACCTTTTTATCCGGGGCAAAACTAACATAGATCCAACTGAGGAGCGTAAACTTCTTGTTGGTTGGAAGAGATTGATTTTCTCCTTCAAATATGTGGGGGCATTTCCAAAAATCATTTATGACACATGGTAAGTATTTTAAATTGGATCCGAGCTGCCACTGGAAGCCAGTGAAGTTTTCTCCTGGCTGCACTGGTGGGTTCCGAACTTTTCATCTGAAAGATGATTCTGACAGCTGCGTTTTGTATCTTCTGCAGCTGTTGGATGTCAGTTTTATTAGCTCCCCCCAGCAGTGCGTTGCAATAGTCTACGCGAGGCAATATTACTGCTCTCACAAGTTTTATGAGATTTTCTACTGAAATCAACGGGGCTACTTGTCTCAAAACCTTTAGGTGATAGTTTGTATTAGTAGAGATGGCTGTGACATGTGCCTCACTATCCAAATTTTCCTCCATATAGGTACCCAAGGTCTTAACTTTCTTTACGGTTTTAATTTTAGCACCTTCTATCATGAAACAATTGTAGTCTTGGCTTAGTTTGGATTGGGCATGCTGGGAGCCGAAAAGCATCAGCTCAGTTTTAGCAGCATTCAAACAAAGCCAATTAGTTGACATCCACTGCTTTATGACTTCGTATGCTTCGGCTACCGTTTGCTGGTCAGCATCATAATTCCAAGTTATGTTCAATACTAATTGGAAGTCATCTGCATAGTTACAGAAAAATATTCCTAAGGATTCCAGCGTGATACATAAGGGAAGAATGTAAATATTGAACAACAGGGGAGAGAGACATGCTCCCTGGGGTACTCCACATGTGATGACCTGTGGCTCAGAAGCACAGTCACCCCAGTGGACACGAGATTGACGACCCTCCAAAAAAGATCTAAGCCAGGATATGGCATTTTTAGAGAGTCCACCGACCAACGCCATTCTGTTGAGCAGGATCTTATGGTCTAGCAAGTCGAAGGCTGCCGATAGATCTAATAACATCAGCAGCCCCGACTTGCTATGTTCCAATTTATCCAACATATGTGTTTGAAGATCCAATAAAGCTGTCTCCGTTCCATGGAAGCTTCGAAAACCTGATTGCTTCACATGTAATTTGCCAGAGTTGAACACATGGGATTGTATCTGGATGGTCGCTGCCTTATGTATGTTCGGCATAGGAAAAAAACTGGAGGCTCTTCTGGGTTTTCAGCTGTGTTTTTTCGAAGTAGTCTGCTGTAGGCACTCTTGAAAGCTTTCAGTACAATTCTTCTTTCAAGCAAGCAGTTCATTAGTTTGTGAACATCTCATTTTCCTTAAAGATCTATTTGTATTTGAAATTCAGGGACAGGAGTCCACCAGAGCACCAACTTGTTGCAAGTTTCTCGAATGTGTTTAAGTCTGTTCCGAATGCTTGTTGTCATTTCAAAGAATGCCATGTTTGCTTTCATTCCTTACTGCAGCCTTGATGGCTTTCTGTTCTTGGGAAGGTGTCAGTATTTTGCTGCACTATGTGGTGTTTATCATCTCTTTAATAATTTGGTAAAGTTCTTTCTCTGGATGATGTTTGTTTCTGATTCAGAGTATACATTTTGCATTTCTTTTAGGATTTCAGATTTGTAATGGTGGGTTTGTCTTTGGCAGAAGGCCTTAATTGACTTGGGGAAAGTGAACTAACTCCCTAACCCCTCCACCCCAACAGTGACACCTTCTCCTGTTTTGAGCCAATGTCAGGTGGAAAGGTACTGGCAGATATGTGCAAGCTTAAATCATCTTCCTCATCCAACCTTATCCCATTAAATAGCCTCCAAGCTCTAGCTTTAGACATAATTCCCCTTTTTACTGCCGCGCTCCATCAGTCTTTTGAGAACATCGACATGCCTGCCTCTCTGAAACATGCTATTGTTACACCCCTTTTAGCTGTCACTGGACACTCTGTCCCCTTCTGTTTATCGCCCAATTTCTCTTCTTCCGGCCATCATGAAACTGATTGAAGCAATTGTCACCTCTCAGCTTTCTAAGTTTCTGGAGAAAAATGGATGGCTGCATCATGTTCAGTCTGGTTTCAGACGCCATATGGGAACAGAATTGGTTATGGTTTCACTTCTGGATGACTTGGCTCTGCTCCAGGACTGCAGGGATATCAGAATTCTGATTCTCCTTGACCTACCTGCAGCATTTGATACTATTGGCCACAATAATCTGTTGCGATGCTTGGAAAAAGGCGGACTGACGGGTCCTGTCCTGACCTGGATTTCCTGGTCTTGAGGGACGAGGAAATCCTTTTGGGTTTTTCTGCAACCTCCACACTAATTCTCTGTGGGGTGCCACAGGGATCATCCCTGTCACTCTTATCTTTAAATGTATAGTTACGTCCTCCGGCAGACTTAATTGCAAAATCTGGCATGAGTCTCTATACTTACACCAATGACACACAATTGATTTTTATACTGAATGTCCCGGCATCCAACCCTACTGCTAGATTGAAATCTTGCTAGCTGAGATCAGCCGCTGGATGTTCGAGAATTAGTAATGATAGCTGGCCCCACTGATGATCACTCCTTTTGGCATACCAAGTTTTGGCCTGACTCCCTGGATCCTTGTCCCACCTCTAGTCCCTCTTTTAAGAGCTTGGGGGTTAAACTTTTCCCTTCGTGATCAAGAGAAGGACAGATCAAAATCGTGTGCAGGTCGGGCGTCTGCAAATTGAGACTGCTCAGGAAAGTGTTGATGTTTGTGCCTCTGCAGTTCCTCACAAATGTGGTCACTGCCTCGATCATGGGCGCACTAGACTATTGCAAATGCATTTATTTGGGCCAACTGGAATTTCGATCGGAAGGGCGCTCCTTCTCTGTGTTAGCCCTGACACTATGGAATTCCCTCCTGGCCTTCTTGAGAGGGATCCCAGATAATTTGGGCTATCACAGAGCACTGAAGACATTTCTGTTCTGAGAAACTGTGAGGGCTCTCCTGTCGTTCATTCTGTCGGTCTCCCTATTGTTTTCTCTTACTGGATGATTAGCGACCAGATGCCTTCTGACCTTGGTTTTCACACTTAATAAATCATATTATATTACATTACATTATATTACATTGTGCTTTAGCCTATGAAACTTTAGCTGTAGAATGTAATGTGCTACTAGGGAGTAATAGCCGTTGTCTGGAGCACCGAGGTGTAAACAACCCTATTACAGTGCAGCACATTTTACCCTGTGAACGGCTAGGTTTAGAACATAAAAGATAGAATTGATAACTTTTTGTCTGGGATCACCTAGATGCAGAATATAATAACACGCTCTAATGGCACGGTATTACTCTGGGAACAGGCAGGTGTCAGCCAGAGTATAGTACCACTTGGTGGGCCTTTGTCTGGAATGCCTAGATGCACACGAGAGAATAGTACAGTGCATTAGGTTTTTGTTCAAGACTTCTTTGGAGTAGATCAATGTAGTTCATTAGAACTTGGTTTTTCTCCTGGATCACCTCAATCTGAAATATAATATGGTAAAAGGTGCTTAGGCTCAGAAATATGCTTCAGTTGGGGCACCTAGGTGCCAAGCACAATAGAAACATGTTTCTTCCTGGGAACACCTATATGCAAAATGAAATAAAATTCAATACAATGCAATATATATATATATATTATATATATTGAGCGGTGGTTGCCGCCCTATAGTTAAGGTGAGTCAGATTTCCATAGGAACCTCAAAAAATTCTATTGATTATAACCTATGATCTGAGAAACAGATTTGGCCAAAATCTTAAAGTTGGTTAAGGATGCGCACCCCCCCTAATCCCTCCAACGCCAAGACTGCAGAGTTTCGTAAATACTTGTTAAAAAATAAAACGTATTAATAAGACAAAAATTTAAAAGTTGAGGTCCAACTTCCAAGGGCATATTCCTGTAGATAAGCAAGGTCAATTTCTGCCAGACTGCACAGCCCAAACCGCTGGATGGAAATGGACCAGGTCCAAAACAACTTGGACATGAAGCGTTTAAAAGAGGTATTTTTGTGGTGTGTGGTTATTCCATACATTCATTTTTTAAACATTTGACGGTGAAGGTGGTGCCCCCTTCTCAAAAATAGATAGCTATATCTCGGCTAAATTACCAACTCTGAGGGTTATAGAAATGAAAGACCCACTATCTTTGTTTTTGCTCAATGGAAAAAGATAGCTGAGCAGGGTTATTGGAACATAATATGCAGGAAAAAAGCGATTTGCAAGTCACAAACCATGCAACTACCATTGGTGTAGAGGTGGGGGGGGATCCTAGAGAGCACCAAGTCAAATTTGGGAGTTGGAGGGGTTCTAGGGACTGAGTTTGCAACACAAAGCTTTCCTGTGACTTCGGCTATATCCGCAAATAGCTGACATTTCGATGCAAACTGCGTCACAGAAACAGCATGTGTTGTGGGGGGATAGGGAGAGGGCAGGTGAAGTGAGGAGGCCATCTGGGGAGTGGGAGGAGCTGGCACAGATGATAAGGCAATTGTTGAGGGCCTGGGGGGGCAATGAAGCATTAACATAGCAGCTGTTGTAGTTCATACATAAAATGGCTACAAATAGCCAAGGTTATCGGTAGTTCTGTTCCCACGCCTATAGAAAAAAGTTTAAAAAAGAAGATATTTTGACAGGTACAGTGGCGTCAGGGGTGCTGAATCACTGGCCATGACCGAGCGAGACAATAGGTGTCTTCCATCCAGGCAGTGATAACTAGGACTGACCCTGCTTAGCTTCAATGCAAGGTAGAGGCTGGCACCCTCAGGCTATGTTGTCTAATAAATTAGCACCAGTTAAAAGACCAGTTAGGGCAATGTGTCCTGAGGGGGCAGGTACCTTCCTCGCTTTGAAGCTAAGCTGGGTCTTTCCCGGTTCCTGCATGGATGGAAGACAGTCCACAATTCCAGTGTGTTTTCTTAGTTTTAAATATCTCATAACACACTAAGAAAAAACATGTCATCTTCATTATTTATTTAAAAACACGCTAATGTCAGTCCTTGAAAGTATTGCACTTAGAGACCATTCTTTTGCTAAATTTCATTCTGGTATTTGTAGTTTCCCAGTCAAGATGGGAATAATGCTACAATTGTAAACTATTTGGTCTAACATTGTTTGATAATGATTTGTATATTTTAATGACAATAGGGTATTGTGTACTTATCTTTATAAAGGAAAGTATTGTTGAAAGCCAGACATGTAGGTGAGAAGTGGAAATGAGAGGGCAAGTAAGTCATGAGTATTTGCCCACAATGTTGGAAGCGAGTTTGTAATCCTGGACATTGGTGCAGTTATTTCCACCTGAGTGTGACTGATTTTCAGGGCACAAGTAAAGGACACATGTGGGTGGACGGCCTAACTTTTTTTCAGAGGGTCAGAGGGTGGATGCAACCCCTTGGGCTAGCTCAAGTATTTGGCTACCAGTATCTTACTCATGTTGGCATGTTCCTAGTGCAGGTGCTTACCCACAAGACCACAAGCACTTGTTTCATATTGGAATTTTGTTTTTCAGGGAAACAACAGATTGCTGGGTTTAAAAGGAGATCATCTTTAATTATCTGCCAGCATATTCATTGGATTATTTCCTCACTCAGGTTATTTTTCTGGTGCTCCTTACTTTTTAAAAAAGTCCAATACTGTTTTGTTTTGTACAGTTTCTTCTAAGGGGAAGGTCAATTGAACTACATTTGTATATTTTACTTTAAGATATATGTTCACTTACTGTGCATATATTCATGGATGCCAGCTTTGGATATTCACTATGTGGCAAAAGTGCCTGGGCATATTTTATTCAAGGAGCCGGTCAAGTTTTTACCCTATTCCTTGCTGGTTAAATGTGGTTAGTTGGGGCCATGCAATGTATCACAACAGTCACAAAGAGACGGGCCATGAACAAGTTGCTTGTAGCACGTCGCGTAACCAAAGTATGTGGTTCATGGCAAATCATTTAATCTCAAGGAAAACGCTTTAGTTGCAAGGATGTTAAGGGGAGAACTTAATGCAACAAAATCCCTGAAATTCATCTGAAGCCACCTTAACTTTGCATCCTCTGTTGCGCAGCATATTACCACAAAGATGGCATCACAGATGACATCACTGGTGACATCACTAATGACATCAGTGATGGTATCATGGATGGGGATTCTACAAATGTGATTTTAGCATTTTAAAATATTTCATAACAATTAGTACATTGTTTAAAACAGTAAACAGCTACACATGCATCATATCACTACGTATGATACTTTCCTTTGCAGTATGTTGGTAAAACATGACATCTGAATTTTAAATATTTCAATATAATACAATCTGTATATACATTTAAAAATAAATGTTTAGCGATAAATAGAAAGCAGGTACTCAGATTGGGCAGATCCAGATTGCCATGCCCTACGGCTTTCACTTAGTAAACTAGACTGGGTATTGGCTGCAATAGGGATTAACTAAAGCCCTGCCCACAGCCTACATCAAAATAATCATAAAACTTTCATTAATCCTAATAATTGCGCTCACCCATGGAATATATACATAGAAAATATTTTAATCACATCAATACAAAAATCAATAATGTTGGTCAATGTATCTTTGGCCTATTGATCCTGTTAGTCACAAATTAGCAAATGCCTCTTCTAGCCGACATGTGTTTCGACCTCAGTCCTTCTCAAGCAGACACTTTCCTGATTACCCACATCATATAGAGTTACAAAGCCATGCAAATAATATCAAAATGCCAAAGCAGTAGTACAAATATGATTAACCACACAGAGAATTTGGTACAGAGAAAAGAGAAAGAAAAAGCCAAGACAACAAAAGAAAATATGTCATAAATAAAAGAGGCTACCAACATTTGTAACATCAATGTAATAACCAAACACCTCTTAAATGAAATCTTTCAACTGCTCGTAACCATAGAGATTATTTCCCCTCCCAGACAAAGACGAACCAACCGTGTCCAAAGCCTATACCTGCCCTCACAACTAAAGATATACAATGTGTAGGGATGTCAGCAACCAAGGAAACCATATTTAACATAAAGTTCCAAGGTTCTCCCAGCTCCTGGCTTGTTTTTCAGCTTCCCCTTCCCCAAATTTAAAATAGCTCCACAAAAAGACCAAGTTGAAAGCAGTTTCAAAAGGCCTCGAGGTTCCATTCTCCAAGTTCAACCAAGTTCCAAAATCTCGGGGTTCCCTTCCGCAAGAAGGGAGATCTTCTGGTTTCATCTGTATCAACCTTCAATATATATTCCAACTCCACTTTGCAATCTTTCAGGATATTCAGCAATTCACTCAGCTTATTTTTCTCTTTAGTCACTTTTAAGACTTGTTAGACAAAACAGCTCCAGTCTCTTAACTTTTCTTGGTTGATTCCAAGTAGGGGTCAATCAGTCTAGGTGGAGTTATCGGACCACAGGGTCCACGCATCACAGGTCACGCAACCGATAACCCTTGGCACTTTGTAATGTTCATTGAGTCTCATTGGACTTCCTTGCCAACTCAGGCTTTTTCTCTGCCTCTGTGTCATTAGTCCAGATGTACTGCTGTTTCACTTTAACAGTTTCTTGACTCTGCCAATGCGTGACTTTCACACAACTCACTTTGTGGTGTTTGTTCCTTGTCACCACTTTACTTTCACACTATCCAATAGCACTTATCATTTGCTGTTCACTTGCTTCACAAGCTGTTATTACTGATTTTCATTTGGCTTGTACTTTAACATTATTCATAAAGTTGTTTACATTATTGTTGTGATTGGAAGCCATTGCAGGCCATATTGCAGATGCAATGCTATGTATGTTCGGCCTGTCCCTAAGGTCCCCTTCCAACACAGGGAATTGATAGAGAGGCAGCCTGAAGTTGGTATTGTTCCTGACTGGCCTCAATTTATGGGCGTGATATCCTCGACAGCTATCATTAACCCCTAAATGACAGTAAGACTTTTTCTGTTTATTATTATTGATGAATGTCTAAAAATGATATGCTGTGTCTCATGGGTCTGTGTGATGCCACCCTCAGTTCCCAACCGATTTGTTTCCCTGTGTCTGGAGATTTGCACAATATCATTACAAATAATTGATCAAGATCCATTCTTGTGGCACAACAAATAAATTGTTTAATTTGTGAGAGAATCCCCATGTGTGCACAGTCTTTTACTGAGTTTTGGAACATTAGTTAAATAAATTAAACGTATGCACTTTTGGGTTTGAAATAATTTAAATAATGAGGACTCATCAGCATATTATGGGCTCTATCAGCTGTTGGGAGATATCCCGGGAGTAAAGCCGCCATAATACCACCCAATGCAAATTGGGTTACCGCCACTTATGGGCCGATTCATGCAACAAACGTGTGGCAAAAATCCCAGCGCAAGCTGGAGCTAGGTAGCGCAAGCATGAGAAAGCAAGCGCATGCGCACGTGTGCGATTCAAGGAAGGCGCAGCGCGTGTTTTCCACTGGTTGTGCGCCAAATCCGTGCGTGGTGCACATGGGCGCACACGTCATTGCAACAACCCGAACGCTGTGCGCGACGTGCACAGGGACAGCGCACAATGTCCGTGCACACACCAAAAAGGGGGCGGGACATGGGGCGTAACGCACGGAATGGGGAACAACGCGTGAAAAAGAAGGCGCAACTGGGGAAGTACTGCAGGGAAATACAAGGAACACCCGCATGCACGCGAACAACTCGTATTCATGGATTTGAATACGGGAAACAAGCGCACGCTAAAAGACTCACACAGGTGTCAACATGTCCGCCACAGGGAGGCAGGCGTAAGCATCCCTACCACAGTATAAATGCGGGCACAAACAACAAACACGTATATACCGCTATGATGAATGCCCCATTTGTCGCAGCACTGATCGTGGGACACCGCAGGAGGAGAATAGCCAGGGCCTGCATTTTTTACCCCCGGACTAGCCTTTTGGGATGCCTGATGACCAGGTCTATGGCAGGTATAGGTTTCTACCTCATATCATCCTAGACCTGGTCAGGGAGTGGGAAGATGACCTTACATCCCCCACCCTCTTCTCCCAAGCATTGAGCCCCTTGGAGAAGGTGCTGAATGTCCTGCATTTTTTGCCCACTGGGTAATTTCAGCAGACTACTGCCATAGTGGGGGGTCTCACAGGCCACGCAGTCACACTGCCTACACCAGGTGTTGGCAATCATGACTGCGTGCCCCTCAGTCCGCAGGCACATATACATGCCCAGAACACCCGCAGAAAGGCAGGGTGTGGTCCAGGACTTTTACAGGGTGGCACACTTCCCCAAAGTGCTCGGTGCCATAGATTGAATGCATGTGGCCCTACGTCCACCTAGGGCCACTGAGCACATCTGCCGAAACCACAAGCACTGGTATTCCATCAATGTGCAGGTGGTATGCAATGCCAAGGGAATCATCACCTCTGTCTATGCAAACTACCCAGGTTCCACCCATGACAGGTTCATATACAGAATGTCAGCCCTGAGCCGGGCCCTGGAAGCTGGGCTCTTAGGTGAGTACAAATACACGTGCACATGCATGCATGTCACACACAAATACACAAACCCCAATAATCACAACCATTATCACCTCTCCAGGGGGCAGTGCCTACCCTCTGAGCAACCACATGATGATGCCAATCCGGAACCACACCACCCCAGGTAAGATACAACGCTGCCCATATTGCGACCAGGGCCATAGTGGAGCGCACATTCGGAGTGCTCAAGTCACGCTTCCGCTCCCTTGACCGCTCTGGCGGGCAGCTACTCTATGCACCCCCAGTAGTGTGCAGGATCATTTTGGCAGCATGTGTCCTGCACAATTTTGCAACACGGCAGGGCGTACCGGTGGACATGGTGGTGCCCCCACATCCCAAACCACAGGCACAGGTGTTGCCCATGGGAGGGGATAGGGCACGTGGCAAGGCAGCCCAGACCCAGCTTGTGGCCACATTTTTCACCTAAACTCCCACCCCTGCGGAATGCACACAGGCCTGGCACATATCAGGTGACAATTGATGAGGACAAAGAGACGGTCAACTGTCACAACCTTACCACCCTGAGAATGTTGCCATGGAATTGCCACATTGTGTGCATCCCTAGCTACTCAAACCTAACCAATCCTGTGTGACCAAAAGGTACACATGCAAGATGTGTATCACACAGACCTACAAAACAGGCCATGACAATCACTGGTATGTCACCCAAAGCCACCAAAACCACAACATGACATGGCAAGCAACAGCAAAACACCAACACAGTAACAATAATGTACACATTGACATGTGAAAAATGCAAAGTGGCGTCAGACAATGATGCCTGACATAGAATCAGATGAAATGACTGTCCAACAACGTCCCACACAAAGCAAGTCATACCCAAATGCATACCAACAGTTGTAGCTTGAACATAACAATGAATGCATGTTTACATGCACATTGTGCATGGCAAAATCAACACTGCATAATACGTCCATCTCCTGCAACACACTGCTCAGCACACAGCATAGTGACCAGCCATTGTGTGTGATGCACACCCTGAGAATCACATGAAAACGACAAACTAAATAAAAAAACAAATCACGCATGTACAGGATCCACAAATGATCATAGATCATGTGCTGCAGGGACACAGTGGGCCCCAGAAGCCAAAATTAGTGCACATGTGGACATGGAAGGGTGGCTGTACATGTTGTGGATCATAGTCCGAGTGTGTATCAGTATTGACATGCACTCAATACACTCAATACATACATTCGATGCATGCATGTGCAATCAAGTGACCATCAGTATCCTCATTACATGTGAACATTGCCCATGTGTACAGCCCAGCATGTCAAACCACAACTATACCCTCACACCTGAAAGGTACACACAACACATGAACAACCATTGATCAGCAGTATACATCATGTACATAGGATACCACAATTACAATGTCATGGTGCCCATCACAATGTGGGGCAAGGCATATGTCCAACAACAAAATACGCCCCCTTCACATATCACCATGACCCACTGAACAACTGTGCATGGGGTATGTAGCCTTCATCCTTGAAGTCCACCTGGCCACAGGATAACCCTTCCCCTTTGTCTCCATCTTCCACCTTGAGTGTAAAAAGTGTCCAGCACCCTCAGAGGCCTCCTTGACTTGCAAAAACACCAAATCAAATAGAACTCAAAGCAGGCAAACACACAAGCCAGGCAAAAACCTTGCCACAGGATAACCCTTGCCCTTTGTCTCCATCTTCCACCTTGCGCGTAAAAAGTGTCCAGCACCCTCTGAGGCCACCTTGACTTGCAAAAACACCAAATCAAAGAGAACTCAAAGCAGGCAAACACACAAGCCAAGCAAAAAGCCTGCAGGCGGCAAAATAAACCAGAAGAGTCTCCAGCAGATGAATTGAAGTAGCAGTACATCACAAAGCACAAGTACTAGCACAATGATGGAACAACCAAGGTAGCACAGTAAAACAATGTCACAACAGGACGTGTACCATGTTTGGTACATAATATACAATGATGCACCACAAACTGATGTGTACTGTCACAGCTCCCGTGTACAGGCACATGAGTGGCACTTAGCAACCACCCCCACCGTGGTCTGGGTGCCTGCAAGGTCAAACTCACACAGGCCTCTGAGACCCTGGTGGGGAAGGAGGGTGAGGGATTTGCAGTCGGGACAGGGATTGGTATACTGGTTAACCAGAATGAGGGGCAGGAGAGGGGAGTAGGATTGACAAGGGAAAGTAGGGAATGTACAAAAATATAATAATCACATTACCACATACCCAATCAGACCAAACGTGTACATCATGCACATAGTACCAAATTACTCAAATGGAAGTCAAAGAGAAACTTATCTCTGGGGTGAATGCTGGCCTCCTGCCTGCGCACTCTCAGGTCCGGTAACATGAGCAGTTCAATGCTGCAAAGAGAGCCAGAGTCACTAATATGTGCTTGCCCATAACATACGCACACACCACCATGCATGCCCCAAAGTAACAAAATACTCTACAGACAAACTATCTGGTGTGGTGCTTCATACCGATACGTAAGATTCCCCCCGTGATGGTTCATACACAGTCAATGCAGTAAGTCAGGCGCCAGAGGGTGAGTGGCAAATGGAAGACCAATCTGTCAAGATTCACAGAACATCCAATGTTCCCTAGGTAAGCAGCCAGGCGCATTTAGCAAGGTACGACTTCAGTACAAGTCGTGTTCCAGCATAACCCAAATAAAGTAGGTAGTGCATCTGGCGATTTCAACATGCAAATGAAATGCACTGCACACGAGTCTGTCCCTCACTGTCTGTCCCTGTGAGCTGCTTCTTTCCCTGTCTTGGAATGCTACATGGCTTACACAACTGCCTCAATGGACCATGGTGGACCTTAGATATGTGCCACTGCCCCTACATGTGCCCCTGACAATTTTCCCATCAACTAGCCATTAGTCCACCAACGCATCTTAGCTGTACTGTGCGCTTCAACACCAATATCTGTACAAGCTCACCATCAGTGGTGCTACTTAGCATGCATGTGCAACTGGCCTAGTGGAAGGTTGGCTGTAGTGTGGCCCCCTTATGCTGCTCACCTTGCATGGAGTTCCTTGAAACACCGTACGATTCTTTAGGATGTATGAGCGCAATCCCTGAGGCTCTGCCTGTGCACACATGCGTAGGTCTGCACCACCGAACGTGGCCAGCTTCCAGACGTCCAATGGGACATGTCTGCTGGGAAAGGTGGTCTGGAGGTCATCCTTCTGCAGAAAGGACAGACAACACATGATTAATGCTTGAAATTTCCCTGTGTGTGTCTCCTCAGGCATGTCATGACTGGACCATGTCAGAGATGTACATCAGAAATCACTCCATCAGTGCGACTTTCACAGGCAAAGTGTGTTAGCCACTGTCTACAGCATGATTTGCATCAAGCACATGTACACTAAAGATAAGAAACATACTACACAATGTATAGCAATTAATGTACACATGAATCATGAAACCACCTATCTATCAAAGGAAGAACTGAGATCAATATCACCCCTATCATCCCCACTAGGGGGTGTTAACACAAGTAGTAGAGCAGCAGACAAGCCACATATATGACAGTCCAAAGCCCTTGTGTAATAGGCTGTAACACCGAACCATCCTTGCGAGCCCATGGATAAGGGAAGCAGGAGTGGCATATGTGAGCCAGGACCCCAAGCTGCAAACACATACACAAGACAAGCTTGAAGGGACAAGCTGGGACAGACAGTGGATGCTTTCAAAAGCCACAAAGCACTACACCGTCACATGAAAGCACAATAGACAAGCAATTTTAAACTATATTAACTAATTAGACTAACTATGAAAAACCTACATTATCTAAATAAACTAACTATCAAATTGAAAGTTAACTAACTAAACTAAAAGAAAAATCAAAAATGGCCACATGCGACCCGGGTGGGGGGGTGGACCCAGGATGGGGGGGCTCCATGGGCTCAACGCCAGCACAACCCGACCTATGTGGGAGATACCTCGTCGTCCGAGTCTGGCTCTTCCTGAAAAGGACGACGTGGCACAGGAGCCTGACCACGCCTAGCCGCAGCTTGCCCCTCGTCGGCAGCAAGTCTGCTGGACGGGTGAGCCTGGTTCTGTGCGGCGATGACACGTAGGTCTGCATGCAGAACCTCCCGTGATACGCATGCTTCCTCTTGCAAGGTAAAACGTGTAACACAGAGTTCTTCCTGCAAGGCCTGGCTGGACAACTGATGCACCTCCCGGCAACCACGTATCTCATCCGAGATGGTACGTTCAAGCTGCTCAAACCTCTCCTCTGACCGCTTCCTCTGGGACATCAAGAGGACACCCAGAGTGGATCTGAGGGATTCATACTCAACCCTCAGGGCCTCCATGTGTGCCTCTGCGTGAGCATCAATTGCTTGACGCAGAGACAACATTTCAGATTGGCGTGCCCTGTCTGAGGCCGCCATGCCTAGCCTGAGCGAGCGGGCCGTGGACCGTGCCACCACGCTGCTGGAGAAGCACCTGCCTAGCAGGGGGGAGCACAGATTGGGCCAAACGCTCCATGCTCACAGCTATGTTCTCCATTGCTGCCCCCTGGCATTCAGAATTGGCAGTCATGTCTTGCTCCCACTAAGTATACCACGGTTGCGCGCGGCCGCCACGTTGCTGGGCTTGACACATGCGGGACCCAAGGACCGGGTGTCCTCGTTGGCTTGGCACCGCCCGCGGCTGCACGACTACATGCCCCCGTCGACGTGATGGCCCAGGCACATCAGCGACTGGTGTGGAGGGTGAACCTGCGTCCTGATCCGCCACATGCGGAGGTTCCACCACTGTCTGACCCCTCAGTGCAGGTGTCATGGACAGAGGATTGTCCACATCAGAATCACTCACCCCTGACATATGGACCTGATGCACATCCAACTCGACAGGGACGTCAGAGTGGTCATCAGGGCTGGACTCATTGCCAGCCAAAGACAAGATGGTCTGTAGCACATGTGGGTTTTCGTGGCCTATCACCCCATGACCCCCACTTGTGTTGGGTTGCTGTAGTGATAACAACACTGTGCCTGGCATGACAACACCATCCTCTGGCTTCATTGTGTCATCATCTAAAAAGTAGAGAGAAAAAAGATCACTATACATGTTAGAAGCACACAACACACACACACATAGACATCACACAGACAACAAACACATCAAGCAGACATGTCACACACAAAAGAGAACCTACCATGCATGCTGGGTCAACTTGACAATGCTTCTGTGATTAGGCATGTAGAAGGGTATTATACCGCTCAGAAGTGGGTCGATGCAGCGGAGCAAATTTGTACGTTACTCACTATCTACACGTACAAGTACTTCATGATGTATCAGAAAATGTGAAGGCAGTGCAAGGTCAACTTCAGGCATCACGTGCAATGTGCATGCAATGGGTAGCATGGCTACAAGCAGACCACCCCTCCCCCTAAGTGGAAATGCAGGGATGCCTTGCATGGTATCTAAAGGATGACCATAGACCTGTGTATTGACAGAGAGTGTTGACTAGCATCAATTGCATCATCTGAGTCAAGTGACAACACAGCAGATGATGATGGGACAGTAAGCAGGACGCATGATGAAACCTCAGGAGTACACCGACGTGTGAAGAAGACACTACACCAGTTGGACAGAGTCATTGGGCATGAAACAGGCTGAGGCCTGTGACCCACACAGACTGTCACACCATAAACATGTGTGGGACGCAGGACTGAGCCACAGTGGCCATGGGAAGGCTGATGAAATGCCATGCAATGTAGGCCACCCTGGACACATACTACAATGATCATCCAGTCAAGGACACATAGGGACATGCATGGAATGCACATGGAGCATGAATGGGCACTCATGTCCCTGCGGAGCATCTGACATCTGCACAGTCCAAGTGAGACACCCTGCATCAAGTACAAAGGATGTACCACACAGCATATGCCTGGCAGGTTGGCTGGTGGAAGTTAGCATGTACACAGGACGCATGAAAAGGCAAGTACTTTACAGCAAATTTGATGCAGACCAGTGCAAAGGTGAAATTGGGGTGCAGAGGGGGGTGGAGGGGCAATGGAGCATGCCTATGTGGAGTACACGCATGAAGGCAGAGGACACATGCACATCAGTCATGCTATGACATAGTCCCAGGGCTGAGACGAAGGTCACTCCAGGCTACATGCAGAAGGGCCAGTGAGCTGGAACATGGACCGGAGGGGCATCCTGATGACCAGTATGTGAGTAGGGTGCAATAGTGGTGATGCGGACAGTCCCCGTCTGCTCCACATGTCTGCCATCCTGCAGAGCAGCCATGCATCGGTGAAGCATTGCATTACTTGCACATCAGAACCATGTACACATGACATGTAGTGGCAGTCATTCACAGCACATCACACAAGTAAAACACACATGTCCTCAACAAACACGCAGCAACACTCAGTGGACTGGGCATCAAAGTCCGGCATTTCTCCCACTCCTTCGACCGATTCAGGTGGTATGAAATCCACAACGAGTGACTCATGCGGAGTGAAGTCTTTCTCCTCCGGTGCAGGCCCACTGCCAGTCACCAGAGTCAAGTTGTAATTTGAGGCACGCTTAGCCTTAGTGCTGGTTTGAGATAATTCCAACGCTTTTTGCACTCTTGTGCCGTGCGCACCTCATGGGTGAATGCACTCACATGTTCTGCAACTTGCTTCCAGTGGGTATCACGGTGGGCAGCCGTAGTTTGACAATTAGGCCCCACTAGCATGTCACTGCTGTGGTCCCGCACGTAGTCCACGAGGAAGTCCAGTTCCTGGTTGCAGAAAGGCTTCTTCCTTGACATGCAGGAGGTCAAGGCTGTGTGTGGGGTCCCAGCCTGTGCTGCAGGTGCAACCTTCCTCCTCTTGGATTGTGGCGCAGACCCTGGCTGGCAAATCAACAAGGGCCGGCACCTCGTGAAGGCAGAGGATGCAGAGGGGTGCCAGGTCCACCTGAGCAACATCTAGATGAGGGTCCTGGAACGCCTAGGCCCAGCGCTCCACGCCCAGATCCTTCGGAGGAAGACCCGTCTGGAGTTGAGCGGTAAGTGGCCATGCATTGCTGTGTGAAACAGGGCATGTTGCAGTGTGCTGGTAGTCAGCTACTTGCCTGTATGTGTAACATAGGCCATGTATGGATGTGTGTGTGCCGGGAGGTTTATAGTCAAAATGTCGAAAAAAAATGTCGACAAACAAAAATGTAAAAAAAAAATGTCGAAAATAATAATGTCGACATCCTATACTTATAATGTAAAAAGTCATTTTTTCGAAAAAAAAATGTCGACAAAAAAAATGTCACTTAAAACTATCAACACCTCACCCAACACCCCCCTGCCACCCCCCCACGCCCCCCACCACCACCCTCCCACCCCTCATACTCAACACATTTTAATTATATATTTATTTATTTATTTTTTCAATAAATAAATAACCAAAAAGAGTATCATTTACTATTGGGGGGTCCCTCCCAACCCCCCCTCACCCAACACCCCCCTGCCACCCCCCACACCCTCCCCAACCACCCTCCCACCCCTCATACTCAACACATTCTAATTATATATATATTTATTTATTTATTTTTTCAATAAATAAATAACCAAAAAGAGTATCATTTACTATTGGGGGGGTCCCCCCAGCCCCCCCTCACACAACACCCCCCTGCCACCCCCCCACACCCTCCCCAACCACCCTCCCACCCCTCATACTCAACACATTCTAATTATATATTTATTTATTTATTTATTCTTACAATAAATACAAAATTTCGAAAAAATATCGAAAAATGTCGACATTTTTGTTTGTCGACATTATTGTTTTTCGACATTTATTTGTCGACATTTTGACTGTCGACATTTTGACTGTCGACATTATGACTGCACACCGTGCCGGGACATTATGGTAATGCATGTGAGACCAGTAATGCGTGAACCACATGGATGGTGCATGTGTTCCAATGAGACATGGGGAGCTGCATGCGGAATGCACACATGAATGCATGCCAGTCCCTGTTCTTGGATATGGGTGGGGGGTGAGAGATGGGTGCTGCTCTCATGTACATGTATGGTGTACATTTCTGTGTGTCTGAGAAGCGTGTGTGTGACTTTGAAACGCCATGGATACATGACACATGTCCGTGACGATGTGTAGATTCACTCATGCAGTCTGGTCACTGTTGTATCCACTGTGTCTGTGGTGTACGAGCCATGATGCATGACCCTCCGGTGATGTGTGTGCATGGGATCAATATGAGCCATGATGCATGTGAGTTTGAAAGCAACATTTATGTCCATGGAGGGCCTTGTACATGGATGCTGATGTTGATTGCATGCGCTGTGTCTCTTTCTGCATGTGTGTTATGTGCATTGACCCATGTGTTCTGGAGGGACAGGATGGAAGTGACATTTGACAGTGCCACTCATGTGTTATTGCTTCCTATCTAGGGGACTATTGTACAGTGCCCTGATGCTTGTGCTCTATGTCTCCCTCTACGCAGCGTTGAGTGAAGAAGAGGGCGGAGATGGCGCTGTGGAGCAAAGCGGCGGGGAAGCCTCCACCGGGCGGTGATGCAAGGCCCAGCCACCCTCTCAGGAATTGCCATCATCCGGGAGTGAGGGGACTGGTGCCGCGTCTGCCACTACGGCTGTAGTGGAAGGGCCGGATGAGCCCCCACAGGGGCTTGCAATGGCGGAAGACAATACGGAGACATCCAGGTTGGTGGTTTCCACAGAGGAGGAGGAGCCCACTACTGAGCCTCACATGGGGCCTGGTGGGGATAGTACCGCTGGTGCAAGTGCAAGTGGTGCAGTCCAGGGTCGGGGCCAGGGTCAGAAGGCAGCACAGGTCACTGCGGAGGGGCCTGTGCATGTCACTGTCTCTGACCCTGTGACTGCACCACCATGCACCAGCAGGGATGCCCCGTCCCAGGTCCGTCCGCAGGTAGGGGGGAGGCCCACGTCATCTGGCTCTCCACTACCTGCGGACGAGTAGTCCTATGACCATATGGGCTCTGTCCTGATTGGTGTCGCGTTGCTCATGCGTGACATTCGTGATGACGTGCGTGCTTCCTGGGGGGAGCACGCACGCCATCACGAAGAGCTGCGTGGCAACATGGCACTGTTGGGAGGGGCCCTGGTCGGTGGGTTCCTACATGTGTCACGCACTCTGGCGGACCTCTCATCCTCTGTGGAGACTATGCGCCATTCATTCTCCCTGCCGTCTTCCGGCATAGATTCCACCAGGGCCCCCTGTGGACCTGGCCCGACCAACACAGCCAGCTTGGTGGAGATCCCATCCCTGCCAAAGTCGGCAGTCGGCGGTCCAGCAGGGGTGGACACCCCAACAACTGGAGTCCAGCAGATGGAGGATGTGCAGACATCATCAGACGGGGCACATGGACAGCAGCAGCAGCAGGCTCTAGGTGGGAGTGATGATGGCTCGGGCCATCAACATCAGAGGGCAGGAGAACCCTGATATGGGAGTGTCTTCCGTGTGGCTGCGGTTTGGCCAGCATATAGATGCGGAGCGGCGGTGGGCGGAAGAGGCGTGGCTCACCATGGTCAGGGCGGAGTTCTCCATGCGTCGGGCGTTGAGGCAGGCTGAGTGCCTCGAGGCAACTCGCAGGGAGTTGGAACAGGCCATGAGTGCATCCCTGCGAGACCTCAGGGCCAGGACAGTGTCCCGCCTCCAGGAGGTAGACATGGAGTTCGATGATGCCCTGGCCCGCAACATCACAGAGTGAGCCGCAGGACTTGCCCACCGCCATTGTATATAGTTAGTTACTGATAGGTTTCCTTTCTTCTTTTTATTATTTTGGGACTCTTGGACAATGCCCCACGATTTTGTATATACTTGTAAATTAGATAGGGTTTTGTATATAGGTTTCATTTCATTTGTTGGGCTCATGGACCCTTGTTGCAATATTTGTACGTGGATTTCTTTTCTTACAACATTTACCCTCACCATGGATCAATGGATTTTTTGGATTTTGGTTTCCTTTGGATTTACTTTGGTGGACAAGGATTTTTGACAAACTTTATTTTAGATTCATTTGGATTGTGTCATCATTATTATTTATTTAATTTGGACATGCCTTTTTTTCTTGTTTATGATTATTTACATGCTTTGAATCATTTTTATTATTTTTGTGCACAATACATTGTGATTTCTTACTTCCATGTGTGGTATTTGCTCTTTGGTTTACTGCATGTCACAATATGGGTTTACACAATCACTCGCGCCCAGTGTGTGTGTGTGACAGACATGTGTTGATCTGCATATTTGACTTTTGGTTAGTGACAAGTAATAGGCCTTTCAGTGTGTGGTGGATGGGAAACTTGATTGTGTCTAAAGACTGGGGTGGCGTGCAGTGGGATTTTGGTGGACATGAGGCCCATGAATGTGCATCTTCATGATATGTTGGGTGGGGACCTAAGTCGGGGCCTGACCCTCAATGCTGGGTGGATGGGGGTGCTGGGGGACATGAGTCGGGGCCTGACCCTCAATGCTGGGTGGATGGGGGTGCTGGGGGACATGAGTCGGTGCCTGACCCTCAATGTTGGGTGGATGGGGGTGCTGGGTGACATGAGTCAGGGCCTGACCCTCAATGCTGGGTGGATGGGGGTGCTGGGGGACATGAGTCGGGGCCTGCTGGCAGGTGCCCGTCAATGCTGGGTAGATGGGGCTGCTGGGGGACATGAGTCAGGGCCTGCTGGCAGGTGCCCATCAATGCTGGGTGGATGGGGGTGCTGGGGGACATGACTCGGAGTCTGCTGGAAGGTGCCCGTCAATGCTGGGTGGATGGGGGTACTGGGGGACATGAGTCAGGGCCTGACCCTCAATGCTGGGTGGATGGGGGTGCTGAGGGACATGAGTCGGGGCCTGCTGGCAGGTGCCCGTCAATGCTGGGTGGATGGGGGTCCTGGGGGACATGAGTAGGGCCCTGCTGGCAGGTGCCCGTCAATGCTGGGTGGATGGGGGTGCTGGGGGACATGAGTCAGGGCCTGCTGGAAGGTGCACGTCAATGCTGGGTGGATGGGGGTGCTGGGGGACATGAGTCGGGGCCTGACCCTCAATGCTGGGTGGATGTGGGTGCTGGGGGACATGAGTTGGGGCCTAACCCTCAATCCTGGGTGGATGGGGGTGCTGGGGGACATGTGTCAGTGCTCACTTGTGTGTGGTGACATGTGGGCTGGCTGGGGGGCTTCGCCAGGGTGGATGGGCTGCCTGTGGGGCATAGCCAGGGGTGCAGTGAGTTCCCCTGTATTGTGGTCTGCCTGCAGGTCCTGGGGAGGGGGAAGAGGGCACACCTGGGAGGACACACACTGCCAATTTGTTGGGTCACCCCCAAATTACACGTACCCCGCTCGCACAGGGCCAATCGCGTGTGATTCTCCCCGCGCACCCCCGAAATACACGTACCCCACTCGCACAGGGCCAATCGCGTGTAAAACTTCCTGTGCACCCCAGAAATACACGTACCCCGATCGCACAGGGCCAATCGCGTGTAAAACAACTCGCGCACCCATGAAATACACGTACCCCTCTCGCACAAGGCCAATCGCGGGTAAAACTTCCTGCGCACCCCCAAAAGACACATACCCCGCTCGCAAAAGGCTAATCGCGGGTAAAACTTCCCGTGAACCCCATAAATACACATACCTCGCTTGCATAGGGCCTATTGCGTGTCATTCTCCCCGCGCACCCCTGAAATACACGTAGCCCGCTCACACAGGGCCAATCACGTGTGATTCTCCCCATGCACCCCTGAAATACACGTACCCTGCTCGCACAGGACAATTGCGTGTGATTCTCCCTTCGCACCCCCGTAATACACGTACTCCGCTCGCACAAGGCCAATTGCGGTTAAAACTTCCTGTGCACCCCCGAAATACACCTACCCCGCTCGCACAAGGCCAATCGCGGGTAAAACTTCCCACGCACCCCCGAAATACACGTACCCTACTCACACAGGGCAAATCGCGTGTAAAACTTCCCGCGCACCCCCGAAATACATGTACCCCACTCGCACAGGGCCAATTGCGTGTGATTCTCCCACGCACCCCCGTAATACACGTACCCCGCTCGCACAAGGCCAATTGCGGGTAAAACTTCCTGCGCACCCCCGAAATACACGTGCCCCGCTCGCACAGGGCCAATCGGATGTGATTCTCCCTGCGCACCCCCGAAATACACGTATCCCGCTCGCACAGGGCCAATGGCATGTAAAACATCCCGCGCACCCCTGAAATACACATACCCCGCCCGCACAGGGCCAAACGCATGTAAAACTTCCTGCGTACCCCCAAAATACATGTACCCCACTTGCACAGGGCCTATCGCATGTGATTCTCCCTGCGCACCCCCGTAATACACGTACCCTGCTCGCACAGGGCCAATCACATGTGATTGTCCCCGTGCAGCAGGGTACTTGTATTCGGAGGGGTGCGCAGGGAGTTTTACAGGCGTATTCGTGGTTGGGGGGCTTTATGCTGGTCCACTTGCCTGTCCACCATGTACAGGATTTGTGTGCTGTTCATGGCGCACGGGGAGGGGTTGGGGGAGTTATTGGTGCTGCTGCAGGGTCGCTGCGCCACTCTGTGCCACGGCTGGTTATGGATGTTTAAATCCATGAATACGCTGTGCGCGGAAATGGATTTTGCTGCACACAGCTGGCGCAGACTGCCACACGGGCACACTGTGAACCAGCCGCGTGCACCACTTGTGCGCTGAATTCTATGAATTACCCCCTTAGTCCGGTGCTATTAGTGGAGGATCACAAGTTGGTGTAAGGCCCCGTTTTTCTTCAGCCCATAGGATTCAATAGGATATTTTCAGCGCAATGATGTTATTGCACCAAAAATGGGTGGATTTTTACTGCTCCGTTCCAACCCCTGAGGAGGCCCTAAGTGCAGGGCCTCATTACGAGTTGGGCAGCAGCCCTTAAATGTGGCGGTAATGCTATTACTGCTGCATTGAAGGGCTGTCCGATTATGAGTTGGGCAGAAAGTTTGGAGTTTTATCTCCAGATTTTTGCTAACGGTAAAAATCCTGCTTTTCGCCCGTTTTGGGTGCTATTAGTGCAGTGCTAGATGTGGCAGCACTAATAGTGCCATGAAACCCACATTGCAGAATGGGAAATAACCGTTAGACCACTACTCATGATCCGGCGCTAATAGTGTCAGACGAGTAGCAGTAACTGCCAGACTCGTGATGAAGCCCGTGATTGTATGAATATTTGGAGGATTAGAGACTATCATTTACAGCTTATAGTTTTGAATTTGTAGTGCCATCTGGCTTGCAAGACATAGCTATTATTAATGGAATTAAAGTCTGTTTTCTACTCCATACAATTGGGTCATCTCCCATTTCAGTCCCAATCTTAGCTATCTCCTTTGGGTTATCTCAATGTAGTAAACATGTTCCGAGAGCTATTCTTCGGCACTCCTGAGTTTATTGTATTTTGCATAGATCTCGGAGGATATGTATTATTCTTTTTAGAATATGTCTTTAGCAAAGTACTTACAAGTGCTCAGTCTCGGGAGGATAGCTCAGCAGCAACATGCTTGCCTTGGAAGCAAGACGACACGAAGCAACACAGGTTCGATCCCCTGCTCCGCGCTTAGAAACCTCTGGGTATTAAGTGTGTTATGTGATAGAAAAATAGGCCCAATCCCAATGTTTTTTGTTAACGGGGGAGCAATTCTCAAAATAGGGATAAATAACAAGGGAATATATAGGTGTGTCAGAAAACTGACACTAGAGAATTGCTTACCCCTCACTACTCTAACCTCAAAGATAGGTTGGAAACTTATTGTCACACATATATATATTTACAAGACAGCATTAATCTGTAGAGACAGCAGTTATATCAAGAACCATATGCATGAACATAAATAAACATAATTTTAATAGGGGATGTCAAACATATTAAGAAGGCACACAAAATTAAGGTACAGTGCTCAGTGTCAGAAAAAATAAGGCAGGGTTATACGTAACAGAAAACCAACAAGGAAAACAGACATAAAGGATGAATAAACTTAATATACTTTCTAATCCTAATACACAAGTTGTACAAAATGACTAAAATTTAGACATTTCATGAGATAAAAAATGTCGACATGTTTCGGCCAATAATCAGATGGGACAGTTTCTCAAGTGTCCATACAAGGGATAAATATAGTGGCCATCATCAGGACAGGACATTTCTTCAAGATGAGCCTTATGGACAATTTACTATTGGCATCAGAGATATCCGGATATCGTCGAGTGAATCATGCACATAACCGGAGGAAAATCCCGCTAGGCATCATTTAACACATCCAAAGTGGAGCTTAGAAACAGCATTTGTGGTATTGAATTCACAACGTATCCTGTTCACAAGGAAAACGTCAATTGTAATTTTTAATGTGAAGAGGCGATCGGGAAATTAATACCAACACTAGGACCCCAGTAGCAATAGAATCCGTGTAGTCGAGGGCATGTTGTCCAGTTCGTGTGCAGGCAATCTTGCACTCCTTGGTTCCGAGACGAACGATCCTCTCGCCGCAGCCGTGTTGTAAAGACTAAGTCTTCCTTAGTTTTCCTTGTGAACAGGATACGTTGTGAATTCAATACCACAAATGCTGTTTCTAAGCTCCACTTTGGATGTGTTAAATGATGCCTAGCGGGATTTTCCTCCGGTTATGTGCATGATTCACTCGACGATATCCGGATATCTCTGATGCCAATAGTAAATTGTCCATAAGGCTCATCTTGAAGAAATGTCCTGTCCTGATGATGGCCACTATATTTATCCCTTGTATGGACACTTGAGAAACTGTCCCATCTGATTATTGGCCGAAACATGTCGACATTTTTTATCTCATGAAATGTCTAAATTTTAGTCATTTTGTACAACTTGTGTATTAGGATTAGAAAGTATATTAAGTTTATTCATCCTTTATGTCTGTTTTCCTTGTTGGTTTTCTGTTACGTATAACCCTGCCTTATTTTTTCTGACACTGAGCACTGTACCTTAATTTTGTGTGCCTTCTTAATATGTTTGACATCCCCTATTAAAATTATGTTTATTTATGTTCATGCATATGGTTCTTGATATAACTGCTGTCTCTACAGATTAATGCTGTCTTGTAAATATATATATGTGTGACAATAAGTTTCCAACCTATCTTTGAGGTTAGAGTAGTGAGGGGTAAGCAATTCTCTATTAAGTGTGTTATACATAACCTATCATCCTACCATAACCATTGTTTCATGGCTAAGATGTTAACTTATCATCTGGGACTTCATTAACCCCATAACTGCTGAGGGTTTTCTCTCCCAGTGCTGATCCCTTTTTTGGACATTTCGGTATGTCGACTTTCAATCCCTTTTTTGTTACAAGTGATAACCTGGCCAAATTTGCACCCTTTTCTTCCCACATGTAGGCGGTCATAACTCCACCAAGGATTCATGGTTTTCTGTAGGGGGTGTGAGAAAATAACAAATAATTGACCACATTTTGTGGTTTTTCAGAAAATGCCAATACAATGATGCAAGGAAGAAAAGGTTTGCAGTCTGAATCCACCCTTTTCCAAGCATCCAAGAACAGGACGAGCGGAAAGAAACTTTAGGTTTTTTTCATAAGTGTACCTTCATTTTTGTGGGACGCAGGTGATTTTTCCCCTTTTCTTTTAATAGGACATGCTTGCACGGAATGGAATAGGAGGGTAGGAAAGCTCAATGTGAACACAGAAAGACATACATTTCTGAAAAGTAGATAAAATTCCAAGTTCAAGGAGGGGTCATTTGCACAGGGCAGGCAACAACTGTGTACTCATAATTCCAATAGTTTGGCAATAAATTGGAAAAGTGACAGAAGAAAACAGTATGTGCTGGATATGTTTGCACTAGTAAGATAATGGCTTCCAAGAATATTGAGAAAAGCAATGCATCGCTACATTCCCCCCGACACATCTAGTTAGGAAATCACACATTGTTTGTAAAGTTATGCAAAACAAGCAATACCACAAGACAAAAACCAAGCCATAGTACAAAGTATTTTGATGCTGACGGCCTACGCTGATGTACTTAGTACTTGCAAATAAGGAAAACCAATGTAGTGAAGAATGCCAAGCGTATATTTTTTGAAAGAGCACAGGCGGACCGTTTGAAGGATAGATTACTTGCAGAGGTCACAAAAGAGTACAGTGCCTAAAGCAGCGATTTAATGTAGGGCACATTTGGAAAACTATTGGGTTGGGTAACAAACTGCAGTAGGAAAATGTTTGAAAACATTATCACAAGCAAGAGAAAATAACACATGCCCTACCTTTCCACATGGCCACAGGTGTTCCGATAAAAAAAAGTACATCACGTGTGTGTGCATTTACCTGGGCGCAAAGGGAAATTGCTAAACCAATAGTACACCAAAATGGCCTGGAGAAGACTGGATTTGGCATTGTGGACAAACCATAGATTTAGGCTTGGGGTGTCACAGCAACCAAGGAAAACAGGGAAACCCATGCCTTTCTGAAAATTAAGACACCTGTGGGAGTCAAAAGAGGTCTTACTTGTGTGTGTCACGCTACAATGTATTAACCAGAATGCCCGTATAATCTTGACATATTTGTGACTAGGAAATCACCGGAAAACACGTGAAACAACACATGTCCTATGCTTCCACCTTCCCACAGATGTCACAATGAAAGCGGTACCTCACAAGTGTAGGTGCATTGACCTAGGCCCAAAGGGAAAAGGCTAAATCACTGGTATACCAAATGCCCTGGGGAAGACTGAATTTTGCCTTCTGGACAACCCACAGATTTGGGCCTGGCATGTCACAACCACGAAGGAAAACAGGGAAGCCTATGCGTTTCTTAAAGGAAGACGCATGCGGGAATCCAAAGAGGCTCAATTGCTTTTGCTGCGGTACAATTTATTACCAAGAATACCCAGTAAAGTACAAAATGTAGGGAAAAAACTCAATTTTGATACATTTGCCACAAGGAAACCACTGAAACATGCATGCAACAACACGTCCTAACTTCCCACGTTTCCACAGGGTCCCGATGAAAACGGTACCTAACATGTGTGGGTGCACTGACCTGGGCACAAAGGGAAAAGGCTAAACCACTTTTATACCGAACACCCTGGGGAGATGATATTTATAGTATTCTTGTCCTTCTGGACAACCCACATATTTGGGCTGGAGTGTTGCAGCCACCAAGGTAAACAGAGAAACCCATGCATTTCTGAAAAGAAGACACCGTGGGAATCCAAAAAGGTATCACTTGAGTGTGTCGCATGACAATTTATCAACCAGAATTCCCTGCAAACTCCAAAATGTAGGGAAAAAATACATTTTGCTAACAGATATCCACCGAAACACGTGTGCAATAACACATGTCCTAACGTCCACAGGTGGCCCAATGAAAATGTTATCTCACATGTTCGGGTGCATGGACTTGGGCGCAAAGAGAAAAGGCTAAAGCACTGGTACAGCGAACACCCTGGGGAAGACTGGATTTGGCTCTGGACAACCCACAGATTTTGGCCTGGCGTGTTGCAGCCACCAAGAAAAACAGGGAACAAGTGCATTTGTGAAAAGAAGACGCCTGTGGGAACCCAAAGAGGTCCCACTTGCATGTGTTGTTCTACAATTTATTAACCAGAATGCCCAGCAAATTCCAAAATGTAGGGAATCAACCAAAACATTGAGACATTTGCCACCAGGAAACCTACGAAACAAGCATGCAACAACACATGTCCTATGATGAAAATGGTATCTTACATGAGTGGATGCACTGACAAGTGCGCAAAGTGAAAATACTAAACCACTGGTACACTGAACTCCGTGGGGATGACTGGATTTGGCCTTCTGGACAATCCACTGATTTAGGCCTGGGGTGGTGCAGCCACCAAGGAAAGCAAGGAACCCCATACATTTCTGAAAAGAAGACACCCGTGGGAATCGAATGAGGTCTCACTTGCGTGTGTCACCCTACCATTTGTTACCGAGAATGCCTTGTAAATTCCAAAATGTAGGGTAAAAAGTCACATTTTGAGACATTTGCGACCAGGTAACCACTGAAACATGCATGTAACAGCACATGTCCTACCTTCCCACATTCCCACAGGTGTCCCGATGAAAACAGTATCTGTCACAACCCAACTTAATGTAGGGGAAGAGAGATCGACGCTCTCCCCCGAACCATGGAAGCCGAATGAATTCAACCCTCCCACCGTGTTTAGCACCGGTTGCCTGATTTAGATAACAGGGCACCACGTGGCAGCCAGTGGGGGGAAGAGGGTTAGGGAGAGGTTGTGGATAGGACAGGAGAAATTAGGAACACCGGATAGAGGGCAAGGAACTCCTAGAGTGGATAGGACTGGTGGAGCACGGGGAAAAAACCCTAACCTGTCTAACACATAAACCTATTAGTAGTACAATTACCTTACTACTCAATAACCTCCAGATCCTGCCTATCATGAGCAATAGTACACCTTAATACATGTACTATCCCTGAGTTATGCCCCCATGACACATATAGCAAGCGACAGAATGAAACAAACAATAGGGATTACTTCCCACTTCCCACATGATCATACAAGTACACATGGCCCTTTGGGCAGCATAAGCAACATACACAACAGATATAGAGTCCCACTAGTTAATTGCACTAGCACAGCATTCCCAGAGTCCCTTTTAGCCATGCACTAGGCGTGAACTTCGTTGCCCAGAGCCGTATTCATTTGCTTCCATAAATCGCTGATTTAGCAAACCAAAACTGCTTTAGAACAGCACATATAACATATGCCCGCACACAGTTAGCCCAAGTACTTAACTTGAGTCTGGGAGCCCCTCGGGACTTCCCAGATGTGAAGAGGCGTGGCAGCAACTCAACCCAGGGAACGAAACATAAGGCAATTCAGTGAACCACAACCATTTCCCTCAATGTATTTATTTCAGGTCTGGGAGCCCCACAGGACTGCCCAGACGAAGAATGCCGTGCCGTGATTCACCCAACCATTCTGCTGTCCCTTCTGCCGCTCCTGATGCCGTTACCGTGCTGCATTCGTTCTGCGTTCCATCGTGCTTTTTCCGGCGTGCGTCGTGTCTGCTCCCTAACAGTCCACCGAACAAAATAAGCCACACATGCCACTCGTCATTGCCTGCTAATAAGCTGTGCTTGATTCCAAACAGCTGGCAATGCGCACGTGAGCAGGACTACCCGGCATGCTGAGGCTGCTGGGAACTGTAGTTTTAACGTCCTAGTCACACTCCTGCATCTTAATATGCATATTTCATCACTCCCCATCTCTGCCAACCCTTATTCCTGACAGTATCTCACATGTGTGGGTACACTTACCTGGGTGCAAAGGCAAGAGGCTACATTACTGGCGCACCAAATGTCCTGGGGCGATGATATTTATAGTGTTTTAGCCTTCTGGACAACTCACAACTTTGGGCCTGCCATGCTACTCAGCAGAGTTCTTCACAGGAGTCCTGCCCACTTTGTAGGGCACAGCTGAAAGGCATAGTGAGCTAGGCCCTGGATGGTCATGGGTGCTACAGTACCCTTTGGTGCCACTGGGCAGACTATAGCTGTCAATGTTCCTTGTTCCATATGGGAAACCTCAAGGTTTTCCAGTTGTTTTTCTTTCACACATGGCATGTGTATGTAAGCTGATAAGGTCATTCTGGGTGAAATCGTGCGGATGAGATCCAGGTGTGTACTCTGTGCAAGTTGGTTCAAGGCACTCAGGGCGGAACACAGTGGTGCTGTTGGGGGTGGTATGCTTTTCAGTACATTGACCTAAGGTGAGCAGGTCCAGGTGATTGGGTACTGAAGGAGACATCAAGATGGGAGGCTGGTGTGTCGTTGATTGCATTTGTTGCATGGCACTCCGGGATACACGGTGGTGCTGTTGTGAGCAGGGATGCGGTCACTGTGTGGGTGTTTTCAGTGTGCTGGCCTGAGGTGAGCATGTCTAAATGCATGGGTGCGAGGGAGACATTGCGATGGGAGGCTGGTGACTCATTGATTGCAATTGTTGCATGGCACTCAGGGGGGAACACAGTGGTGCTGTCCTGGGCAGAGACGATGTCCTTCTTTGAGGTGTTTTTAGTGCGTTGGTCTGAGGTGAGCAGATCCAGTTGAATGGGTGCGGAGGGAGACATGGAGATCGGAGGCTGGCCAGTCATTGATTTCTGTTGTTGCATGGCACTAAGTGGCCAAGGGTACAGTGTCATTGGGTGCAGAGATGTGTTACCTACCTCTGACCTTGGGCCTCGTTACGAGTTCAGCGGTAACCCACGGTGCTACAGGTGGGTTTCCGCTGAACTCATAACACTGTTCCGCCACCTGATATCCTGGTGCTACTGGGACTTCAAAAGTCCCGGCGGGCAGGGATATCAGGCGGTGGGAAGTGCAAGTCGCCATTCCCTTGGAGTCCCATAGGACTCCAGGGGAATGGGGGACACATAAGCACAGGCCCCGTTTCTAACAGTGCTGGTGCTTCTGTGAAAACCATTCCTGCAGGGGCCGATGCACCCGGCAGGTCAGACCTGTTGGGAACAATGGCACCTGCAGGCATAGTTGTAGTCTGGTAGTCCGGAAAGGGTGCCGGTATGTTGCTACTGGGACCCTTATTTCCGGACTGCCAGGCTAATAATGAGGACCCTTGCATTTCTGTTTCTTCTGAGTCATTCTGCAAGGGGAGATGGTTGCTGCTATTCAATGACACAGGACTGTGGAATGCCTGCACGCCACACCTCGGCAGTCTATGCTGGTTTCGGCAGTTCCAGAGAAGTGCATTGCTACATTACTGTGGGCAACTGGAGCAGATGCTCAAAGGAAAAAGCTGAAGTGAAATGGGCATCTTTGTTGAACTGAAATTTTCTCTGTCTGTATCAAGATGTGTTTTATGAGCTGTATTTTTGGCAGGCAATGGAGTAGCCACTCCACGTTTGTATTAGGGTGATGCACACGTAGGGTGGCCAGAGTAGTCCTAACAAGTGTTTGTTTCTGATAACAGTCCAGGTCAGTGGAGAGAGTAATGTAATAAAACGTGCTTGGGTGCAATCATTATATGTGCAGCATTGTGGATTAAGGGGTGTTTAGCTGCATACTAATGCTAGGTGTGGTGCGGTGGTTGTGTGGGATCAGTGGAATATATACAGCAAGTCCAAATGGACTTGGGTATCTGCATTCTGGTGTCGCTGGAGTTTGTGAATGGGATTATGTGTGCAGCTAGGCCGATTATGAGGGTTATAGCTGCATTCTATTGTTTGTTGGTGCAGAGATTGCATAATGGTGTGTTTGAGTGTCTGTGTGCTTTCCAGGACGGATATGCGCGCCACATTGAGTCTACATTACGAAACCTCTTGGTTATGTTTAACAAGAGGCTCCGTCACTGCTGCGCCTGATGAGAAGCCTGCGCAGGAGACGAACGCACAATATGATGGTCTCAGTGCACGTCTAGGCCTGGGACCTTCTCTCCTTCCTTGACCCCTGGACTTACGCTCGGGACGTTGGGATTGTTTCTGAATTAACATATTGGTGGTACCCCTCTCTCCTCAACGTGATTTTTGCTGACTTCTGTTTCACCAGCCACAGCTGCAGAAGCTTTTGATAGTTTGGGAAGTTATCTTTTCCTGATGAAGACGTTGTTAAGCGACTCAAACACATTGAAACCGGTCAAGAAATTGGGGATGTGGTCATGCTTCACATCTAACTAACCCACCTCAGAGATAGACCACTTTTTCAATGTACATGACCAGAGTGGTCATGTACATTGAATGCACTTTATTAAAAAACTAAAAGCTGATAGCCATGATTTTTTAATAGGCTTTACCATATATGTATTGTTGTTGGGTATTTAAATTGTATGGAATGTGGATGCATGATGACTGTTTGTGGACGAATGAGTGAATGATCCATTGCTGATTATATGAACTGTATGGATTACTGTGTTCTTAATTCTCCTGCAATGTAAATAACATGCTAAAGTGTTGATTAAAACATGATTCATTCATTTGTGTAAATAATGTATCAGGTACAATAACATTTATAAATTACACTCCTCTGGACTCTTTCTTCTGAGCAAATCAGAGGAAAGAGATTGAATAAAGGTGTGTTTGAGTGTCTGTGTGCTTTCCAGGGCAACCCTGTTTCGTGATGAGCTTCCAGTGCCTGCCGAGGGGGTGGTATCTCGCTTTGGGTTGGGACTGTTAGGCTAAGGTCCTCCCTGTATTTCGTTTGCCCAAATTGCTCTGGCAATGACTGACGGGTGGTGACAGGCAGATCTGTCCCAAATCATGGTGTTACTGTATAGGTGCTAGAGACGTCCTTGGTTGGTAGTTCTGCTGAATAGATTCCCAATAGGTAGTTCTGCCAAATACATTTGCAGATTTTTGCGACTAGCAGAGAATAAGTGGTATACCATCCTCGGTATAAAGTTCTGCTCAGGGATTTCCAGATGAGTAGGATTAGCACGCAAGGGCATTTCCTGGACTGATAGCATATGTCATATTTGCAGGGCAATGATAAAGTTCATAAGTGCTATTAGTGATTGGGTTGGTAGTTCATTTAGATAGATTCCCGGTATGTAGTTCTGCTAAATACATTCCCAGGTAGGTGGGTTTAGCAAAAGTAAGTACTAGACAGCCCCCGGTATCTAGTTCTGCTCATGGACTTTCAGGTGAGTAGGATTAGCAAGGGTGTCCAGTCATTTTTTCAAATAGAAAAGTTTCAAAAGGCAAACTTTTGAATCATTTTTTTCGAAATACAAACGTTTCGAATGACACTTTGATCGAAAAAAAATGTTTGCCTCTCGAAACTTGGGTTAGGGTTGGGGCTAGGGTTAGGGTTGGGAGGTGGGAGGTTGGCGTGGGGTTTGGGGGGATGGGGGAGGAACCCCCACAATATACTCTAAAACCTTGCAACGTTGCATGGAGCTGTCCGGTGATGAAATTACAGGCCTGGACAGCTCCGTGTAATGTTTCAAAGTTAAAAAAAAGCCAATTAAATGACAATCTACACAAAACACTTTGAAAGTTATATGGAGCTGTCTAGTCCTGTAATTTTAGTACTGGACAGCTCCATGTAACGTTGCAACGTTACACACAAAAAGGCAGTGAAATGCTACTTTTAACATGTAAAAGTGCATTTCAGTTGAAACCAATCCATGACTATTGTCGATGGATTGGTTTCGAACGAAATGCACTTTCAATCTAAAACATAGCATGTCGTAGCTTTTGATTTCAAAACTTTTGTTTCAAAACTTTGACTATTTGAATCTTTTGATTCGAACAAATTACCATAAACCTTAGCAATCAAGGGTATTTAGATTCATGTTTCAAGTCTGGGGCTAACACTCCACATAATGGGGGAAGAAAGCGTCTGGCCTGATAATCTATTAAAGGTACCTAATTGAGCTTGTTACCATGCCATTTCTTTGTTGTGGTGGTAAATCGAATGGTCAGGGCCTTCCCTTATGTGTTTTTAGGGGAGGAGCCAGCTTGTGAGAAAGCCATGAAATCTTTGCTGTGTCTAATACGGGGAGACAGTGAGTTCCACAAATTTGGTGCCAGGGTTGAGTAGGCAGACCCTCTAATCCTGGACAAATTTGACGTGGGGACAACTAGGAGGAGGGCAGTGCTTGACCTTAGGGTGTGAGTTGGATTGAAAGGCATAATTCTTCTTGTAGGTATTCATAGGCCTGCTTTGTGAACCACTCGGTCGGTAATACATAGGAATTTTAAGAGGGTCCTGCGTCCAATTGTGAGCCAGTGTAGGGTACAGAGGACAGGTGAGATGTGGTCCCTTTGTCCCAATGCTAGAAGCAGTCTGGCATTCGGGTTTTGTACTCTTTTGAGTTTGTTTACCTGGTAGGCTGGTAGGCTGGTGCACCCAGGTATATGGAGTTCACATAATCAAGTTTGGATATGACAATGGACATAATTGCATTCACCCTGTTGGTGTAGGTTAGGTACACAAAGATGTGATTCGGGCCCCTAATATGGAAATTACAGGATTGGGATGCATTGTTTATGTAGTGAGGCAGAGTTAGGTCCGAGTCCATTTTTCAGCCAAGGTTTTTGACTGTGGTGGTGGTCCGGGGAGGGGGCGCTGAGTGAGGGTGGTCAGGGAGTTGGTTGGCAGACTAGAGCAGTTTTGCCATATACCATGATCTCCATTTTCCCTGGATTCAGAAGAAGGTAGTTAGTCATCATCCAGCGGTCATTGTCAGTGAGACATGCTGCTAGGTCAGGTTGAGAGTAGGCAGTTGATTTAGGAATTCTCAAGATGATTTGTGTGTCATCTGCATAGTCATAGCAGGTGAGGTTGTGTGTGCGGATGATCCTGGGCAGGGGGGATCATGTAAAGGTTGAAGAGAAGAGGAGAGAGGCAGACTGCTTGGGGCACACTAGTGTTAACTCGGTGTGCGGAGGAGACGAAAGGGGAGAGATGGATGACTTTCTGTCTTTTAGTTATGAATGAGGCGATCCAGGTGAGCGCTGAATCTTGTATTTCTAGTGAGTCAAGGAAGATCATGTGTTTAATGGTGTCAAACATTGCCGAGAGGTTAAGAAGAAGTCCTGCGCATTCTTCTGAGTCTGCTGTGACTTTGAGGTCCTCCCAGATAGAGATCAGCGTGGTTTCAGTTCTGTGGCACGGACGGAAACCTGATTGTGCAGGGTCTAGGAGGTTGTTTGATTCCACAAAACCATTGAGCTGTGAGTATGCAGTGCCAGGAATTGGGTGTTGGAGATGGACCTGTAGTTGATTGGTAGGAGAGGGTCAAGGAATGATTTTTTAGCAGAAGTATGACATGCACAGTTTTGAAGGATTCTGGGAAGTTGCCAGAGGTGTTAAGAATGGACCTCACCAGTTCTCCTGTGCAAGTGGAGGTGAAGATCTCTTTGAGGAGAGAGGCGGGACAAGGGTTGACAGTGGAGCCGGAAGGTCGTTATTCAGATAGTAGTTTCCTCATCAACCTCCTCCTCCTCTTTCTTCCATGAACATGTGCGATCACTGAGACTATAGGGGCATTAATTCCTCAAATGTTGTACTGGTGTGCATTGCATGCTTTTTATTTTTGTCGTTTGCACTTTGTAAGCTGCGTCGCACATCATCTGGCGGTGAGATCACAAGGTTTGCGTGTGCCTTTTCACTCTGGGAAGTTGTGGTTAGGAATGCATGAATTTGGTTTTGTTTGCGCTCAAATGGGCGTGCTGAGGGGGGCCCCCCCAACTCGGCAACAAGTCACAAGAAGCACCACACTCTGGGCCGTCCTAGATTACCACACTTGCTAAATACACACTGAACTAAGAGAAAGATATAAATATGTGTATTAATGCAATCTACAGCACACTTTCTGAGAAAAATTGGCTAAAAAGGCACAGTGTTTGCTATTTTGTGTAGGGTAACAGCAATCCAATACATGCAAGTCACCAACAGTGGACATGAACATTATTGCTTTGCTATTAAAAATGCCACGCCACAATGAAAACATGTCCAAGTGGCTGCACAATGTAGATCAGTGTATAATAACATTAGTAAAGCATGCCAGGCCACATTAAGACATGCCTAGACTGGTTGCACCAAAATGCCAGTCGAAGCAATAAGACTCATCAAGAAGAGAGCACACATTCAAGCCTGCTTCTCTGCAGCCTCTAACAGCACAGCCAAACTCTTTAGAATCTGCAAGGAACTGGCCAATCCCGTTGCAGTTTCTACCTCTCCTGTTCCCTCAACAGGCCCTCTGTACAGCTTTGGCTTCACGCGTCTCCGCTAAAACTCAGGACATCCTGTCCACTATCTCCTATTCCTCTCCCTCTTCCTCTCTCGGCCCCTTTGGCCATCTCTCCCTCTCCTCCTCCTTTCTCCTCTTTCTCTCTAACACCTGACAAGGTTTCTAGACAAGTCCCATCTATGGAAGTGTCATCAAAACAGGTGCTCGCCTGCTCCTCCAGAACCATTATGGACCACATTGACACCCTTGATCCAGCCTTGGCCGATTTCTGCAATCATTCTTTTGCCACTGAAACTTTCCCCTCTCCCAAACTCTTGAAAAAGCTGGCCAACTGCCAGCTTACTCTCCACACTGAATCTGTTGGTTGTCTTCATGACCATCAGTCTGGTTTAAGAGCTGTGAAATAACCTCAACGGGACACGTAGGTAGGTAATAAGATGCTAGCTTTATTCCATATTACAATGCCATCTCTCATTAGGAGAGAATGTACGTAACGACACCGGTAGCACCCCACCTGGCAGTAACAGTCATTCCCAACTGTCAAAGATAGAATCTTCACATGCAACCACTCACACACGTTCTACACCAGGAACCCCTCATGAGCCCCTGCCCCGAGCCCACGAGCCATACAACTTATTACAACTGATCCTCCCCTGTTGACATCACAAAGAACACCTTTTTAGTAAACTATAGGATTCGACTTTAGTAAACTCACCCCATTACATCACGTGTGGCCAGCACGAAAATGTACCCCAAAAGCACTCCGCCAAAAATACCAACAAAGTACTAACCATACCCATGAAGCCCAGAGCATGCAGGCCAAAGCACCATATCCCCCCAATAGATACAAACTCGCTTAAGGGCTACCAAAACCCTTTACCTAAATTTCCTGAAGTACATAAAACACCACACAATATTTTTTAAACTTCGTTATTGCAACCCTAAAACCATCAACCAGCCATCAACAACCTTAAAACTAACCGAAATACCAACCTAACTCCAGAGACTCCGCCAAACGAGGACTAAAAATAAAAAAATTGATCATCCACCAGTCCCAAGCTGCCCCTCAGGACGTGGGCCTGCCACACCCACATCATCCCCAAAAACGAAACTTACTAACACTCTAATCCCAACAACCTCCAACATGATACTCAATGACCCAATGCTAAGATCACTGTCAACTCACTGTCCAAAAACCCAAACAAGCTAAACACCATTATCCCCAAGCCACTGCCACAGTTAACCAACGCATCCCGACGGAAACGCCCCCATTAAAGAACCCAGAAACTAGACAATCCTGGAAAAATAACCAAAACAATGTAACCCAACACCGACACTCCCAATGCCGACAACCCTATGCGTTAGCAACCCCAGCCACCAATAGCATTGACATCACAAGGTGGCTGCACAGCATTGTGCACTTTAGCCCACCTACTAGAACAACCATATCCCTAAATGGCAATCCGTACCACCGTTAATAAGATGATACCAAGTAAACTAAACCATGTACTACCACATGAACCATAAAATAAACTATAAAAACTTCATCACAAGCCTATCTCCAGCCTACACCCATGGATAAACTCAAAAACAACTTGAGAACAAACCAGCCTCCCTGCTACACTCCTGGAGGTGCTCAACCGCATACAAGGCATAGACATCACTGGCTCCAAACCTGGTAAACCACGCACCCTACGTGCATACCAGTCAAATAACTGCCCAGGAGACACATACCTAAGCAACCCCAACAAGATCCCCCACGTGCTATCTTAGTACACAAGGGAAATGACAAAACGCTATTAAATAAATGTGTTGACAATTGCAAAACAAATTCCCAATTACACTCTAACTGCAGACCCATTCCCAAGTCCATCCTGCAAAAATCAATGTTTATTTATTTTATTTTTTTAACAGTACATAAGATCACATTGGGCCTAACTTTTTATAAGTCCATGCTGTAAAGCAAAACACATTACAGTTACTCTTAACCCAGAGTCCCTTGACACCTCCCCCCAGAAGGGAAAAATTCATACATGTAAACATAAGACACAGTCAAATAAGTGTTAGAAAATTATCTCCCTGTTCCTTTTTAAGCACCCACTACAGTATCACACACGGGCCACAACAATGACACTCACACCCATGCACACTATCACACAGGCCCAAAACAACTCACGTCACAGAGGCCACAACTACACAAACCAAACCACATGCATACCGGCCTCAAAGACTACCGCACAAAGTCAGTGTCCAACCAACTTCAAGATAATGCTTCGTGTAGGGATGGACACCCTGGATCAAATCCACACAGAGACCGGAAACGAGTCACCTGGCATCCTGAACACCAACTCCTCCACATGTTCTTCCCACAATTTCTGAGATCACTGTCCATTCCTGAGGGGCTCCTCCTGCACACTTTCCTTACGTAAAGTCCATCCGCAGGAACCATGTAATGAAAAGATGCGTGAAAAAATGTACTCTGTTCATAAATGACACCCTCAAGTTGCGCGCACCTTCGACTGCCATCGTGCACACAGCCAAATTTCTAGCTCCAAAGTACATTCCTCCGTACATCTTGGACCAGAAAAACAAACAAAAACAAAAAAACACAATCCGTTACAGCTACCCTGCTAACAACAGTAGCAACCCGCCCCTAGTACGAAACCCAATTTCCTCTGGGCCTCAAAGTCTCAACAGCCCATACAAAGCTGCTACCCAACGTGGCCTCGGCTTCCTTACACAGTTGGCCAATCCGAAGCCGCTCCTCAACGTGGCCCAGACAGGCCCAACGTGCAGTCACCTGATCGCCACCTGATTTGGCAAGACACCGCCGAACAACTGCCGGCTTCAGCATGGCCAGCTGGATCCCGGAAACATCGGGCTCGCCTACACTGCACTCTCACGGAGTACAACGCTCCCAATAGCTCTGCTCGCCGCCGACCAGCATACCTGCTAGCTGTCCTCCTCTCAGCTTTCCGGCAGCCTTTCCTGGGGCGGCTCACCCCACTGGCACCCCTCCCACCGCTCTCTCTACCACAACAGCACCGCAGGCAACAGGAGGCACTGCTGTACCTCTAACAGTACTCGAGCACTCCGCAGCACGTATTCCTTGAGGCACAGAGCCGCCGGGCTGCTCTCCTCACCACGCCCCCCTGTCCATTCCAGAACCACCATAGGGGAGTACAAAGTACACTACTGGCTCTCTCTTCACTGGTCTCCTACCTTCCAGTCCCGCAGCCAGCCCTGCCGGGTGGGGTGGTTGGTAAGCTGGCGGGCGGTATCGTCACAGCTGCACCATCTTCTCCGCAATGGTTCTCCTCGTCGCCATGTGAAGTAACCTCGCCGGAACACGTAGGTAGGTAATAAGATGGTAGGTTTATTCCATATTACAATGCCATCTCTCATTAGGAGAGAATGCACGTAACGACACCGGTAGCACCCATCCCGGCAGTAACAGTTATTCAAAACTGTCAAAGATAGAATCCTCACACGCAACCACACACACACGTTCTACACCAGGAATCCCTCATGAGCCCCTGCCTCGAGCCCATGAGCCATACAACTAATTACAACAAGCTGCCAGAGGCACGGAAACTGCTCTCCTGAACACCTGTGAAGATCTGATCTGAAACCTTGATTCCAGCATTCCTTCTGCCCTCACCATCCTGGAACATTCCTCTGCTTTTGACAGGGTCAACCACACCATCCTGATCAATTGACTATGTGAGAACCTGGGCATCATGGATCAGGCCCTGGGGTGGCTGACCTCCTTCCTCTTGGACCACCCCTCCCAGGTCCAACGTGGTCCCTTTCACTCCGTCACCTCTCTCTACATGTAGTATTCTCCAGGGCTCTACCATCTCACCCTGGTTTTTCAACCTCTACTTGGCCTCTTTGACCCACCTGATCCCTACCTCCTCCTCTAATTTACATGTTATGCCGATGACACTCAGCTTTCCTTCAGGCTCCCCTCAGCCTACTCTCCTCTCTCGCTCATTCCTGGTGTCATCTTGTACACCACTCTCTCTTTCTCTCCTCACATCTCGGATGTCGCCAAGAAGTCCCACTACCAGCTGCACCTCCTCAAAGGTCCTCTTCCCTTTTTCACTTTCCATAAGAAGCTCGCTGTCTCCAGAGCTCTGGTTCTCTCTAGGCTGGACTACTGCAACAGCCACTTTCTCAATCTGCCTTCCTCTACCCTCTGCCCTCTGCAACTAATCCAGAACAGGACTGCAAGACTTATGCTTGGCCTCAAGCCCTGGGGCTGTGTCTCTCCAGTCATGAAATCTCTCTACTGGTTCTCGGTGGCTGCAAGGATCAAGTTCAAGACCCTTTGCATTGTCCACAAGGCTTTCTGGGGCTGGGATCCGCACTACATCCAATGCTATCTTCCAAAAAATATCTTTCTAGAGTCCTAAGGGTTAGATGCTTCTCCAGGCAGAGAGTGTGGGGGTAGATCCTTCTCCCCTGCAGGTGCCTCCCTCTGCAAAGTCCTCCCTGACCCTCCCAAACTTGAGCCGGACCACCTGAAGCTCCAGAAGCAGCTGAACACATTCCTCTTCTCCTCTGCTTTCTCTCTCTCCCTCCCCTGCTGACCTACATTTCCGCTGTACCAACTGGTTGCTTGGCTACCCTCTGTCTCACTGAGTCCAGGCTCTTTCTTGATCAGTCACCCTTGCACTGCCTCCAGGCCTACCACACAGTTAGGGGCTGTAACTGTAACCCTATAGCCCCTTGTTCTCCTTGCACTATGCAGAGCCGCGCTGCCCTAGCGGCACTTACTCAGAGCATTGCTGCCCTGTTTTCCCCTCTTCTTTCCCTTGCACTTCCCCCCTCCCTTTCCCTTGCACATCTCATTCTCGCACTTGCACGATCTGAATGACACAAGACTTAATAAGATCATTTGTCTTGTCCTCCCTCAGTTTTCCTTCCCTTGTCTTGTTGTGCCTAAAAATGCTTGTGTACAGGTGCGTTATATATGACTTATCATATCATAACATATCATGTTTTCACAGATGCCCAGAACAATATACAGTGCCGCAGTAAGAAATGGCTAGTCTGGCAAAACCCAAATGCCAGTCTAGCCAGGTAATTACACTAACCAGGACTGCTTTATCAGAAATGCCCAGTTAAAAAAAGTCATACCAAACTGAGGAATGACTAGACTGGCTGCACCAAAATGCCTCTGTAGCCACTAATACCACATATCATGCCTGCTTAGCATGGACATGGATGACCATTATGATTTATTGCACAACCCTACCCCCCACACACCCCTTTTCTCTCCCATACCCTACCCCAACCTCCAAAATCAGCTCATTGGCCCAGAATTACCTCTGTCCCTTTTCCTTGTCCCAGTGCTTATGTATGAGGCATAGTGCCTCATATACAAGTACTGCCTCATACACAAGTACTGGGATGAGGAAGAATAGGGCTAGCTGTAAAGAAGATTACAAATAATTAATCAAGGCATTAAACACAAGTAGTGGTGCAACACCATTGAGCTGACTGGCTTCAGCAATCCCCCCCACTGAAATTGTGGGCTATGTTGACTTGACCTGGCTGACCTACAGAGCAGTTGCCGTACAGAAAAGGACACAGATGTTAAACGGCACCTGGGTTTTGCCGTTAACAAGGGCCCAGCCCAGCAATTACTAATGTACAGCATTTCACTGTTAGTACCTGCATTCAAATGCCAATTTTTTAAGCAATTGAAATTGTGATGTGAGTTTAGTACTTGCATGCCGGCGGAGTGATTGGAAGGGTAGAAAGGAAACAGGAGACCAGTCATTCTCACAGCAGCCCATAAGTGGGTGCTTTCAGACCTAAAGGAGAGAGTTAACTGCTTGTAACATTGAAGCTGCACTAGAATAGTCTCATTAAAATGCATGAAGAAGTTAGATGCCCCCACACAAATAAGTTTGCTCCTCCCCACCACACGTGAAGTTAGCGCCTCTCCCACAATTTGAAGGGTTAGTCCCACTGAAATGTAGGTTTTGTTGCGCCCCTGAACACAAGCACACACACCATTCACCATATATACACACACGCACACCCAGCCATCCATATATTTAAGAGTGCACTCTTTCACCATACAAGCACACCCAGGCAGCCACCCATACATTTAATTGTGCACCCTTTCACCATACAGGCACACCCAGGCAGCCACTCATACATTTAAGTGTGCACCTTTTCACCATACAGGCACACCCAGGCAGCCACCCATACATTTAAGTGTGCATCCTTTCACTGTACGCGCACACGCAGCCACCCATACATTTGTGTGCACCTTTTCACCATACACTCACACAGGCAGCCACCTATACATTTAAGTGGGCACCCTTTCACCATACCCTCACACAGACAGTCACCTATACGTTTAAGTGTGGACATTTTCACCATACAGGCACACCCAGGCAGCCACCCATACATTTAAGTGTACATCCTTTCACCATACACACACACATAACCAGTCACCCATGCATTTTTGTGCATTCTTTCACCATACACTCACACACTCACACGTCATGGGTTGAGGGGAGCCATAATACTTCAAAAATACATTGGGCCTCATTAGGACCCTGGCGGTGATGGTATGAACGGTGGCGGCAAGGCCCCGGCACCATTCATACCGTCCTGCCGCATTACGAGTTCTGCTTGCGGGTTCCTGACAGCCTACCAGGTCTTACCTATGGGGCAGAATAGGGATTCGGGAGCCCGGCAAAACCGCCACCCGCGAATGGGCAATTACCGGCCCATTCATCTCGTAATGGGCCGGTTATTGCGCAATCGCGGGAGGCGGTGCCGGTAGCGAGCATGGCGGTAGCTGTGTCTGCCATACAGGCACTGCAACTGCCATGCTCATAATGAGGCCCATTGTTTCTTTTAGAAGTCACTCTGACTTCATAAAGAAATTATTTCCGTTAAGGACTGAACCATAACGGAAATATTTTCTTTATGAAGGCAGAGTGACTACAAAAATAAACTATTTATTTTTGAAGCCATAGGGCTTCCCCCACCCCAGGACATGGAGGTCTCCAGCCTAGGGTCTTCATGTCATGGGGTGGGGGTAGTCACCAGACTTTTTGTATTCACTCTGCCTTCATAAAGAAATTATTTCTGTTACAGAAATCATTTCTTTAGAAATGCAGAGTGAATTCAAAAAGAAAATGTAAAAAAAAAAAAAATGTTGCATTTTCTTTTTTAACTCCAAGTGGGACCCCCTTTCAGAACATGGGGTTGCAGGCCCCTTTTACGCCAGTAAATGGGGAATATGCATGTTTCAGCCCATTTTTGTTTCTTTGTGCTGGCTTTCGACACTTTGCGCTGTGTGTTGCGCAATGTGCTCAGCACCATCACAGTATGTAAGTACCCACGCAAAGTGAGTGCAGACGCACCAAAATCTGATACATGGATTGCATTCTGCAAAGTGCACTTTTTTCAGCGCATAGTGTCTTGCGACACTCAAACCTTTCTATGACTCAGGCCCTACGTTTTTGACCATTTGAGGAGCAAATGGGTCAGTAGGATTGCAAGATGGGTTGGCATTGCAAATGATGCTTGCTAATTCAATGGGCAAGCTAGGGGAAAGGTAGTCGATGGTAGAAGACGTAGGGGTGAGAGGTAGTGGAGAGAAGAAGGGATGGTGAGGTAGAGTAGGGCTACGAGAGTGTCAGGAATTTTAGAGATCCTATAGGAAAGGTAAAGAGCAAAGTCATTAGAAAAAAGGACTACATGATGGACATTGGCTTGGGTGGTGTGAACAATGATTGGAGGGTAGATGAAAGTTTGCAGGGACGATTTTGAAGGGAGGAGATTAGGATAGTGAAGTAGAGTCCAGTGCAAAGTTTAGGGCAGCAAGGGAATTTTTGAATACTAGGCGCAGGGTAAGTGTCCGTAATTTGCACCAGCATCATAGGTCATGGTGCATGTTTTTGTTTTAAGGGTCTGAATTTCAGAGGTGATCCAAGGCTGACGATGGGGCCCGGAAGGTGTGAATATAAGAACAGGATAGCAGTGGTCAAATTAAGTCAGAAGTGCACAGTGAAAGTCAGAGAAAGCACAATCAATGGACTAGGGATCAAAGATAGGAGAGAAGTCCTCACATCATCAGGGTAACGGGCAAACAAGTCTTGCCTGATGTTCCTCTTAGTAAATTGATTTGCTGAGATGACGAATAGAAGCTGGAGGGACTGAGATAGAGGGGTAAAATGAGATGTTAGAGGTTGTCTTGGTGTGAGGTGGGATATTGTTATGACTGGTTTCCTTGCTTCATCGCTGTTACCTGAATGCATGATGTGTGATGTCATGAATGGAATGTTCTGTGTGTATCTGGAATGTTTGTGGTTGAATGAAGGTTCCACCCAGGCGGTTGGAGGTATGTAGCCTGGGTGGCGGGAGCCAGTGGGCTCCCCTCTGGTCTTCCTGTTCTCCTGATGTACCTGTGCTCAAGATGACAATTGAACAGAACATGTAAACTGATTCAAGAAGCCTAATCAACATATGATATGATATGATATGATTTGGTATTTACAGAGTGATGTTAAGACAAATGATCTTACTTGGCCTTGTGACATTTAGATTGTGCAAGTGCAACAAGAAGTTCATGGGAGAGCATGAGGGGAGAAGTGCATGGAAGGGATACAAGAGGAAGTGCAGTCAGGGCAGCAAGGCTCTGGGCAGTTGACTACATGACCGCAGTCCGAGAATGGAGTTTTGGGTAAGCAGCAAGGCAGTGCAGGGTGACTGAACTAGGGGCTAGGGGCGTGGTGCCCTGTTTGACTCTAAGAGCAACCACACCACCAGTCAGTATGTGCAGACAGGTATATTAGCAGGGGAGAGGGAGAGGGAAGGAAGTAGAGAAGAGGAAAGTCTTGAGCAGCTTCCAAACTTCAAGTGATCCGGCTGAAGTCTGAGAAGGGCAGGGAGACCGTTCCACAGGGAGGCACCTACAGAGGAGAGAGAACTACCCTTACACTTTGTTTGAAAAAGTGTATGACCCGCAGAGAGTTTGAGGTAGCTGAGCGGAGGGCTCTAGAAGGAAGGTATTTAGGAAGTAAGTGTTGGATGTAGAGACGACCACCGCCCCAGAAAGCCTTGTAGATGATGCAGAGGGTCTTGATCTTGATACTCGCGGCCATAGGGAGCCAGTTTTGAGATTTCAGTGCTGGAGAGATGTGGTCCCTGGGTTTGAGGCCAATCATAAGTCTCAAAGTCATGTTCTGTATTAGTTGAAGAGGGCGAAGTGCAGATTTAGGAAGATTGAGAAAGAGACTGTTGCAGTAGTCCATCCTTGAGAGAACAAGATCTCTGGAGACAGTGAGATTCTGGGGGAAGGCAAGAAAAGGTAGGATACCTCTGAGGAGGTGCAGCTGGAAGTGGACCTTCTTGGCAATGTCTGTGGTGTGTGGAGAGAAGGAGAGAGTGGAGCCGAAGATGATGCCAATGTTTTTTGCCCCACAGGAGGGTGGGGGAAGGGGGCCCAAGGAGGAACTGCCAGAGGGAGAGAGGAGACGCGGGCACAGGGGTCCCAATGAGAAGAATCTATGTCTTACTGGCATTAAGGCAGAGGTCATTAGAGGCACACAATCCCTGAATAGCAGATAGACAGTCAGGAATGAGCGTGGAGGGAGTGGAGGGTGAGGGTAGTCTGAAAGAGAGCTGAGCGCCATCCACATAATACTGAAAGTTAGAGGAGAAAGTAAAGATCGGGTGGGCAAGGGGGGCAGATATATATTAAAGAGCCGGGTTGATGGAATAGAACTTTGGGGGACACCTGGTGGAGAGAAAGGACCCAAGTTGGACTAGGGACGGTTGGTCCCAGAGTAGGGAAGTCAGCCACACCAGAGCCTGACCAGTGATGCCAAGTTTCATACTGAGATAGTTGATCAGGGTGGCATGATTGACTGTGTTAAAGCAGAGGAGAGGTTAAGGTGTATGAGGACAGAGTGAAAGCTGGAGTCAAGGT